>NC_050478.2:77789599-78100702 GCF_012460135.2 Molothrus ater
CATGGTGTTATGAAGTAGCTGCACTACTATTGCCAATTACATACCAGTCTAGCTTTTGAATGAGATTACATTTCTGAATAGGAATTCTAGGAAGTCCACTGGACATCATAAAACCAGTGGTAGGTTCTGTGTACAATCCTTTGTAAAAATTCCAAAATCCCATTGCACATTCATGCTTCCTTTCTTTTTACATGAAAGACATTCGCCAGCCATTTTGTGCAGTACTGTAGTGAGTAGTTACATAGAAGAGAATAAAAATAATGCACTCTAGGATGTACACTGAGGACAGGCATTGTTTCAAATGAATAACATTGTTAGATAATTGTTAAACAGTTGATTAGCTCAATGTCATCACTTAATTTTCATATGCTTCCTTCTATCTTGCTCATCCTCTGATATTGTTCAAATAATAGTATTTTCTTATATTAAAATGCTATCATGTGTGTACCCTGTACTTCCCTTCAATTCCATATTCACAGTGTTTTGTGTAAAGATTATAACATTACATGGTGTGAAATATGTGCAGACTGACATCTATTATTTTGAAAAAAAACCCGAGAATCACCAGGTAACGTGTTTGCTGAAATTCCTGCTGCTGCAGTCTGATTTGGCTCAATCACATGACAAGAAGCAGTCCAAAAACCTAATTTAATTGTTAAACTAAATGCATTTCATGGTGTTTAATTGAAGCCATCACCCTTTTTCATTGCTGGAGCACAAAGGAAGTGACTTCCACCATATCCAGCAGTGGTGCAGGGCAGGTTGCCACTGCAATAGCCACCCCTGCCCATGGCATGTCCCTGCCTGGCTGCTGCATCCTCTCGGGATGCTGTCCCTGCCCATGCCCAATGCAGCTGTGCACCTCAGCTGCTGCTGTTGCCATGTGGACTGGAAAAAGCAAAAAAAAAAAAAGAGAAAAACGAAAACCCATGCCTCATTAAAAGGTTAAAACCCAGAGTCTCTAAAGTTGCCATTTTATTTCCTGCAAGGCACATGCTGCCTGTCATGATGACCTTGACATTCAATTCTATAATTTCCCCTTGGGTAAGAGAATTTGCAAGGGCACATTCTCTTTAAGTTCAACATCTTCCATTGCAAATGTGATTTGTCTTCAAAAGCAGCAGCAAATCAAATTCCCTGTCTCATCACATCTGCCTGTGTGCATTTACTGGATTATTGATTTGGAAATCTAACATCTGCAAATTCAAAACTAGCCAATTAAACTCAGGAAAGGCTTCACACATCAGCTGATCTCCCCTGTTGCATCCAGGCTAATGGTACATACCCACATGACTGTGAACTACTCTGGAAAATGGAAAATGCCTGTGATCAGTAATAATTACCACCCAGCATTAAAAAAATACAGTCTTTCTGATCTAACCAGGCTTCTACAGGTATCGGTTGTAATTTTAAAATTTATTTCTGTGGTACAAAGTTGAACATCATCTCTTCTGGTTTTTAATCCATCACTCCTTGAAATCAACATCTGGAAAGAGATAACAGTTTATATTAGACCAAAAAGAGCCATCAGAATAAGGAAAAGAGCAAGATTTTAGGGCACACAAGCCCTTTTTCAAACCTGAGTCAAGCACACACTGGAAAGAATTACTCTGGGTGCCTTCAGCTCAGGGGGAAAAAATATTTCCAAAACTCAATACTAAACTTCCAGGAGCTTATTTGCTTACTAATATGTATAATATTACAGGATAAGTGAAATTCTGACCTAAATTATGGTGGGTTTGATAGTACACTAGAAATTTCTTCCTATCTTAAATACTTCAAATTCATCTCCATTTTTTTGCCTATTATTCAGAGCTCAACATGCTGAAAGTAGCAGCTATTTTCAGAATAAGCATGCACATAGGCACTTTCCTTTTCTTACTTCCTGGTTTCTTACAGTTATTCTCAATATCTCCTAGCTTACTAATATAATTTAATGATATCCAGAGCAATTATCCACTTTAATGTTTGCTCTGTAGCATGCTTAAGAAAGGGCTTGAGAGCTTCATCCATCTCTTCTTTTCAAATTATGTCATGTTGCCCAACTTATAACCTTGGCTAGTGCAGCCACATAAAGGGCTATTATTTTTCATATGTTCTTCAAAGTAAAAAAATATACAGTGTACATCAGAGAATCCATTATTCAATCAGAAAGCGAGGGTATGATCTCACTATTTACATCTTGCTAAAATTTAATAAAAGCAGTAAAAGAAAAATAATTCAGAGATAAACACATATACGTTATTTTTACTGCTGTGCATTATTTCAGATCCTTTTTCTGTGATTGTCAGTACAACTTTAGAGAATATTTTTCAAACTCAAACAATATTTTTCATTCAGTTATGATCATAAACACACTAAAAATCAGCATAATGTTCAAAATAATGTCATTTATACACACAAAAAAAAATTGAGTGTATTTTGATAAATCATTCTTAAGAGGATATTTAATAGGACAATTCTTAGCAAGTATTTCTTCTTACTAGTAGGTTTTTCCAGGGCAGAATCAAAGAATCACAGAATATGCTGTGGGATCCACTAGGATCATTGAAGTCCAACTCCTGGCCCTGCACAGGACACCTCAAGAATCCCACCATGTGCCTGAGAGCATTGTCCAAATGCTTCTTGAGCTCTGCCAGGCTTGGTGCTGTTAGCAGTTCCCTGGGGAGCTGTTCTGGTGCTCAACCACACTCTGAGGTGAAGAATCTTTTCCTGATATCCAGTCTAAATCTCCCCTGATGCAACTTCAGGCCCTGTCACTGATCACCACAGAGAAAAGATCAATGTCTGTCCATCCTCTTGCCCTCACGAGGAAGTTCCAGACTGCAATGAGGTGTCCCCTCAGTTTCCTCTTCTTCTGACTGAACAGACCAAGTGACCTCAGATGTTCCCATGCAGAGCTGTCTCCATCTTCATGGCTCTTGTTTCAACAGTCTCTATTAGCTTTGCACTTTTTATGAAAAAACATATTTGGGCAGGACATAAAACTGCTCCCAGCACTCGAGGTGAGGCCACTCCAGCGCAGAGCAGAGCAAGACAATCCCCCCCCTTGCCCAGCTGGTGATGCTGTGCATGATCCTCCTCAGGACACAAAATTGGCCCTCCTGGCTGCCAGGGCACTGCTGACTCAGGTTTAACATGCCATGGGCCAGGACCCCCAGGTGCCTTTCTGTGGCATTGTTTTCTATCCTCTCATATCACAGTCTGTCCATCCATCCAGGGCTGGCCAGTCCCAGGTGCAGAATCCAGCACTTGCTCTTGTTGAGTTTCATCTGCTTAATATCAAGAAGGAAGGTGTGATATTATCCATTCTGTATTATGTAGAAATTGAGCTACTTATTTCCAGGTTGCATAGTGCAACACCAGGTGCCCACCAAAATTCCTCTGTCACTCTCCTCCTCAGTGGTCAGGGAACAGAACAGACAGCAAAAGGATCATGGTTTGAGATAAGAACAGGAAGTGATAACTCACCAATTACCATCAAAACAGACTCGACTTGGGGAACTTAGTTTAATTTATTACCAATCAAACAATGAGAAAAAATAATAATATTTTAAAACACCTTCCTTCCACCTCTTCTTCTCCCTAAGCTCAACTTCCTTCCCGATTTGGCTACCTCCACCCCCAGAGGCACAGGGGAACAGGGAAATGGGGGTTTTGAATTTTGAGACTTCTTGAAAGAGTTTTGGTCTCCAATCTCTATTTTTTAAAACACATGCATATCTATGTATATAAAAAGATGATTGTAGTAAAACATCTACCACTCAAGGAGACATTCTATGTTCCCAGGCCTGAAAGCAACTACATAAAAACTTCACCATTGTGAAAGGATTCCCTGAGGAAAACAAAAGGAAGGACTGTGAAGGGAAAATCCCCAGAAACTGGATTGTATAGCTCTTTATATCCAAGGCATCAGATACACCCTGAAGCACTGTACTACACTAAATCAACTTACCTTTTTACCATCTCTAGGAAACCCTAAGAGGAGGAGCTCTGAGGAGCTCAGCCAGAACAGAAATTTGTAATGTCCTCAAAATAATTTTTGTTACAGAATTGTAGAACTGTCAAATAATGCACCCTTTCAGCAAAATATGATTCTTCTTACAGCCCTTGATGCATGTAATTATCAAGGGTATTAGCTGTTTTCTGTGATAGGGGGCCCACCTAACAAGGACTGGTTGCATTAACTGCAGACAAAATTTGGTTTACCTCCTGGGAATGAACAGGATTTTGTTGTTGGATTTTTAAAATCTCTTACTTTGAATAAATGCCCAAAGTCAAATTATAAAATTTATATAAATTTGTTTCAGTAATGTTGGATTGACTTATAACAATGGATTCAAAGTTCAGAAACAGAAGCAGAAGTCTACCAATGTGTGTGACTGTTCTGAGGAGCAGGAACCTATATTAACTTGTCACTTATTCACTTATACCTGAATTAAAACTTATTTCTAGCACAAGCATATAATGACAGTTCTAACACTTAAAAAAAAAAGTACACTTCTGAAATGCTGAAAATAAATAGAATTTCCTTATTTATTCTAAAGTACGACAGAAAAACTTACATCTTGTAAAAGGATCCATAAGAGACAACTAAGTGTAAAAAATTAGCTTTACATTTGATAGGTCAGTTCATAATTCAACTTTCTTTGAATCATTCTGTATCACTCTTCATCCATTTTCTTACTTGGTGCACCATATAGGCAAATTATTCAGAAAGGAGAAAGCAATATTCTTAGGAAAATGGAGTTCCAATACATTACCAACAGCTAAGCTAAAACTGTACCCACAGTTAAACTTAAAATGTTCATCTTTCCTTGCATAAGAGCGTCAATTGTAATTCAACTCTTACAGCCAAGTTCTGCTATCAGTATAATGGATGAAGTCAAGACAGAATGATAGCAGGACATTTTTCCATAATTTCCAACTCAGTGACCTCCTGTTAGAAGTTTTTAAAACGTGGTATGGTTTCATTGATATCTCAGTTTGCAATCTATCTGTTAGGATATGACAGGCCCCATTCTGATAACAGAAAAAAATCACAAGCTGAAAGATGTTGGAAACAACCAAAGGCTCAATTCCTTCAAATCAAGTATTTCAAATGAAAGATTTTTTTATATACTCAGGAACTAAAGCTTTTTCCAAGTTTACTTTGGAGAAGAAGCACTCTGGTGGGAATAAGGAGTTGTTATATAATGCCCATTAGCACATAATACAGCATGTGTTTTGCTAGGCTTACTTTTAATGAAGTTCACTACTTTTATAGCCTCAACGATTATTTTTATTTTCCTGCTAAACATTAACACATTTTTCAGGAGTTGGTGTCTGTTTTCCTTCCACAATTAATTCATAACCAGTGGAAGCCCATCCTGCTTTAATCTTACTTAGCTAAAAGACTTGATTACTGAAAACCATCAAGATTTTCCCCCTTGCAGATCAACAAGAGCAACAGACATTACTTTCTCATTGTCTGGATCATATTAATTCACCATCACCCTAAGAGCAGAAAATATCCAGAGATGTGAGTTTATTTCCAACACCAGTTCCCCCGGGGTTCCAGTTACCCGGTTATACCAAGAATTGACATCTTTCCTAAGAACTTTTTATATTTACAGTGGCATATCCTGATGTTAATATTTACAGATGTTAATATTTCCAGCCTGGCCTTTTTATTTGCAGTATTTGTGTCTTGTTTCAAGCAGTAGAACTGAAGATTTTTGCAAGAGCAAAAAAGCAAAAGAGAAAGATGGTGATGGTGACCCTGGGACATGGAATCCCTGATGTATGGACACCAAGCGGCATCACTACAATTTCTTTGAGAACAGAATGCCTATCTCTGAAGGTGCTCAAGAATATATTACACAGACATTTCCTCAGGAATGACGTAGGTGTACTTGGTACTTCCTTGAAGCAACCATTGGATAGGTTGTTTACTCAGGTTACTTTCAGCCCTATGATTAGACCCAACATGCCCCAAAGTGATGTAAAAAACATACTCTGTAGTTATGAAAACTTGTGGAATCTACTTGAAACTTGTAGAATGCAGTTGTGTAATATTTTGTAAGAAGTCCTCAGTTGCCCAAAATTCTTTTTATTGAAATATATTTTCAAGGAAAAAAAACTGCTGAACTTTAAGAATTATGGAGTAACCACATGGGAGCCTATTTATACCTATTGATTTACGTATCTATACATATTGATTGATTTTAAAGGTAGTGCTTTGATTGCCAGGGATCTCATCAATGAGAACAGACAATTGACCATTTTGTTGGCATTTTTGTTTATGATTCATTATATGAAGTGAATATTTCACATGTGTCTTGTGTGGCTGAGTATAGTCTATGTATGAACTCTACTTGCTAATCCTGCCTAATTACTAATTCACTTGGAATAAGGTGCCTTCCTAAGGACTGGTGCTGTTTGGTTTATACCTACTGTTCCACAAGCCACAGTCAAAAGTGAAACATAAAACTGGGATACATTAACTGTGAAAGTTAATGGAAATTACAGAATAAAATCATGCAGAACTCACTTTTAGAAAGAGTAAAGTTTATCTCAAACTTCAAATTGAGGTTTGATTTGTTTAGCATAGAAATTTCACTTCCTTTTATTCAGATTGCTACAGTAATATTATGTAGTCATTGCCCAAATATTTCTTCTGAATATGACACTTTGGGGTTGTGTCTGGGGGATTTTTTCCCCTTTGATCAATCTGTGACCCTGAGAAGAAAAAAAAATAATAAAACTTCATGCATATGGTAGTGCATTTTGTGGTCCTCTGGTTTTTCTGTATGATGCAGAAACAGAAAAAGCAGAACTGGTGCTGGCAGGGCCCAGGCCAGGGCCTAGACTTGTGTTTTTTTCAACTTTTTCTTCTTTTTCTTTTAATAACATTATTGTCTCAGACAGCAGAGGTAGTCATATGTATACATCAATAGTGTAGGCTAAAATTGCTCAAAGAATACCACTGTAACAAAAACACCAGAATTGTTCTCTAAAATGAAGTTTATTCATGCAGCATATACAACAAATTATCCCTTTTCTTTGATTTTTCTTTTTTTTGTGCTGGATGAATCAGCCTAACATTATAGAATATTACTTTTTAAGCAGTATTTATCTTCCCTAGTATTTTCCATAAATCCCAACAAAAACACTTTGGCCGAAAAAAGTGCTTTAGAAATCACTTCATCATATTCTTTCATAAGGCTTCAAGAAAATTTAACACTGCTTTTGAGCTTTTTGAAGGCTAAGCATTTAACCTGAGAAATCTAATACAATTTTCAACAGAAAACCTAGAATACAATTTTAGCTTTTAGCAAGGATCTATGTACATATATATTTCCCAAATGCCGTAAAATTACAGTAACTGCTTAGAAACTGAGCTCTCTAGGAAAAAGTACAGTTCTTATGCTGTGTTATTCACATACACGTAAAAACAATATCTTTAATACAGTGCTTTAAGAAGGAAAAAATACAAATATTTTAGGAACTAGGTCTTTGTAAAGAACTGAAAATTTATCCTGAAAAAGGAAGACAAATTATGATATTCATGGTAGCAAGCATGCAAAAACCAAAGGGGGAATGGGGACAGGGAAGACAAATTCTGCAGTTTTATTCACCAGTATTGTGTATGACATATGACTTTGATGTGGTTTTTTGCATAGGATTATATAATTTTGGTTAAGAGTCAAAATATAGGCCCTGCACCCTATTTGTACAGACGCTGTGGCAATACAGTTCAGTCACTAAGCACTCCTCAAGAAAAACTGATTACTGAAATGCCCAGTGGCCATTTTGAAGCAAAGATGAATTGCTGGAGGTGCACAGCCCAACCAAGTCCCCCCATACAAAGGCTGTTTATGCACCTGGGAAATTAGGTTTCCCCAGACAGAAATAAAAACACAAGACACTCCTTGCCTCACTTAAACAATGAGATCTAATTCAGTAGTGGGGGAGTAGAGCCTGGAGGCAGAGGGTGCCAGGCAGCTCTGCTTATGCCAGCACCTCGCACCCCTCACAACAGCCAAGTCCTCCTCAATCAGCTCCAGAGGAAAGTAGTGGTACATAGATCACAGTATGAAAAAATCAAAATTAAACCTGATAACTTTCACTGGGACGAATCCCCTGCAAGGCCTCCTGCTGGCTGTCCCTGTTCATTCTTGAGCTTACAGTAACAGGAAGCACAAACAATACTTCTATTCCCTCTGGTGCATTTTTTTTTTACCTCACCAAAGAGTTGTATTTCTTTTATTACAAAGAATGTTCATAAATATTGTGTAGCAAGCAAAATCCTTGAAATTTTGCAACACATTAGGTGCCATAAGCCAAAAATACTTTATTATAGAGCTCACTGCCTTAATTTTTAAAATAATTCATGCTAGAGAACTTCCAAGTATTCAGACTTTCCATATTCAGGAACACTGAGACTTGGCACATCCCAGAGCTGTTATATTTAGTGTAGTGTAGTGTAATTTATGAGAAATTTAATAAAAACATTCGCACCATTTTATTCATCTATGGGTTTTCAGGTATAAAGTGAATGACTTAGAAGGATTTTTTTGGTGCAGACGTGAAAAACAAACATGTTCTGCCAATGAATTATTATGCCTTGGTCCTTTAACCACTAAACACTAAGATAAACAAGTAAATTATTATTAGAAGTAATAGATTTAAATGCACTTGGTCTACATTAGCTATAAAAATGGACTTATTTAATGAACACTTGAAAAAAACTAGATTCAGTCTTTCATTGGTTTTTCTAACAGAAGTAATCATGGCAGAAGGCTAAAAGGAATCCAAAATCGCATTCCTTTCTTCTTAAAAAATTTTCTGTCTTTAGTCTCCTTCTTCGATCATTTTCTCCTCCTCAGTCTAGATCAGGACTCTGACCACATTTGGGTTTTGGCAGAGGAGGGTTTCTTGGGGGTATGTGGACCATAGACAGGAGAAGAAAACAAGAAAGAAAACACTGTTGTTATAAATTATCAAATCGGCAGCCAAATTTATAAGAAAATTTAACAATGATTTATTAGATCGTTAACAAAATAGAATTTCGAGAAAAACCACCACAAGGCAGCGTCAACCCCGAGTGCTGGCGCTGGTTGAACCTGGTTCGACCGACAAAGTGTCAGCGTCTCCCCAGTGGTTCACCCCGACTGCTTCACTCAACTAGGTTATATACAGTTTATTCTGCCTGAGGCAGAAATGACCGAACTTCCTTTGTGTCTCTCACATGTAGAACTGGGGCCATACATGTGCAGAAATAGACAAAGGAAAGTCCAAGTGTCCAGACGGATGTCTAAGCAATTCGGAAAAGCCTGCATTCACATGCAGCAGAGTGGCGCCGGTGCTTGAGTATGGTAGATGCAATCTTCCCAGGTGCAGGTCCTTGTGAGTGGCTTAGGCATTCCAGGGAAGTCAGCACTCATGGTCCTGGTCCGGGAAGGTTTCATTCATACCTTAACAGACTCGATATTATCTTAATGTTGTCCAGGAACTTACTTGAATAAACATAAGACTCTGCTTCCAGCCAGGGTGGTCAAAGACGTACCTTAGATTCTACAATATTTTATACATATATAGCATGAATTATCTCTACCATATACTACAATTGTTATTCATGCAAAAATTGAATGTCCTCACCTGACATGGTTTCTGATAAAAGCATGTATAGAAATATTCCAAAGTATTTTGCCAAAAAAAAAGTGTATTTTTCCTGGGGGTCTCAATGCACATTCATTTACACACAAGCTTTATATAGTAGGTAGTAAGCACTGACATTGACAGGGAACACACAAAAATTGAGGTGTAGGAGTATTTTGGCAAAGAACCACAGAGAAAGTTGTACAGAGATTGGGTAACAATTTTACTCATGTGTACAACAAGGGCAAGAGAATTTCCACTGACAAGATGCTCCTTTTATGAAATTTTTGACTTCTGAGCCACTTTTTATACTATTATGCATTGCCTGCCCACACAGCTATTCAAACTTGGCCTCATTTGCACAGCAGAACTCCTTTCTAAGGGCATTTCAGATATGTACACAGGAAAATGTAGTCTGCTATTTCTCAGTGGTTTAGACAGTAAAGAGAAAAGTATGAAATATAGATCTGGTATGTTCAGTTATTAATTTAATGCTGAGAGCAACTGGGAAAAAAGAAAGCCCAGAGTTATTGCCTGATTTTTAACCAGTGTGCTTCTTTTGTGTTCCTCTCCTTAGCAGAGAGTTAGACTGACAGGTTACATTCCCAAAAGGAGAAGTTAGGAGAAATGCCAGGGAATAATTCCAGGGAGCTTCCAAAGAAGGATTGTCTTACAGTAGGAATAACTGATTTCCTAACTTCTGCCGAGTTAAACAAAAGCATTTTTATAAATTTTTTAGAAATAGGTATATTTAGTTATTTCCACCATGCACTTTCATAATCCATTTAGAAATACCGGGCTCAATTTTCTCTGTGTTTTTTTGCCCCTACAATAATCTAGCCTAATTCCTACCAAAAAAAAAAAAAAAAAAGAAAAAAGTTTCAGAGAATATTAAACTCAAAGCAAGTAAACAAACAACACAAGAACCAGAGAATTTTATTTCTGCAACACTGAATCATTATAAAACCACAAAACAAGCCTGGGCTCAGAGGCTTGTGTTAAGAAAGAGAGACAGTCTGCAGTACACTTAAGAATCTGTCCAAAATCTCAAATGGACCCAACCACTTTTCTCTTTGAATATGATTTAACTAGTTTTCTTTTCACTGGCCTGAATAAATTTTTCCACATGATTGTTTTCAATAAAGTTCAATCTAATTAAATTGAGAACAAAGACAAGGAGACACCATGCCCCAAAATAGCAGAATTTATTTTATCTAGGCTGGTAAACCTAGTTTCTTTCACAGATCAAAATTTGGGCAAATCTTGAAGTCAGTTTCCCTTTGCCTCTGCACACCATCCTACTTAATGATTTGTTTTTGTATACCAGAACTAGTGAAAGAACTGGAGTGTGAAACTCTTTTGCTTTGCAGATCATTAGAACTATAAACATTTCAGCCACATTTTTCCCAGTAAAAATTGCAGAGATAATTAGTCATTGGGGATGAGTTCCTTCCATTGTTTTTATAAGCAAAAAAGTGAGGGTTTCTAGCTTTGCCTCTTTAAAGAAAAAGGTGTGAGCACAGAATTGAAAAGGACAAATCAGTATGAAATACATGAGACGTTAGCCAGTCCTGTAGTCCAAGCTACTTTCATCCAAGGGCAAAACAAGATCCTTGAAATGCTCTAACTTCTTTTGACCTACATTTTTCTCCCTAAGCACTAGCACGTTAATGCTCACATTGATTTCTACCATTGCTTGGCTTCTTCTCAGGGTAAGGTATAGGGTGGAATTTCTTCAGAAAGAAATGTTCTGTTTCTGGATGATGAGGCACAGTGTAGGGCAGCACTCGTCCCAAACATGGGTGGAGTGGCTGACACTCTGGAGTGTTTTGCTGCCATCCAGGGAGATCTGAACAGGCTGGACAAATGTGCTGACAAGAACCTCATGGAGTTCAACACACAGAAGTGCAAAGTCCTGCACCAGAAGGAACAATCCCAGGCACAAATATATGCTGGGGGATGCCAACCTGGAAAGATGCTTTGAAGAAAATGACCTAGGAGTCCTACTGGACATGATTCAGCAATGTGCCCTGGCCACAAAGAAAGCTAGTGATATTGTAGGCTGCATTAGGCATAATATTTCCTGTGGATCCAGGAAAGTGACCCTTCCCCTCTGCTCAGCATCATGAGGCCATATCTGGAGTGCAGTGTCCAACTAGGGATTCCCCAGAACAAAAGAGATGTGGATGCACAGGAGAGAGTCCAGAGAAGATCTGCAGAGGAGATGAAGGAATTGGAGTGTTGTACACGTGAGAAAAAGCTGAGAGAGATGAGACTGTTCAGCCCTGAGTAAAGAAGGCTCAAGGAAATCTCATCAATGTATGTAAATACCTGGAGGGAAGATTAAAAGAGAAGGGAGCCAGGCTCTCCTCAGTGGTACCCAATGACAGGACTGGAGACAGTGGGCACAAACTGAAACACAGCAGATTCCCTCGGCACATCAGGAAGCAATTTTTTGCTCTGAGGGGGACTGAGTACTGTCACAATTTTATCTGGGAAGTTCTGGAGTTTCCCTCCATGGAAATATTAAAAAGCTGGCTGGACATGGTCCTGAGCAAGGTCTAGGTGGCCCTGCCTGAACATGGTGGCTAGAGATGAGGGCCTCCAGAGGTCCCTTGCAACCTCACCCACTCTGTGGTTGTGATCTACCACAGGTGCATCTAAAGGACATTTTACATCATCCTGTTCATCTTGATTTATACTTACTTGGTTCACAACTCATTACCAAAGTAAAGAATAATGCCCACGTAGGACAGAGCAACTACAGTTTAGCTATCCAAGGACCTAATTCCATATTTCATATTTATACAGTTATTCCATATATTTATTCCATAAATCCATATTTCATTTATATTATATTTGGTCAGAGAGGGTAAAATACTACCTAACTGAAATCCTGACATTTCAAACCCCTGAAACCAGCTTCCCTATATGCCAATTACATATAAGCAAGATAGTAAGGCTTATGCTGCTGGCATTCTCTGTGTCAGCTTCCCAGGAATCTAATCAAAACTGGTCGTGCACCAGCAAACTTTGGACACCTGACTAAGGCTTAGCTATTCCTACCATGTAAAGGAAAGGAGGCAGTGAAATTAACCCAGCTGCTTCTAGGGGATGGTCTTGGACGGTGGAAGTAGAAATGGCTAGTTACTGGGCCACAGTCATTAGCACCATTTTTGTCTATGTCAGACCATCTCAGAAGACAAATTCAATCAATATTGGTACAAACTATTGCATTTTTGCTGAAATAGAGCACATCCTGGAGATACTGTGTTGATTCAGGAAGGAGAGTCAATACAGCATCCAGGATAAATTTACTAACATAAACAGTCATTACTGCAGCCACTCAGGTTGCCACTGCAATTTTTAACCAGCAAGATGAATTTATGCATACCAGAGTGGTGACTTGTTGTGTGGCTTTAGCATTTTCCTTGCAGGCGCTGCCATAAGCAGCTGCTGACTCAGCCTACAGCTAAAGCTCAAATTAAACATGACTTTTAGAGGCCCTGTGCAAGAACATGCTTTTGCTCACACTTCTTTGGGTACTGTCACAAGAGCAAAGCCAAGCACATTGTCCTATCTTCCCCTACCCTCTCCTGTATTTTAAAACTAAAGCACTGAAATCGAATTCCAAACACTGAAATAATGTAAGCAGTGTTTGTTCTAGCCTGCTAATTCTGACATCCACATGTAACATGGATGCCACAAACCATGTAGATGTAACTCCTTTTCAGCTTCACCCCTGAAGGCCTGCTGAATATTTATCCTAAGGTTTATAGTGTGAGTTTCTCACAAAGATTTAAACAGTATGCATGCCAAAACATTTAGATGATTATTTTTTTCCCCTAAAGTCTCAAACCATGAAATGTAGTGTCTTTCATAGTAAGAGACTCCATTTGTAGTTAGAGGTCTCTTTTAAGGAGTTGAAAAAAAATGTTGCATCTTCTATGTTGGACTGATCCAGACATCTTTCTTGTTTTTTGCAAGAAATAGTAGTAGACTTACAGAGTTCTTTTTGTCAGTCTTTTTGTCCCTCACAAGTTGTTTCCTATAAGCTTTGTTAGTCTACTAGCTGCATCAAGTATGCATTACAGTTTTAGTCTCAAACACTGACTTTCTCTTCCTTCACAATTCAAGAACAGGCACAAAGGCTTAGTGCGCTCCTTTTGATATGGAGTACACCCAGCCTGTCAGCTTTCAAAAAGTTTGTCACTCAGGGTATGTTAAACATCTGACTGTGTTCAAGTAGGTGGTGGCAAAACTGCATCTTTTTACAGTTCCCTGTTCTTAAAAAACTTATGATTTTCACAAACCATATCTTACCAGCGAGTCAAAACCTTTATCTAGGACCCAAACATGAACCTCTAATTCCGATTTTTATCTAACTTGACAAAGCACGGGCCTTCTCTTGAAAGAGAAAAAGCCCAGTGAATTTTCTCCCTCTTCCTAGGAACTTTCCTCAACACAATACATAAAATTCCCTCTTCAGGCAAGAATATTTTTTACCTTTGAGTCTTCAGGAGACAGTAGTAATAGAAATTTGTAAAGCATGGATATTTGGAAAAGAAATAGGAGCCGTGTTGATATTTAGCTTCCTCTTGTCAGCTGTTTTTGGCAATTAGGCAAATAAACTACTGAACTGAAGAAAAGTATCTGTGACTTGAGCGAGGTGTCTGAATGATAGAAGTCTGCCTTTTGATGAGTACAAATAAAAGAGAAATTAGGACTTTCTATTTATGCAAAATGGTTCTTACCTTTAGTAGTCATGGTATTAGAATAGAATCATAAACTCATAAAATCATTTAGATTGGAAAAAGCTTTGAGATCAAGTCTAGCCATTAATCTAACACTACCAAGTCCCCAACTAAACCATGTCCCTAAGTGCCACATCTACATGTCTTTTTAATACCTCCAGGAATGATGACTCTATCACCACTGTGGGCAGCCTGTTCCAATGTTGGGCAACCCTTCTGGTAAAGAATTTTTTTCCTAATATCCAATCTAAACCTTACCTGGTGCAACTTGAGGTCTTTTTTTCTTGTCCTATCACTTACGTGGGAGAAGAAACCAACACACAAGTTCACTGTAGCCTCCTTTAAGGCACTCATAGCAAGCAAGAAGGACCCCCTGAGCCTCCTTTACTCCAGGCTAAACAACCCCAGCTCTCTCAGCCACTCCTCATAAGATTTGTGCTCCAAACCCTTCACCAGCTTCACTGTCCTCCTCTGAACACAATCCAGCACCTCAATAATGTCATTCTTGCAGGGAGTGGTCCAGAACTGGACACAGGATTTGAGGTGTGCCCTTACCAGTGTAGAGTACAGGGGGACAATCACTGCCCTAGTCCTGCTGGCCACACTATTGTTGGTACAGGCCAAGATGCCATTGGCCTTCTTGGCCACCTGGGCACACTCTGGCTCATGTTCAGCTGCTGTTGACCAAGACCCTCAGGTCCTTTTCTTCTGGGCAGCTTTCCAGCCACTCTTCTCTAAACCTGTAGCCTTTCATGGGGTTGTTGTGACCGGACCCTGCCCTTGGCCTTATTGAACCTCATACAATTGGCCTCAGCCCATTAATCCAGCCTGTCCAGATCTAGAGCCCTTCTCAGCCTCCAGACCTCATTCATCTTGGGGCTGTCTGCAAAATGACCAAGGATGTACTTGATCCCCTCATCTAGATCATCAGTTAAGATATTAAGAAGGACTGGTTAGGAGTTGCTGTTAATTTTATATCATTATTTTTTTATGTATGTCAGCGTAACTTTTTCACTAGACAAAATTTAACAAACAGCACTTTTGCTTAAAAAAGTATCATTTGCTATTTTTAGTATTTCAAATGTGATAGAAATGTTTACAGTGGGATTTTTTAAAATTAGGATTAGTTTGTTAAAAGATATTTGTTTTACCAGGCTGTTGAAATGGGGATTTGTTGAAGAGTATTAGAAAATAACATTTTTAACTGCTTTGAGATTATCTGCCTAGCCTTGCGCCACCTTTCTATAATAGCCACTTCATGGCTATACAAAATGAGCAGAGAACACTGAGAAGTCATGTTCCTAAGCACAAGGAACACAAAGCCCCCCAAAGTGACCCCTCCTGGATCACCAAGCACACATAGGAGACAAGAGATTGAACACATTCAACTCAAGTCTGTCCACAGTAAAGGCTGAATTATGCAATTAGATAGGAGACAGTGCAGTACCCCACTAATAATGAATCAGAAGCACTGTATGGGGACAGGAGGGAAATTGGTGGAGAAGAAAATAACCAAAACTTAATGGAAAATGACAGTGATTTAGGAAGGGAAATTTTGAGTGCTCCAGAACTGTATTGCACAATGTAATTTTGCCATTTGACAAGCTCAGTGCCTTGGCATTTAAATCCTCAAAGAAAAAATGAGAAGGAATGTCTATTATTAGTGCTTAATCTACTCCTCTAGAGTGCATCAAAGAGTGTATTTCATAGCTGTAACAAGATAAAAGCAGTCTTCTTAGACCTCTCATCATGACCAGTAGCGGGAACTGTATGGTGCTGTTTAGATTAGTTGCAATAAAACATCACTCTTAGTATTTGAAGCCTCACCTGAATGTTTCAGAAGTCAGACAAACTCAGGTTTAGAGTAGCTGGAAGCATTGTGACAAACCATAAGTTAGTCTTAGAAAGGTAACAGACAATCTCTGGACATTTCTCTGTAAATTTGTTTCTTTGGTTAGTAATAAGAGTCTTAAGGCAACTGGGTAATACTTCCTGCATGTGTCACAATGCTGTTAAGATTGAAGCCTTAATTAACTTCTTATTAAACTTTATTCCTGGGCAATATCAAATTTTTGTGGACTTTTTGTAGGGCATCTATTACAAGTAGCAGCTACAATATTTAAAACACCTTCTGCCTAAAAGCTGAGATAAAATTCTAGCAAGTGACAGGTTCTGCAGTCAAAAACTCATCAGCTAACCAGCCTAACTATACAAAACTTTGATCTTTCAAGTCTTTCACTAGAAAAAATCTCTCTTTTTAGAGCAACACTGTAGGTCAGATATTGTTTGTGGAAGACAGTTGCACAGAAGACAACAAGACTGCTCAGACCACCTGATCCTACTTCAAGTAGACATAAAAAATGAGCAACAAAATCAGTGCACTCTCTGAAGCTTGCTGCCACCTTGCAGTCCTGCTCTGTGCCTCTCGGCCAGAGGAAGAGGGAGAAATGTCTTCTGTGACTCCATATTAGGGGCAGAAGCACTTGCCAGGAGCAAACAGGAAGACAGAAAGTTTAACTGACATCCCTGAGCAGACAGAGATTGGTTAAACAAAGCACAGGCAGTAGAAAAAGTGCTAAAATAACACCCAGTACAGCAGCAGGCTGAGGTTTAGGCACAGGTGTCTAGTCTTCAACTTTGTACACCTTCCTCACTTGTTCTTACAGAAAATATATTTTAGGTCTCTTCTCTAATTATTATTTTTTTAAGTTATGGTGAACAACAGCCAGGTCAGTTAATTATCAATTTTAAAGCACAAAACAAAACATCTTTCCCAGAATTTACAAAAAGAATAACTAAGGGTTGGGAATGAACAATGACAGAAAAACTCAGAACACTTTAATACAATTGATTGATAAATATATTAAATTAGTGAAAATTACACTGAACCTTTGACAATTTTAGTACATGTATCCCAAAAGAAACAAATGGAACAGCTGTTTAATTGAGAATAAAATTAATGAGAAATAATTTCCTTTTCCTCAAAGCACAAGATCCTGTTGTTAGCATTGCTAGCAAGTTATTATGATTCATTATCTTGAGAAAAAGCAGAGATGAAAAGGTTTTTTTTTCTTTATAATAAACCACTTGTACTTTATCACATCAGTGTAACACATTAGGTGTGTCACTATTTATCTTGTACTACAATAAACAAGCTCCATATATTTTCAGGCTTCAGTGAGTTTTGCTGGCATGCTGTATCAAGAAGATATTTCAGAAAAATCATTCTGGCTTTGCTCCATTTCTAAAATGCTCCTCATGACTCATTTTTTTATGCTCACTGTTAAGTTGGGTTTCATGGGTGCTTGGAATATTTTGAGGGCAAATCCTGCTAAGGGCAGACTAACTGCACAGTAAGGGTAGAGAAACACAAATCAGATGAAATCAAATAAAGCTGGATAAAAAATTACTGCCTGTACAGCCACAGTAGCCGTCAGCTTTTACTGCTTTTTGCCATTCCTTTGCAAATTAAGATATGTTAATGCAAACTCTCATTGAAGTATTCTCCCTCTTAACTGCCGAAGGCTAAATTCACACGTGCAAACAGGCAGCATAAGTTTGGCCCCGTGGAGGCAAAATCCCACAACTTTTCCCAGTCCATTATGGTCAGTTTTATGCTGGCAGTCAAGGGCAATATTTTCCAAACTGTTTCCAGCTCCTTTATAAACCACACCCTTCCATGTAGTTCTCAGACCTCCCCTTCCCCCAGCCACTCATAGGGTTATTGGGTTCCAACTCTCTCTGCAGAAGTAACATAAACAAGCATTTTTGCACTTCTTTTTAATTGCTTTCCTTTCTCAGCAGATAGAGGCCTGTTATCATTTTGGGGAATACTTTGGGGTTTTCTACGTCACATATCAAACCCTACTGCAGGGACCTTGTGCTCGTACCAAGTGAACTAACACTGAGATTAGGTGCAGTATTTCAACACATGCCATGAGGCACGTAACCTTGCTGAAAAGACAGGGTTTGTGTTAATATACCTATCGGCAAATAAGCTGTCCACATGTAATATTGCTTTGGCAATACAATGATTAACTAATATGTAGATGTTCTAGCTTTGTATAACCTCCTACAGCTATGGACAGGGCTGAGGAGATATGTTGATGTCTAAGGAAAATGTTGTGACATCTAAATGCATAACTTCTAGAGAAATTTATTCTGTATTTTTAAAAATGAATAGAGAGGTAACCAGTTCATGAAGAGTAGAAACTTAGCTGAAAATCAGAGCAAATAATATTACCCCTACAGAATTTCAAGAGACATCATGAAGAGTGCAACATATTTTGTGACATCATGAAGAGTGCAACATATTTTGTCTGTGAAGGAAGATGCTAAAGGAGACTCTTCCCTTTACAGTGGTCAGTTCCTATGAATGAGCTGTTAGACTGTCCATAGGATTACTCTGTAGCACTTAAGCTGGAGGAACAAGAAAGTGTGAGAAACAAGCACTCACTTTGAAAATTTAAAAAGGTTTATTAAACCTTAACAAATATACAACAAAGGACTACATAAGGAAAAAGCCGCAGCGCTGGGAACTGCCCCTCGTGCATACCACGTGGCCAGTTCATCTTCAAGATGGATGCTCAGTCTTTTATACCCCTGGGGGTTGCATCCAGGGTTGCAGCCCTGGCCTTTCCCAAAGTCTGTCAGTCAGCTCTTCTTTGCCATTTATCAGTGGAGACTGCTTTCTTGTGACTTGATTGGAGGTCAGGTGTTGCCATGCCACACCCCCTAAGCACCAAGCTTTGCCATTCCCAACTGCCCCATTCAAGGGACACGTGTGCAGCCTTCTTTTTACCTGGCTGTCTGATGGTCACAATACAGGGGGGGAATGGAACTATGGGGAGAACAGAGGACATCTAAACTACAACAACATCATTGAAGCTTTTCTTAATATTCACACAATAGTTATCTTTTAGTTGCGAGAGCAAATCATCTCATTATCCATCTATAACAGAAGGAACTGCTAATAGTCTCAAAAGTAGTAAAGGAATGTAAACACTTCCTGTATGCATAATAGGTGTGCAGGCTACATGACTCTAAGTTGTAGGACTGATGAAATTAGTCATATTATAACCACAGGTATAATCTAGGTGTGTCTAAGCTCTCCAAGGGAGAACAACAATATTATAGGAGCTCACTTTGCATCCTTGCCCCTTTATTAACTGGCCATAATCACCATCTGCTACAGGACATATCAAAAGAAAAACCAGTGTCTTGTCCCAGGTATTGTCTCACAATCCATTATGCTTTTGGATTTTAGGGCTAGTTTCCAGGTGGCCTTACTCCACTGGAGGCTGTGCCAAATTACCCTTTTCTGTTACTGTGGCATCTGTTTGTCAGGCAGCCAGTATCTGAATTCAGAATTTCCTGAAGGACTGTGCTTTGGGGCTTATCGACAAGTCTGCAGGTGCTGCTTTTGATCAAGAAATGAGGTTGGACAGATGAGGCTCACAGCCATTTGTCCTTGCTTTCCATTGCTTATCAACCAAATTTAAGCATCAGTCTCTGCAATAATACAAATGTTCCCTTGTTAAATGAAAGAAGAAGGCAGAGATCTGTGCATCTTACCCATACAGCAAATCCTGAGGTACCAGCACACAGCTCTGTGATGCTGTACTATCTATCTGGCTTCAAATGCAAGGCCTGGGATGCAAGCCCAACTTCACACAGCCCAAGATTCCTGTCACCTTCAGGACTGTTTCCTCCTTAGATGCTTCTGAGGATCCAGAGCCAGACCATGGGGAACATGATCTGTGGAACACAGAGGGGGAATATCAGCAATATTTCCAGCTTTGGACAGTACTGTAATCACCTTTTTTTCAACGCATTTTAGGCTAGTGATTAACCTTACAAGGTGTTTCTTTACTACTTGCACATAGAATTCCTTTTCTGTCACTACCACCTGAGATGTGCACAAGTTCAGTAATTTTGGCTGGTCTTTTGCACATAGTGTCTCCTATTAAATGATCTGAGAGGCACCTTTAATCTCTGAGCCCAAAATGAAAACAAAAAGTGAAAAATGGACTTAGATGTCATGTTTGTGTAATTTACATGATGATTTTGTGTAATTCACATGTTGTTTTGAAGTAATGTTAAAGTCAATAACGATGTCAAAACTGAGTATCTGTTCCTACAAACATCGTTGTAGGAATTGCTGATTTCTGATTTCATTATCTCATTTTCCTGGGCTTCTAGCTGCATTTGATTTATTTGAATATCACCAGGTATTAGTGCTCATAACACAGCAGGCCCTTTTGAATTGGGCATGGATCAGCTGCATCACAAGGGTGAATGTGACTCCTTTTATTTTAACAAGGCATGCAACTGCTTCTCCTGGAAAACTACTCTGAAAATTACTGTGGTAAGCTGTGTATGGTCCAAAAATATCACTGAAACCCTGGACATTAATTGTTCAGATTATGAGGCTTTATATGTATGTTCAGATTATGAGGCTTTAACCTTTAGATGCTGATATTTCAAAATCCTAGAAAAAATTATTCAAAGGCATGAATGGTTACTAGTCCTGAGAAGAGACTGGAGAAAGGATTCAAAGTGCTCAGGAATGCAGATCTGAGAGTGGTTGAGGTCATGTTGTAATCACAGAATCCATAAAATATTGGCGAAATCACTAAAAAAAAGAAAAATTAAAAAAAATTGCTACACTTAAAAAGAGTTCTGACTCTATAGTTACAGGTATGAGATATACCATCCTGTACATGCTGCTCAACATGATCAGCACACCTCTTCAGAAGCTCTGAAAATCAGTTCCCTCCAGTGGTCCTGAAGTTTCATGTGGTTTTCTCAGTCCTTGTCTGGAGAGTCTAAAGAAAATTTTGAAGAATTGCATCATATTTCTGTCTCAAATATGTCATATGGGTACTTAAACTGTCTGCATAAATACAGCAAAATTGGAAATATTTAAAATAAAAAAATTGGTGAAACCTCCATTCCATATGTTACCCAACTGACCATTCCAGGAAATACCATTTAAGAGATGTTTTTGAATGCTACTGAGTATTTTTTGCTAGACAGGTTCTTTCTTTCTGAGGCAAGACTGATTGATTTTTTTTTTTATTTTAGTCTATTTTCTAGGTAAAAGCTACATTTGAAGTATTATGCTCATCATTGTGCCTTAGGCTGTATGTTACACTGAATATTATCCAAGTAATAACAACCAATAAAGAGTCAGAGACCTGATAAGAGATTAGGAGAAAGAGAAGGCCATTTTTACAGATCACACTACACACTGCAGTGTTAGAACTTTGACAACCAGGATCTGATCAAGTGAAAGCTACAGCTGCAAAATAGAAGGGTCAGGGTGGAAGGGAGACGAACACAGCTCAGACCAGAGCCCACCTATAGCAAATGCCAAACAACCTTGCAGAACCAACCCCTGGTTAAGCTTAATAACACAGAATTGTGGTTGCAATCAAATTTTAAAGTGAACAGCTCAAGCTGCTATGAGAGAGAGGGTAGAAGACCATTTAACAGCTTTTCCTAATTCTTAAAATACAGCAAAGAAGCACCATTGAAGGGGCTTGATTAGGATAAATAAATAATCTGCTATAACCAACAATAAGGATATAGAAATTTAGGTAATTAGCAGTCCCATCATCTGCCAGGAGGAGGTGCAGAGGCAGTGAGAGCACTGCTATGTCCATAATGCCTGCATCACCTGAGGGGTTTCCGAGGAATGAGAGATATGATCCCATATGCTGCTCCCAGCAGATTGTGTATGAGGCACACAACTACCAATCCTTCAAATGCCTATTTTCCTTACTGAGATGGTGTTGATCTCAGAGCTTTTGCCTAAATTATCTACCTTGCCACAGCTAGGCAGGGTGTTGACATAGCACTCAGCTATGATATTATCTATTACTAAAAAACCAACATATTGGTGGAATGAAAATTTTCATTTTTGACTTGTGAAGGATACATTTCAAAGTTTAAGGCAGATTTAAAATTGGGTGAAAACTGTACCAAGAAGTTAAACAACTCTGAATTTAATTAGAAAGACACTGAGCTTTTTGATATAGAGAAGCTTTTCAACTTGTCATCCTGATTTATAACAAGACAGGAGATTAAAAAAATAAAATTTTAATGGATGACAGTTTTTCTGGAGTGTTTCAGGAAAGACCTAGAGACTGAAATATTGTTGGAACTATACTGCCAAAGAGTGGACTGAGGCTTTTGACAACAGACAGATTCTGGTGGACAGGCAGTACTTCATGTGGGTCTCAACTTTATCTATTGAGATACTTTTGTTTACATATTCATATAGATAGTTCATATATTATATTTGCATAATATTTTAAATGTCATTTCTATTATATTGTCAAATCATTCTATGAAGTCCAAGTACTTGTTGTATATAAAAAAACATATGTACTTTAGGTATATAATTTTGTTTGTTGCTTTCACCATTGTTGGTGGAATCCTGCCAAGCTCCCAACACTGTCCAACATACCTGCAGCAGAAAATCAGGTAGGATCAAGGAGAGAGCTGCTGGGCTGACACTTGGGCTTGACAATACTGGTAGCAGTGACATGGCTTTGGTAAGTAGAAGTTTTTGACAGGCTGACATTCTGTCTGTTGTGCAAGAGGCTCATTGTCACATGCACTGCGCATGTTCTGTATTTTTATTTGTCTCAACCTCCCAGAGCTGGAAATCTCCCCTCTATTCCTTTTCTCAGCCACAGAAAGGAGCCATGATGCCTAAGAAGACAAGCACATCAGTAATCAGGATGTAACTAAATGAGGTTGGTTGCTCCAGGTGTACAAAATCAAAATACCATCTTGTATGGAGCATGATGGAGCACCACACAGGGCACAGCCTGCATGGGCTGCTTTTGCAGGTGTTGTTACAGGTGTGTTACCTGAGTGCTGCAGCATCCCTGAGAGGATGCCAGGGATTGTGCAGTGTGCCCAGCACAGGGCTTTGGCCATCCCAGGCTTTTTAGGCACAAAAGATATTTAAAAACAAAACAGAAGGGATTACTTTGATGGTCCCTTGTCAGATATTTCCTCTATTAATGAAGTGATGAGACCTTCTCTTATTAGTCTCTTGTCCCACTGCTTCTCTCTCGCTGTCTCTCTAAGTCAGTGATTTCAGACAGCACATCAGTTCTCCATGTCCACAGCACAATGCCATCTACAGGTCACTGCTGATGCCACCAAATTCTGCCATGTGTGTGACCTAGAAATTCATTTAAGATTACACCCGAATAAATAAGGTGCATTTGTGTACTGCACTATTACATACAAGTAAATTAAAAAATATTAAAAAATGACCCATTGTGATTAAAAATTATGTGGGAAAGGGTAGACAAAAATGGATTAATTCACTTATGATCACTTATGTTCATTTATTAGTTCACAATCAGCCTAGGTAAGTCTCCTCCCATTTGTGTGATAAATATTTTTCATTATAGAAATACAATCAAAGAGAAAACTATAATTAATTCTGCATGCACATCTGGATACACCTGAAAAAAAGAAGAAAAGCCAAGCATAGATAGGTTTCTTAAAAGAAGCCATCCATTTGGTTCATTGTCACTGTGGTGGCACCATATTCCAACATGAAGGCCAGAATACCCAGCTCCTTCTGGGACATGGAAGGGGCAGTGAGCACACAGGATGTGCTGATGCAGATGCAGAGCTCAGGGATTTATCGCTAGCCATTTCCAGTGGCCCTGCACTCTCACAGTAGAGTCTCACACAGAGGTGCCACCCGCCTTTCCTTGCTAGAGTGAAGGGCTCCAGCAGGGCTCTGCAATGTTACAGACAATATTTCTGACAGAATATTTCTAGCTTCAATGTTCAAGCTGTCAAGACTGTTGTCAGTTCAAAGCAGGCTCTCTTTCCTCTGAAGTCATTATATAACCACCAGTTTTGTTTTCCACATTTACCAGAAGCTGCCCACATGAAAATAATTCACTGGAGGATAGAGCAGGTAAAATGCCAAGGTCTAGCTTTTTTTTCATTTATCTCTCTTCTCTTTCTTTCCTTCCCCATACATAGGTGACAAAGAAAGGACATTTGTCATTAGATGTGTGATTATATGTCTCACATTTAACATCAAGTAGAGTAATGTAATAAAATTGTGATTCATAACCAAGTAGAAAGAAGAGAACCATAATTCAGAAGCAGAGTGAAACTTGCTGATTAAAATATGCAAATGCATTTAATCATACACCAGATTCACAAGAAATATAATGATGTTTGTTTAAAATTTTCACTTAATTTGTGATCATGTGGAAAGATATTTGGCACTTCAAAAAACACATTGCAAAGTAAACCCCTGCTCAAAAACTAAACAAATCTAAGGCCCTTTAATTATGTAGCTGAGATGGTGGTGTGAAAGTCCTGCCTATGCAGAGCTCTACTGATCTTCATTTTAAAAAGTGAGAGTTTGTAGTGAGGAAAAGAGTAAAACCACAGCTTTGCATTAAATAACAGATATCTGCCTTAACCCTACATCTAGATCTCTATATATAAGAATTCAAAAAAACCCATACTAAACCCATACTAAAGCTTTGCAAGTGAAAGGGTTCAAAATTATTCCGATCAATGCAAGCAAAAAAAAAGAAGAAAAACCTATATGAGAAGAGTTTTCAGTTCGGCATTTGTGTTACTACCAAAAAAAACCAAAAAAACCCAAAAAATAAAGATCCCTCAGTATGCTAAATGTCTTCAACCAGCTGAAGCCAAATTTAAGCTTTTTTAGGTCCATATAGAGTCATACTATAAATTATCTACAAGGGACTCTAGACCTTCAACACTCAGGGAACTCCAATCACTGCAATAGAACAATAGAGATTTCATGTCAGGTTTTTCTTGTATTATGATTCCCCAGGACAGAATATATATGCAGAATTGAATAACATAGGGCCCTGTAAGATATTACAATGAGTCATCTCAAATGAGGGGTAAGGAAACCTCTCACTGGGTTGCATGGCAGAGTCTGATAAAGCTGAAGCACATGAATTATCTTCCTAGCTGGGAACTGCAGCATACAGCACAGGATGTCTTACACCAGATGTCACTGTATCATGCATGATGAATATCACATCTTCATTACAGACTTACCCTGATAAAATCTGTATAAATGGTGTTGCAGCAAAAAGCATCATCTAACATTCAGTAAATGTTTCCCTATGTTCTGATTAGCAAAGCAATTTTTTTGAAACACCTAAAGGAACTGCTAGCATCCTTTCTTCTTCCCAGCTGTGCAAGCTATCATTGCTTTTTAAAATAGGATGCAAACTGAAAATGAGAAGCTGGGTGTGTCAGGGCTATTTTTATTTTGACTCAGAGAAATATAATTTTGCATCTTCTTTTCTTTCCCTTTTCTTCTCCCTTTCACTGGAGGACATACATAAGTTGCATGCACGAAAATGGACACACATTCTTCATTTACAAAGGGCTTAATTTAGTCCTTGAGTATGCACAGAAATCCTCCCTGCAGCAAAGTGATGTCAGACTGTGTGTACCCCTGCAGTATATGGAAATCCTGGTTGCCATGAGAACCAGACTGCTTCTTTGCTGAGGTTTCTGCACACTGCTAGGAAGACATGCCTCCATTTTGCCACATTGAAGCAAATCAGCTGCAGGATGCCTGGTGCCAGGCTGGGTGGCCCTGACACTGCTACCCTCTGGCCAGTGGTCCTTAATTAGCTCCAGCTCTGCCATGGAAATGAATCTGTAAAAGTGTCAGATAATCAGGATTACATTTCTGAAGCAACATCCTTCCTAAATATATTTCTTTCCTCTTCTGCCTGCCACCCTGGAAAAATAAAATAAAATTTAAAAAATAAAATAAAATAAAATAAAATAAAATAAAATAAAATAAAATAAAATAAAATAAAATAAAATGCTACTTGGACTTGAGGCAGTATTAAAACTGACAGTATTTTATTGTATTGTATCTGTAGAACAAAAATCAAGACTACACCACCACAGTGAGATCTCAGGGGATCTCTCAGATTTATGTCTCCCAGCAGCCATTTTTCCAAATGCAGCAGCCTACATGTACTGTCCTCCTGAATGCAATTAAAGCAAATACTACTGTGATAACTGAACTTTTTGCTCCCAAACTAAAGGAATAAGTTAATATCCCTTTTTTTTTTTTCTTTTTTTCCCCTAGGGACACAAAACAAGCTTCTTCAGATACAGAAGTGCTTAAAACTGATCAGTGAAAAAGGAAAATGCTGTATTCTTTTACCTTCAAACTTGAGCTCTAGAAAAATCATCAAGACACTGAACTATTCAAAATTCTTAAACTGCAATGAAAGAAAGATCTTTGTCACATTCTATATTTAAGTATTATATGGAAACAGGTAAACTAATACTCATTAGAGGAAAAGGCTGTAAGGGAAAGAGCTTTGCATATTCCTGTTGCTATCACAGAACTAACCAAATGGACAACCAAAATTAAAGCATAATGCCCCACATGCTATATAGTGATCTAAGCCACAAAATTCCACATCTAAATGTTCTGATCCCAACATTTAATTTTCCCTTTGCACTGTAGAGCATTTGAGAGCCACAGGAAATATTCTCATTTTCTCAGGTGTCTAGGAACCTTCATCTGCCATTGCAGCTCCGTTAACCTGCAGGTATCAACTCTCTCTTTTCTCGGAGGAATCTAAACAATTAGCAGTTGTATTAAATTAAGAGATGTGTTAAGTTGTGACTTAAACTTAAGTCACCTGTTTTTAACCTTTGCTTTGCTTATATATTTTGTCTGCTCTGCCAGACAATGTAGGCTTCTGTGCCTGAAATGTTGTCCATTTTTTCTAACAGTATCATCAAGCCTAGAGAAAGGTATTATCTCACTCTTATAAACCTGGCAATTGATTATAAATAATTTTTTAAAATATTTTAATCTAACATTATGGGAGAATGAACACAAAACAGCTGTGAGCATGATGGATTCAGGACTAGTTCTTGAATTTGAATGAATGGCACAGCAAATTCTTTTCCTGTTTGTCCAGTGCTGCTCTACATAGAGCTGCACATTTCTATATTCAGCCAGTAGAGGACAGTGCTGAATATAGACACCAGCAAGCCCATTACTCATATTTTATATATGAAGCAACTTCTCAGTATGAAGTGGTGTGTTTCTTGCCATCTCAAAAGCAAGTTCACATTTATGAAATCAATGCATGACAAAAAAAAAAACAACTGATTACAAAGAATCCTCATAAAAAATGTAAATAATTATGCTTCGTGTATGTGGAGTGTACCTCTTATTAATGCAGAACACTACTTGGGTCTCATTCAAAGACCTTGACTTGGTTCTTATTCAAAAAGCTTCAAAGCTTTTCCTAAACAAAAGACAGACCTACACTGCAAATCCAATAAGCATTCTGCTTATGTGAGGAATGCAGGACAAGGTCCTCAGTGTAATTATTTCTGTTCTTTAATATAATCCAGAGTCCAAGAAGCCAGTGAAATTACACAGAAGTTCACACAGTTTTAGCCTGCATCAGGAGCAGTTGCACCACCCGCTCTTTGAAAACATATTTAATAACTTTTCACATTTTCAGAAAAAAATCTATAGTTGGTTTATCTATCTACCTCAATTCAGACTCTGGATACTTTCAGTGAAAGCCATCAGGGTCTTTTCTGCAGGTACACCTCTATCTAAATCTCTTGGGCTGCCCCTTCACTTAGCTAAAGACTGTGGTTATTTGACATGTAGAAAACCTTACTACTTAAAAAATGACTACTCAAAAACCCAAACAAACAAAAACCCCCAAACCCAAACATAATTGCCGGTTCCAAAAACAGTGACAGAACTATAATATTTTATTGGTACTTGCAATGTTACCTTTCTTGGCCTGATGATTTTTGTTTTGTTTTGCTGCTTCAATGGCAAGTTAAATAGTACAAAAGTGAGTTTGAAACATTATACTATTTCCCCACACAGGCAAGATATATTGTTTTTTCTCTCACTTAAAAAATAGTAGCTTTGAGGACAATGTCATAGAAGTTATGGGTTATATCAACCAGAAGAAACACTTAAATATTGATGTAAACTTTGTTGTATGAGAGAGCACAGCTCACCAATTTCTATCATGTCACATTTTCAAAGTGACATTCCAAAAACCCTGAGGAGACCAGCATGTAACAAAAAGTATCTCCCAGGGTCCAGTTTCATCACATTTACCTGCAGCAATACAAAACACCTATTAATGGAATATGTAGAGTGCTTGTTTACAGGGAGGGGTGACCAGGAGAGAATTTCTAAAGATGTTGATATTAAGATACAAGACTTCACTACTTGGAGTATTTATTCAACCAATCTGTTCAAGTCTTCTCCATGCAAATAAATATTTGGCCTATATTCAATATTTGATTTTTCCCTTTGCACTGTAGAGCAATATGTTATTGTATTATATTCTGATCTTTTAGGGAATTGAAAATATTTATATTCAATTAAGTCATTGCATATCAAGAATTGTAATTAGTATTTTCTTTTCAGGAAATGGGATACTCAGGTACAAAAATAAATTAATCCCTGGTTTACTTCAGTATACATTTGCTTTAGATTGCTGTTTAATGCTTTCAAAATGTGGGGTAGTATGAGTTATAGGAGCAACTATAATTGCAGGAATAGGGTTCTGAGAGCAAGCATATATCAAAGTCTAGGCACTACAGTGACTTCAGAGTTTCTCAGGTCCCAGGGGGCTTGGAATTATGTCAGAATTTAAAACTGCCTTTAAAAATACATGCATCTCTAGACTTTACCACTGAGAAGGTAGAGAGAGTGCAGCCAACTCAGTGGCACTAAGTGAGCTGCAGACAATCGGAATCAATCAGTCTCGGCATGGTGACCTACCACCAGCATCTCCCATCCAAGCCTGGCTGCTCCAGGCACTCCTGTCAGCAGCAGCCTCTGAACGGCTGGGTGGACTCCTTTGAGCAAAGAACAGAGCACCTTGCCACGTTAATTTGGTCCCAGTGGAGTTCAGCCATAGCAGTGACTTTAAAAGGTCCCTATGACCTCCACATTAATTTTTATTAGGGCAGGTGCAAGTCATTGAATGATATGGACAATAACTTGTTTTTTCATCTAAATCAGAAGGAAATCATGTAATATTTGAAATCTGTTTTTTATGCTTGCATTTTTTCCTCATCTAGCAATACTTGACAGGCAATAGTCGCTAGATAATATATGCTGTGCAAAAGTTTTGCTTGTATCTACATAAACTATCCATTTATGTCTATAAACATCAGTATAAACTGTCTATAAAATAGCCATTTATGTTTTCAGATTATTGATATAAAAGCGAAAAACTCTGGCATTGATGCATAAGTCAAGGAATGAATACACTAGTATTTTCCTAGTTTGAATTATACAATCCTATTTCTTCTCCATATAGCAAACTACCAAATTCTGTGAATATTGTCCATACATCAGCCCACAATAACAGGAAAAAAAACCCTCTTAAAGCTCATCTCTGTTTTTTCAGTTGACTGACCTGTGAAAGAAGGATGGGGGGATGTGGAGGGGTGTGGAATTAATGCTTTAGATTTTACTCCCTTTCTTCTTTTTTTCTCTGCAAAGAACCAGGGTAATTGTTTCCTGGAGTGAAAAGAAAAGATTTAGTATCTTTATACCATGAAAAAAATTCAGTGAGGCTGTTTGTGAGAAGCAGGAGGAGAGAAGGGGACTGCCTAAATGTGAAGAAAGAGACACTTGCTCTGCCATCTGTTCCCGTGTGCTGTCACCAGGCTGCTCTGCAGCAGAAGAGGCAGCTGCTCCCTTTTCTAAGAGTTAGCATGAGATATTGGAAAGAACACCCACCTCCCAACCCTGGCCGTGCCTACAAAGGATCACAGCAAGTATGTTTATGGTACCCGTATATTTGTGATGCAGGCTCTGCTACAATTCCTCTGACAGTGCTCTGCTGCCTCACATAACATTAGCAAGCTGTGTTTTCCTCTCAGGAACAAATGCAAGTGGATTAGCAGTAAGGGACTGGGCTCAGGGGTCTGCTTCACATACATTACCCTCGCTGTGCTTTATGTCAATGATGTCTCAACAACCTGGTCCTAAGTTCAGGAACAAAGATTACTTGAAGGGGCTGCATGAAGGAAGGACATGAACAAAAGCCCCATTTGTTAGCAGGGAAAATAAGAAACAGTCTGGCTGTTAAATGAAAGGAAGCGAGACCAATGAGAGAAACAAAACTTAGGATACCAGCTGCTAGAGCATGAACTGGGACTAAGGTTTGCTTCTGCCATCTGCAGAGTGCATTTCCTCCGCCTATGAACTGGATCTTTGCTTTGCCAACATCTCAACGTCAAAGCGTAAACACACCTTTTTGTTTCTTTGGTTTTTTAGAGCATTTAAAGAAAGTTCATTTAATGCTATTAATTTAGATGCCTTTGTCCCGTCATTTTCTACCAGCTTTTGTCTCTTTGTTTTTAGTAGCTCAGATTAATTCTCATCCAGGACTAGCCAAGATTTATAAGAATCAGAAGACTTTAGTGTTTTGCAACTGGGACATTTCTGTCCTTCCTTATTTTACTTTTGGGAATGATTATATTTTGTTTTTCTTTGAAGGCTGGATGTAAAAGACCCCTGTTAAATAAGGGCAACTCCTTCTGCAGAACAGGTGAGCTTGCCCAGAATAAAGATAGCATCAGAAACAATGTGATTCAGTAGTCAGGAAAATATAGCTCGTTGTCAGGAACCTTGCGCTGTGTTTATGAGGCAAGGTTTTGGAAAGCAGGCCAGGACAGGGCAGGACTTCAGGGGTGACTTCTGTGAGGAGACACCAGAAGATGTGCCCTGTGCCAGACAGCCAAACTGACTGTAAAGCACATCTTAAATAATTATACCTGGAACATACATCCTCCTGCTTTACATCACTCCACATGTTCAGCTGGTAGGAGTTTCCTCCACAGTGGAAATACGAGAACAAATGCTTCTATCAACATATTCAAGACTGAAAACAAGTGCTTTTACATGAAGCCCAGAAACCCATTCTCCCTTTTTAAGAAATTCCCTGTGTCTTTAGCATCAAATAGCAGTGCCTTCCTCTCTCATCCAGCAAAGCACATAAGCATATGAATAAAGACACACACAACCACATGTGAATGTTTGGAGATGCTTTGTCTCACAAGAAATGAGTAAAGAATTAATTTATTACATTCATTTATATCAGAATGCTGTCCTGAAGCTTCCTGTTCATGGGAAGCATGAAGGCTTTTTCCTTTGTCCAAGACAGAAATGGACAGGTTTTATTTCCACAACTCTGATTGAAGAAGGCAGTAATATCTGTATCTCTGTTTACTTTTGCATAGGTAATGAGAAAAGTATATATAGAAAAATATTCTTCCCAAATGAGTATCCAATTCTGGATGATGATATCTGAGTCAGGGCGTTCCGTGCAAATGCAGAGAGGAATCGTTTATATTAACGCAGACACCTTTGACAATAAGAAGGGGTAACTCTTTTCTGATTTTCAGTCCATAAGAAATCATGCTCAGGGATGAAAAGTCTTGGCTTCTAATGCAAAGCTTACAAGTATATGCAGACAGAGATAGTCTTTCACCATGTGGAATTTGCCAGCACTTTCAGAATAGCCAAGGTGTGGTTTTGTTACATCTGAAATCTGAATTTGTTTCCATGTTATTTCAAGTCAATAGGAATTCATTTAAAGATTGTTTCTGGAAAGGTGCTTATCCAAAAGACTGGACTAAATTCTATAATTGCATATAAAGACAAGCATGTGTGTGTACTTGAGCATTATTTCTCTTTACAAATCTTATCTCTCTACAAGTGTAGAATCATTGGCCTACAATGAAGCACATGTCCTTATCTGGTGGGAATGGGCATGGTGGGGGGGGTTGGTTTTTTGCATGTTAAAACCTGGTTTGAATGATTACTCTTTTGCCAGAAGTGCCTTACCTTGGGTAGGCACTTGCCTAGTACTGCTGTGATTTCTAGTCTGTGATGCACACTGGCAATAACATTTGAACTGATCTCTTAGAGTGCTTGTCTCAGCAATATGCATTAACTTACACATACAAATAGGGTTTCTTTTTTAAAATCTGTCCATTTCATACCCCCATATCACCTGTCAAGGTGAAAGCATGAGGCAAACTGAACACCTTGGTACAGAATCAGTGATATCCTGAAATTATTTGTATATATGAAGACCAAAAACAATGCAGAAATGTAATGAGATGTTTAGTTAGAGAGTTATTATTTTTTATCATTATTAAATCACCTTTTTCTTTCTGTAATGTGGGATTTCAAGTAGAGTATAAGTAACTTAAATGTCATTTTGTGATTGTTGTCTATGAATATACTTAATATATATTGTTATATATTGTTGTCTATGAATATACTTATACTTACTTGGGTATCTCAGGAAAATATCAATATTTGTCCTCAAGCCATAGAAATTTTCACATGCTCTCATTTTCATCAACAGTATGGTACCTTTCTTTTGCATCTGATATACATTCTGCTAAAGGTTAGTCTAAGAACTGTAGCCAATCCCAGTCCTAAATGTGGGTCCTTTTTACAAAGGTCATGACTTCACTCAAACTATTACATCAGTGACAATTTTTCTATATGGTCCATACCTGAAAATTTATGTCCTCTCACATTTCTCTCCATAATTCTGTTAATGTGCTACAGCAGATAACCAGGAATGCTCTCTTTCATTTTTAATTCCCTGATGCCATGGATGCTTTATTCCTATTGAATAACATTAATATTGTTATATACTTCTGCTTTAATGTAACTTTTGCCCCTCATCTATATTATTCCCACTGCAATTGCATATAACTCACGTCTGCTTTATCTTACATTTTTTTATTCCACTTCTTTCCTGCTTCCAAATGCTCATCCTCCCATTTCCCATTTAACTGTTTCAGAAAATACCATATTACTTTTCCCTGAGCATCTTTTGCTATCTGGATATCTAGTCATAGGTAATCTGCCCTCACCCACATGAAGTTTCCCTTTCATTCTGCATTCCTTTAGGAAGGATGTGTTCTTTGTTTTGTACAAAAAGGTGGAGCCTGGCTTTTCAAAACAGGTGTTCAGGCTCTTCTGTGAAGCTTAAAAAGAACAAAAGGTCAAATTCAGCTGCAATGGATAATATCTCATCTCAAATAGAAGAATTTGTTCACAAATACTTTGAAGAAAATAAAAGGTAAAACTAAAGGAAATGTAAAGAAAAGCACCTCTAGATAACTAACTTGCCTTTATCCACTTTTCCTTGCAAAGACAAAGTAGAAAAATAAAGACAATGACATGGTGCAGTAGGCAGCAATGTTGCCACTTCTAAAAGATGGTGTTCATGGGTTTTATTTAAGGCTGCATTAAAAGGAAATGTACATAAGAAAAAGAAAAAAAATTATTACTAAGAGTTTGCCTCTTCCAAGCACATTCAAGTAAAAACCTTCTCTACACACTAAAGGAAAAATTTCTGTCCCATTCAGAGCCATTCTTTTTTTCAGTTTTGTCTCTCCACTGGAGGAGTTCATGCAAGAAATTCAGTTTACTGAGGGATTGCGAGATATTGCTTCAGCTACATGGTAAAGCTCCAATACTGCTTTACAGCCTGTGAGGGCCACTGCTTTGGCTATTTAAGAATGTTTATATTTGTTATCCGCAAGCCAAGTTAAAAAATAGATACTCTATTTTGTAGCTGCAGTCATATTTTGCCTAGCCCAGAACAAACATAATGAAAATAGCTTAAGCTAAAATAGTTCAAACTCATTTGAAAAAGACAAAAAGATTATGAATTATTTTAGATCCTTTGTTTAGCAGCTGCAGGAAGCGACACCTAGAGAAGTAACAGAAACATGTGGAAGTGAAAAAAACCTCTTCTTGCATAAGTCCTTGCTGCTAAGCTGTACTTAAGAGATACAGTTGTGGGTTTTTTTTCAGTGCAAACTGGTAGAGCATGTGCATTCATTTGATTTTTCAGTGTATCACCTGAGAGAGCTTACTCTCTCAGATGTAAGTACCGAAGGAAAGAAATTAAGGTGGAATGATAGAAAGCAACTTCTTTTATCCAGTTTTCCCACATTTCTGGAAAATTAAACATTGAGGACTGAACACAATCCAGCCTTTGCAGATCAATATCCTCTTTAATTTAAAATACCATTCTTCCATCAGCTACTATTGATAAATTAAGGCATATCTGTAGTTTATATCCCTAGATCATTAGAAGAATCTGAGGAAGAAAAAACCAAATCTTTAGAAAGCAATGGCATGCATTCAAATTCTTGACTATCCTTTCCCACCTTAATAAAGCCCAAAGTAGGATAATGCACAGTTTTGTTGCTTAAGTTTCTGTACAGCCCTCTTTTATACTACTATGGACTGTAGATATACTATGTAGTACTTTGAGAGAATTCCTGATTGTTAAACTAATTCACTTTATCAAATATAAGTAGAGAAAATGTTGTTTAATTTTATTTCTTTCTTCCAATTAATTAGAGGGACTAAATCTTGAAATCAAGTTTTCACTTCAAATTTCACCAAACAATATATATGCTGAACCTGTAATATCTGCCAGCTGAGATTCTAAGATGTGCCACATAACATCTGCAATGTTAAATAAGTATTTCCACAGAATCACGAACACATTTTAATAATTATTTTGATCAGGAGGCCAGTGGAATCTAATGTTAACTGCAGTGATCTACTTGCGAGTTCTTTAGTGGCAGGTCCTGAGAGAATATGTAGTAAATAAATTAATCATAATGTATTAATTACATATTAATCTCATTATCTTTTCTCTCCACCATCTGTCACATGCTATGTCACAGTTAGTCAAGTCACAATTGGTCAACAGAAAGTTAAAATGGCATTTGTAAGGGTTATAAATAGTTGGATCATTTCATCACCAATGACATTTACTGTAAAAAACTGTTTATTTTTTTGGTCCCATGCAGTTTTTATCACATCAGCTGCTTATCATAAAGGTGAGGCAGGAATTTCCCCTATCTATCCAAATAAAGAAATTAAAGATTTGACATCTAAGAAGACTATTCTCCTAGTAGAACATAAACAGCTCAAGGTAAAGGAGTGCAAATGAAAAACAAAATGCCGTTCATTTCTTGGCACTGCCATGTATTGATGAAAAATTTCCAATTTTCTTTCTCTCACTTCCTGTAAATTTTATACCTGTAAAAATTCTCTTCGAGCTTAGTGTTTGGAATACCTTAATAATCATAGAGTTAGAATCTTGTTGGACAGGTTCCACTTGCAAGTGATAATTCCAAATGGTTTTGGAGCCCCTAAAACATTTGTAGCTGCAACTAGCTTTCTGTTTGCTGTTTATGAATATACAGTGAAGACTAAGTACAAGAAGGTTCCAGACATCCTGTTAAAAAACAGTCAGCTTTGTAGCACCTCTATCCTTATAAAGTCTGATTCTCTTAAAAAAAATTAAATTTCCAACGCAGCCAGCATAATGAGTGAAGTTTGCAGCATACCTTGAAGTCAATAGGTAATTTAATGGGATAATTCAGCTTTAAAATCAGAAATTCCATCTCAATTGCCTCTGCTATAATTATATACCTAGAAGTGCTGCACTGACAGAGTAGAGCAAACAAAATCTAAGAACAAATCAGCACAGATCTCAAGGACTAGTGACAAGGGCGAAGACAGACAGATGCTGCAGAGGAGTGCCTGATGCACCTTGCAACAATATAATAATGTCAAGAAGATTTATTGTGGGCTGCACACAAAACATGACAATAAGCAATAGTAATTTCATCTTGCATGTGTTCTTGGCCTTTATGTCCCAACTCCTTCTGCTAATGTAAGCAATTGCAGGATAAGGGTTCAGGCAAAACATTTGTTTGTGAATACATATAGATGTAATACAACTGTGCAACGTTGATTCATTGGCACTGTTCCTGGCACGATTTAGGACCACCACCACCAGCATTATCTCAGACTTCCAACATGGTTTTGAGGACAACACAGGCCAGAGACTCTTACGCCGTTTCTAGTCAGTTTTATGTAAAATAAGACTGGTTTTATTCTAAGCACGCAACCCACAGAGTGTTTTGTTACAAGTGCAGCCCTTGACGTGACTTTCCCCCATCTCAGTTAGGATTTTCTCAGGATATGTTTAGCCAGACAATCTTTGACCTTTATTTCTACTCACTTATATGTAATATATGTACAACGGCCTATGAGATGAGCTTAAAAAATGTTGAAGGTCACCTACATGGATCTTTACTAAATGTGTGTGGTCTTTGAAAACAGAATTTGACAGGTTAGAGTGATGATTTTACACCATTTGAAAAAGTAACTTATTAAAAGCCATATAAGGTAGTGTTTGATTACTGCAAATGTTGCATTTGAAATTCATGCGTATTCTATTAATAGAAGGACCAACTCTTCAACTGTTACTTATTCAAATTGATGCTATTGCATGTTAAATGAAGCAATGTGAAACAGCTTTTTGTATGCAGAATAATATTGTTGAGACTGAAGGACAAGTGTCTGGATCTATAAATCTCTATTTGCTTCTTTGGCTTCCTTAGAATGACCCACAGTTATGGAAATGCCACACATTTGCCACTGTCTTGATGTAAAAATTAAAAATGAAAATGGTTAATTCAATCAAATAAAATTTTATATTTCTTTCCATTACCAGTTTAGTTCTGAAGCATTAAGTTCTTCCTTCTAAGTATCCTAATAGAGAGTTTTAAAATCAGAATTAAAATACCATTGCCATAAACATTTATTCAATTTGAAACTACAAACACAATCAAGTGGTAATCATGGCTAAAATACAATTACTTCATTGGAGGCCTGCTTGAGAAAGAATAGTACAATTAAAAATAATTTAGATTTTCTGGTTTTATTAAATTCTTATATTTCCACCATCTCTGCAGCACAATTTTTTTTGCTTGTTACTCACATTTGTACATACAAGCTTGAGCAACACTTTTTACTATGTTGGTAAATGAGCAAAATGAGCAAGAATAATTACAGAAGAACAGAAACCGAAAAACAAACCAAAACAAACAAAAGCACATTTGGGAGCATATTAAAATAGTAACATTCAAATGGAAAAATACTTTTGATGGATGAGACAGCCCTATCTGCTAGTAAGAAAATGTGAATTATTCTGAGAGAAGAATATTTTTTGCTGTTGAAGTCAGAGATTATGTTGCAATAGTTTTAAGAGTAATATTGATTGTATTATGATGTTCAATTAAATATTATGAACACGGATGGGAATTGATAATCAAATTTTATTGTGTAATTAAAATATTTATCAGGGAATCCTAATTCAAAAAGCTTATTTAATAAGAAATTTGGAATTTATATTTTATTTTACATTTCAAAGTCAATTTTCAATAATCAGAAAAGCAGAAAACATTTTTTATGCAAAGGAAACAGATATTTACAGATTAATAAAATAAATAGTGAGGATCAGCAAAATCCAGACTATTAGTGCTTTATTATTACCTGAAACTTTCTGCCTAAAACATGTTTCTTGGTCTCCAGTACAACTGAGAGCACACAAATTTCAAATCCTCTTAATCCTGTAAAAATCCAGATTTAAAGTGGCTTAACCATAATCAGAAACTGTAAAAGCTTATTTACAAAGAAAAAACATATAAAAGGTATTGAATACAAAATTACATCTTTTGAATCTATGGCTATCCTCTAATACTCAGAACTTTGCTAGAATAGCTCCAGAGAGCATAAAATAATCTAGCAGTCTTTGTTCAGCTTCTCTAGGTATTCAGCTTGTGTTTCTCTGAGAACACTGCACGTGTTCATCCAAGATAGTATGTCTTTTTCTAATAAATGCTTATATAATTTTAAAATATTTGTCTTTATTTATAAGGTTATTTTTCGCCTGTACTTAAACTACAGTTGTCATTGTAGTTTGGCTGGCAGAGAAACTGGGATTATGTACATGATGCTATTTGTCAAAATACTGATGTCGTATAAAAAATTTGCAATTTCTGCTCCTGTCCATCAGATTTCTTTAAAGAGACTTGCATCCTGTGTGTATTTAAAGAAAAAGCTGAAAAAGAAGAAAATATTAAAAACAGAATAGGACAAAAATGTTTGTTTAAAAGTGAGATTATAACTATATGAAAAATATGCAACAGGTGAAGAAAACCAAAAGAAACCAGGTGTGCATGTACTTACATAGAAAGTCTGTGCCTATGTGCTCATGTTTGTGCCTCTCTCTACACAACATAAAGACATAGAATGCTGAGAAAAAAGAAGAAGCAATTAGGTTTATTGTCTATAGGCCTACTATGAGCTCCATTGAAATTTTAAGACTTGTTTATTGTGCATCAGGTCTTCCTCAGCAATTATGCACTAGAAGTTACAAGTTTAGGTCTAAAATAAAAAAATTAATAAAAGGAAAAATAAAAGACACCAAAAAAAGCAGCAAACAAACCTCTCATTTGCTTTGCAGGTAAATTGTCAGTTCACAGATAGTTTATTTCTAAGATAATTTTGGTTAGTCAGTAGCTACTGGTAGGCCATGGTGGTGTTCTTTGTTTCATAGTCTTCAATTTAGTTCAAGCTTTGTTGGATGTAAATGTTTTTTACCAGATTTTAAACAAACTGACAAGGCTCATATTAATAGTAGTCCAAATTGTTATAACCATGGTGCCATAAATTCTGAATTCTCTGAATATTCAAATGGGACCAAGGATCATGCTTTAGTTCAAGTTTAGTGAATTCCCTGGGAACTTTTGATCATGCTTGCTCTCTCATACGGAAATTCCAGAAACTACAACATGACACCTGTTCATCTGCTGCTTTCTGAACATAAATCAGTTGCAAAGAGAACACGATGTTCATCACCATCTGAAAAGCAGAATTTTTTTTGCCCTACAGAGGCATAATCTTGTTAAAATAACTTATGTGCTTTCTACCAGGGGTTATTTTTAGCTCTGGCTGAATAATCATAGCTAACACTCTTTCCCCAGTTCTTACATTTTAGTAAAAATGACACAGTAGTTTTGTGATAAAAAGTTGTGAGTAAATTTGCAGTAAGGCAGGGTTTATTGGTGAAGCTCCTTGCTTGTTTTTTACCTTTAGTACAAGTTGTGCCTCCTGTGGAAGGTCCTACTATCCGTAGTCAGTCAAGCAAGGAGATAATTTTCACAGTTTATAGCACTAAACAGCTACTTCTCTAAGGCTTGCCACAGCTGAGAAAGAAGTTAAAGAAATTATTTTTGACCCTAAAGATATTTTAAAAATTAATTTGCTTCAATTCATCTTACACAAAAAAAAAATCTTTATTTTCTAACATTTTTATAACATTTATGATTATTTTTAAAAAATCCAAATTTGAAGAAAATAAAATTTAAATTGTTTATTTTAGAACACTTAAAAATTTATTTATTTTTTAAAAAAATTAATATTGTGTTGAACTTCTCCTGATTCCAAGATTTTTGGACAAAACAAGAGTTTATTTGGTGGCTTCATATAGAAAGCATTATCACTTTTTTTTCCTTTTACTGACTGGCTTCACAGGAATTCCTAAACAAATTCTGCTAAAAATACTTCTTAATGATTTTTTTCATGCATTTACTCTTTCTGTAGCCTAGGGGGTCAGAAAGAGAGTAAGACCTTGGTCCATTCTTAGTCTAATAAAAATTGCATAAGTTCAAAGTAACTCAATATGAGCAAATGGTTTCTGTGGCTTTCAGTGAAGCTGCTCTGCTCAGGTATTCTTGTAACAGTATCTACAAGTTTATTGTCTCTTCAAGTGATTGATCCTTTCAGCTGACTCTGGTTCTTCCAAACAATGAGCTACGACACTCAAGACTCCACAGGGAGCTAGGATTACATATCCATAGCAAAAAAAGTGAAACAGTAAAGGAATTAAATCTAAATATGTTTGAAAAGAAATTAAAGTATATATAATATTTAGCATTATGTTTTTCTGCTAGCCATTACAATGGAAAACAAATACGTAATGATCCTTTCCTAAGATGTAGCAAATTTGCAATTTTATATGGTGAACTTCTGTTCTGGAATACTTTCAAGAAAAATAAATATTCTCATCTGTCCCTGTTGCTCACAGAAATCTATGCAGAATCTAGTTAAGTCATCTACCTAGCTCATTTATCTATTTGGAGCAGAATTAATTTCACCGCATTTAGGAGCTTTTATTCGGGAGTACTCATAGATTTCACTTTATGGCCTTCAAAGACAAACCTCAGTAAAGAAAAAAATTACATATTGATATAGATAATTACCCAGCAAAATATCAATAGGAGGAGAAAAAAGGTTTTTTGGAGGTTGTGGTTCTTTAAGAATCCTTGGGTGGCAGCCCCTGAGTAATGAGAAAATGTCCAACTCAATAACTGTAAATTGGACTGAATCAGCTCACAGAGATGCAACATTGGAAGAAGTGCTGATTTCGGTTATTTCACAACCACTAGATGTATTATTATGAACTAAAAGTTAATCAATTCTGAAAGTAATCATGGAGCAAAATTGGGAAAGAAAAGCTGACATGAGTGGGGGAAAGTAGCTTCTCAAGTGTTGAAGAAGGACTCAGCATATTACATAATTTTTTTAAAAATTGTAATACATTATACCTTAAGATAATATCGGAAACAAAATAAAAATTCCGGGTTTACTGAGGAATTAATTAGAAATGCACATGCTGAGGATGGTGATGGTAGTGGCAAACCAAAGTAAGGATATGCAAAAAACATTCTTGTAACTTTTAAAATGTGCACTGAGCAGATAAAAAAAAAAAAAAAGTTGATAAATTTTGAATTTCCCCTTTTCTTCCCCCAGATCTGTCATCCACGTGCTATTCATTGTTCTGGGAACATGACCTCTGTCATATGTCATAGATACTTCTGTTAGAATTAAACCACTATTTGTGAAAGGATGAGAAAAATTATTGTCCTGCTTATTTTCTACACAAGGTAGACTCATGGTTCTCAGTTTTGCACTTATTTCCTTTAAAATGTAAAATTGAATTTCCCAATCTTGTTCCACATTAGAAGGCTTTGTTCAATATAGAACTGAAAAAAAAATCCTACCATTGCTAAAACAGATATGCTGGCAAACAGAATTTGGCAGTGCAGCTTACTATATGTGGCAATTTGTTTAACTAATTCAACAGAGTTTATTTACTAGTGTAGACTACATGTTCATCTCAACCTGGAAAGGTAGGAATATCTCATGTGCAATCAGGTTTTTAAAATGTAGAAAACCTTACCCATGGTCTTAAATTTCCCCTAACACACAGAGGAGTGAGACTTTTCTATGCTTCGGCTCATGCTTCCTACACTGCCAATATTTACACGCATTTTTCCTTAATTACATGTTAGTGTATGCAGTAGCAGCAGTTGATAGCAAGTTCAGACCTTTATATCAACACTCCTCCAAAGCTGAACAAACCTTGAAGGAGAGATCTATTCTTTAAGGAATTAGAAGGAAGGAAATCAACCCCAACCCTGCACACACTTAAGCACCTGCAGAACTTAATGATGTGAATGCTCAGTTGGAGATCAATGACAAGCATTTAGCATACAGCTAAAGCTTGCTTCAGTGATTGCAAGGTCAAACTCATGTTTCCCTATTTAAGTAGTAGGAATACCTTAAAGACATGGGATAAATGCACTTGAGGACATCATTTTCATATTCATGATAATTTATGACAATAATTAATATTATAACTGAGGAAAATATTGGTGTTTCTCTGAGACTTTTATTTCTAGATCAAATAACACAATAATAATATATTTGTAAACTACTTACATCAGTGGAAGTTATTTTGAAATCCTATTTTGCAGTGTATCTCTATTTGCCTATACGACAATAAATCAAGCTCTGACTAATATAAACGAGCTGTATTCCTAATGCAAAAAGAAACCTTAAACAGAGCCAACCAAAAAACACCAACCCCCCAAATTTTGCTGCTTTTTGTTGCACCTCCAAAATACTTCTCTAACACTTCCTTTAATACACTTGTAATGATACCGCAATTCCTCATGTCAGATTTTTTCTGTCCCAAGCCATAAGCCATCCACACAACCAGCAGCCACACAAAAAGAAAATTCATGTGGCCTAGAGCACTCTATCTGCTTTTGTTATGAGCTTGTACAGATCCATTAAATCTGTATATTAGAGCAGGTATAAGGAGCAAAATACCTAATTTATTTCTACTCATGTCCCTACAGACATCACAAAAGTTCAGAATACCATTCTGTGCAAAAGATAAGAAAGGAAGGAAGTGCAGTTTGTCTCTGGGTGATGCAAGGAATAAGATGAAACAAAATTTGACCAAGAACCAAGCAGGAAGTTGAGCTGACAACGACATCTTGGTAGAGAAGAAAAATGGCAACATGCTGATTTTTGTTCTGGGGAGGCTGAGAGCTGGCTAACTTTTCCTGCACTCAGCAGGATGTAATTGCAACATAGCAGAGCAAAATGAACAGCCCATCCATAAGTGACTGCAAGAACATAGCTTTTTTTTTTCTTTTTTCCTAGTTCAAGCATTATTCTACTTGGCAATTCTGTGCTTCATTAAATGTATTCAGCCCTTTCATTTTTTTCCTTTTTCCAATGCAGAACTTGAATTAAGACATCAGCTCCTCCTTCATTGCTTGCCAGTACTCAAGACAGAAATATTTCACTAGAGACATGATGAAAGAGAGGATTCATTAGCAAGAAACATCAATATACTTTTATAGCCTTAAAAAACAATCATAAAGAAGAAGTGGGCTGTATTCTTGGCATAAGCAAATGTATCCTTAACAGAGGAACACATCTAATTGTGTATAGTTTTAGATATATATGTAATATTTCTTAATTTAGAAATCTTCAAAATCACAGACAAAAAAAGACCAGACTAAAATGATATAGAGTTTTACAGAGTACGCCTGGCCTAAGTTCAGAATAGATTGATTTAAAAGACTGGAGCTGCAAGAACAGGTGGAAAGGATACTCACAGAGCTATGGTGTGACAATATGCTGTCACATTATGTTACCAGAAATAGTTGTGTGTTGAGAAGCTCCAATACTGTCATTGATACACTATCAAAGAAAAATAATACTAAAAGGTTGTAACATTCAAATGACAGAAATAATCATAATTCAGAGAAGTGTTGCACAGGACAGCATCAGAATTGACTATTTATTTATCTACTAATCTGTGAAATATAGTTTTAAAGACCATGTAGAGGGTTGACCTTGGCTGGGTGCATCTACTCTCTCACTGCCTCTTCTTAACAGAAGAGGGGAAGAAAATAAGGTGGAAAAACATGTGTTGAAATAAATTCAATTTAATAAGAAAAGCAAACACTACACACAGAAGCAAAGTAAAAAGATGAATTTATTCACTACATTCCACCAGCAGGAAGATGTCCAGCCATTTCTAGGAAAGCAAGACTTCAGTACACATTGTGTGCACATGCTAGGGAAGCCTAGTGATAACCAGTAGCCCCACTTTCTCTTCCTTTCTCTCAGCTTTCTTTGCTGAGCACAAGATCATGGGAATGTAGGAAATGTTCCTTTGGTCAGTGTCTGCCAGATGTGCTGGCTGTGTACCCTCCCAGCCTCTTGCCCACCCCCGGGGGGTGCAAAGAAAGCCTTGACAACGTGCAATCACTGCTCAGCAGTAGCCAAAACACTATGTGTTATCAACACCACCCAGCCACAAAAGCAAAGCACAGAACTATATGCACTGCTATGAAGAAATAAACTCCATTGAAGCCAGGCAGACAATCCCAGGAGCACACACATGGACAGTGAGACAGCATGATCCAAGGGTTTAAAGGAGATAGATGCAACTGCTGTTGAAGGGCATTGTGCTGATACGCATATATGCAATGTGCTCAGATGCATACAAAAAATTGATATGTAGTTGTTAAGAAGCAGCAAGCAAAAGGTATCGCCCTACACTCTTTTTCTGCCTTGTCACCTTGAAATTGCTTGGACTGGAGAGAAAGTGTGATATTAAGAGCTATCTCACTGCTTCTGCTCTTTTGCACAGGAATCACAGCTGTGACAGCCTCAGTCAAGGTAAAAAAAATGAAAATTGTTATTTCTCAGTAAAACACGTCCAATGTGAAGATTTAGAAAAATATTCAGCACATTAATTTTTTTCCTAGGTATACCTGCAGCCTGAAGAAATATACTAAAGATCAAAAGACATGAGCAAAAAAGATGTCCAAAGTGAATGTGCTCCAAAAGATAATGTTGTAGCTTGAGTATGTTGATTCTTTCCCCTCTTGCTTTTAAAGTAAGCTGCCTTCAGGCTTAATCCTTATGTATCAAAGCGAACAAACATAACAGAAAATGTTTTAGGGAGAATTTTCACATCTAAAGGTGTTATAAGGTGTTTGTTTCAAGGTCTGATTAAAAGCTTTTTTCAAACCAAGTTTATTTCAGGCTTGAAATGAACATGGAAATATTTACCACAGTGGTTTATCTTCTTGGAAAATGGACACAGCTTTCTCCTTCCCTGTCTTCAAATCTTTGTGGTCTGGGGACAGTGAGTGAGTCTGGGCCACTCTTGCACCTCTGCATCTCAAGATCTCTCTTTGTCTTTGATAGACACTTTGGGAGATAAATAGAGAAAATCCAACTCACCCACTAATCTCAGCATTAGAAGAGAAACACCTGTGAAGACAGTTCAACATTTTCTTATAAGTTCTAAGGACCACTCTTCTCTATTCTTGCAGAAGTCTTTTTCTTTCCTTTTCAGAGTTTCTTTCCTATATCTGTGCAAGCAATTGCGAAGAAACCCAATCATTTTCAACATTTCCAAAAGCCCTTGATCTCAACCCCTCCTGTGGAATTATGGATATGCAATTCATCTGGTTCACTGCCAGACACTGGGTTCCAGCCACTTTCAGAGGATGCCTTCTGTCATGCCAAGTTCTGAAGATGTCAAAAGTCCCTGCTCACCTAAGAACTGTATAAATGAGCCTTCCCTGTCCCTTACAGCTGTGTGCATCTTCTTACATGTATCAGAAATCAGACAGGGTAGATAAACAGGGCTTCCCATTCCTCTGGATAGGATAGGTGATTCTAACCCTTTACAAGGTATTTCCTGATCTGTGTCCTCTTAGAGCATGTAGGAAGTTATCTCCTGCTGCCTGTTTTTCCAAGAGTCCAACTGTCATTGCCAGGTAGATCCAAATGAAAAATATAAAGCATTCTTCCACCTGCCCCTCAAACCTGAGATGAGTATCCATTAAAATCTGCATAGGTAACTTTACATTTCCCTGCAAAAAAAAATTCACCTACTTCTCTATCCAGGGGGGGATAAAAAGAAACTAAAAAAGGTAACTTATCCACTGCTTGGGGCACTTCAGTCTCCCTTCTCTCAACCCTAACTTTGATGCCTTCTTTTCTTTCCCACAGGTCCTTGCTTCTTTTACTTTACTTTACAACTCATTTGAGGTGAATTTGCAGCTTTGTTCTTGTGTTCCTATAGCACACAGTGAGGTGGCATCTCAGCACACACAAAGGATTTGTAGAGAAAACAGAAATACCGAATTCTTATGGAACAATTTGCTAGAAAGCCTGCAGAGGCATCATTACCCAGTTATGGCAACAAAGCAGTAGTGGAGGAAGAGTCACAGTGGAAGGTCTTGTACTCCACCCTGGCTGCCAAAAGTGTTCATAGAAAGTTTATAACAAATGGTGCTGAGGACATAGTCTAGTTTTTTTGGGTTTTTTTCTTTTAGAAAAAGTTTTCAAGCTAACAGCAAGTCAAATTAGACTTTAGAACCTCTGACTCTATTGCAGTGTTTGTGTACTCTCCTCACAAATGATAAAATAAGTGTCAATAAAGAGAAATCAGGTAAGACTAAAGCCTCTCTCATTTCTCTGTTAACGAGATTTTTTTGTGTGCTTCAGCTTTCAAAAGCAAATTTTTAATTCTAGTAACAGTTTGCAATTTATAATCTTTTTACAAATACTCTGGTTGTTATTTTTGATCTTGACTAAAATAAATCTGTGTGATTCTGAGACATTTTCCTCACCTTCAGTTCCCTTACAGAGTCTTTTCTAAACTTTCTAGGACTGAAGCATGGCAAATGTTGGTGTTTTCTGTTTGCATAGTGAGGGAAAAGAATGATGACCAGTATGGTAAAAGCTGAAAGAAATAAAAGCATCTTATTAGCTAGGCTGCAAATACATAAGTCAGGTTAATAGAACAGACAGGAGAGTGAATAGAACAGACTGTCAACCCACGGTCTGCGCTGACAAAATGTGTCTCTTTTTTACATTTTACCTTGTGTAAGAGCAAAGAGGGAATTATTGAGTGGAAAAGTGAAGTAAATGAAATAGTTGCAACGTTTTCTAAACATGAGTTACATTTATATTTGTAAACAGTTAGAGTCCAAAAACTTTTTTCTCTAAAAAAAAGGGAAGTAACAGCTCCCAAGAATTAAGCAGGTTTTGTGTTATCATTCTGTATGACATTTGTATTAAATTAGTATGTACTGAGACCAGAAAGAACCCTCACTGATAGTTACAGTCTACTTGGAGTCACAGACACTGGAGTTGTGCATATTTATCAGTCTTTTAGAAAGGTAACCATCAGATTACCTATTTTTAAATCTACCAAGCCCCCATACCAGTATCTAACACTGAACATCATGGTAAGAATTTTTCTGTTGAATTATGAAAAATATTCAAAAGTCTCATCTCTGAATATTTACCACATATAGATGTATTGTATCAAGAGACTGATTTGGCATCACAGAACAAGATTTATTTTGAAAATACCTTAATACTTATTTCTACCAATCTGAATTTATATTTATTATAGTTTGTGATAATGTGTGCAGTGTAAAGAACATCAGACCATGATTCCTTGCATAATAGTGTAGGATTGTTCTAGGTGTAAAATGGAAGCATGGTAGAGAGCAGCCATCCTTCTATCACCACCTCTCTATATTTTGACTGTTTTAGTTCTTCTGATGAAAATATTTCCTAATTAATAAATGTGACTCCAGATCACTTATCTTTGAATATCTCAGAAAGTAATTCAAGCCAAGTTGTACTAGTACTTATTTAAAAAAATAAATAAGTTTGAGAGAATATTGAGGTAATAAGGTGCACAATTGTCTATAGTGAACCACTGAATTATACTGTAGCTACCAATTTTCATCCCTCTGTAAAATTCAAATATTTAGGTCTTTTAACAGGTTTGAAGAATAATTTGAGTCTGGCCATAAGCCAAGTAAGATCATCACTATCAAACACAGAATTTCACTCCAATATTGCTCAGCCATGAGTCTGAAAATGGAATGGAATCCAGAAACATAGTTACAAGATTGTTTCTGTATTCATCGTTATTTTTTGAACACTAAGAGATAGTATTGGGAAGGAAAACAGAAAAAGTATGTGAAAGAATACACAATAACTCTTGGAAATTCACAGAAAATATCATATTACAAGACACTTTAAGGTTCTGCTTATTGAAAAAGCTTAAAACAAGATGCAGAGAATGGTTTGGTTGCCATGTTTTTAACAATTTTATAACACACTATTCCAGGGTATGCAAAAGTTCTTAAACCAGTAGGTATGGTTATAATCGGTATCAAAAATTTGAGTTTGAAAGTCACACACAAATAAATAAAATAAAAGTATTATTTTATTTATTATATTTTATATACTACTATATATTAGTATTATTTTTTCTTTTAAGATGACTGATTATTGACTAGTGAAAGAAATATAACTTTTCAAAGATTCAGTGCTTTAGGGAAAATAATACATCAAATACAAATCATTAGACTCTGTACAGGAATAACAGTGCAAAATATAGCATTTCACTTACATGATTTGATGATTGTTGGCATCAGGATATAAAAAGATGTAAGATGTAGCCAGTGACTAAATGTTCATGGAGTGTTTTCAACAGAAAATTCTCTCTAAAAAGGGTCCAGAGTAAATGATTCTTCAGTGCTACATAACAGTGATTTATTATTACAATGCAAAAAATATCTCAAGTGTTTTAACACAAGAATCTTTCAGCTCTGGATCACTGTGTTAGAAGGCATCCCTGTCCATGGTGGGGGGATTGGAATAAGATATGATTTAAGGTCTCAAACCATTCTATGATTCTGTGATTCTATGTCCCAAGATACTTTAAAAGAAGCTTTATCGTAGATTTCTATAGGTTATATCCAGCAGTGTATTTAGATTTTCAATGTGAATTTACATTACTTTCTTCCCCTAAAATGAACTAAAAATATGATAGAGGTATGATCTCAATCCTAGAGTCAGGGAAAATTGTTCTTATGCTAGCCAATACTTTGAAGAAGGATCAATATTGTTTTGCAAAGTAATTTTAAAATCACTCATTAGATTATATCTATATATCCTATTAAAAAAGCAAATATTACTATCATTAAATAGAATCAATAGTAATTTTAGATGAACTGCAGATTAATAGCTAGCTATGTGACCAATGCAGCAGGTTTTGTCTATGCCAATGCAAGATTTACATACACTGTACATAATAATATTGTCTTAGGAACAGACAATCAAGAAAAAATGTGTTTCTTATTTGGATTCTGGTGTTTTACATTCACTTTTTCAAGTCAATATGTGGTCATCTACTTACAGAAGACTTTTATTAGAACCGCCTATCCTATTGTCTCAGTTAGTGACCTTTGCATTCAAGGCAGAAGCTGCTCCCTTACATTAGGATGACTCTCCTTACCCAACACCAATGTACACACCTTTTTGTACCATGGATGAATATATTATTGCAATTATAACTTTTCTTTGTTTCTCGACATATTGGAGCTCACATGCTGTATTTTAAAAGGAAAGAGAAGTAAACAGGATTGCCCCGCAGAATACCATTTCCAGAAAAACTCTCTTTCAGCAGGAGGGCTATCTCTTATTTAACCCTTTCTCACTTTGATTTAGTAAATAGTTACTAGACTTTATAAAAACTGCACCTGCTTGTACACCACCAGCTATGTGTGTGGTGTCTTAGGCTTCTTTACCTTCTTTACTTTCTTTACCTTTCTTTACCTTCTTTACCTTCTTTACTTTCTTTTTCCTCAGTTCTTATGAGCTTCAATCTCTCTGATCTCAGTTTGGATGAAGAGAACCGGTTTTTTTCTTTAATATTGTGCCCCCCACAGTGGAGCCTGTTTTCGTTTGATTTTTTAAAGCTGCCTGGTTTAACACTGAATTTTCCAAATCTGTTATAGATCCTGCCATAAGAATTGGAAGAAATAAAAGGTCGTTAAAAATTCCCTTTCCCTTTACTCTTCTCCTTGTTCACCCTTTCAGATCCCTGTCTTCTTTATGACTGCAGTTATGTTACTGCTTCCTGCTGTTTCCGAGCTGCCCTCTCTGACGTGGAGCTTATGTCAGCAGCCTTAGATCCCCAAAATCGGTGTCTCTGCTTTCCTAACCTGTTAGTTGTTTCAAATACCACCTCCTTCAGATCTCCACACGTCTGTGGGCGCTCAAGACTGCTCAATAGTCAGCTGCTTTAATTACACATCCTGAATATATTCTTTGTTTCTATAATTAGCACTCTACTTTTAGGATAGTTACAAGACTAACCGCATTTCCTTCTCTGTAATTTTGACGAAAAAATCAGGGCAAAATTAAAGCAATATTTACTTGTATTCATTTGAGCATTTCAGTCTTCTGCATCTTTTTGCTAAATGTGTTAAGCATGTTTTTGCTAAATGCAGAACTACTGGGCAGGGAATAATAAAAACAGTAAAAATAAGTTTAAACAATAATTTCTTCTTATCTCCCAATTTAGAAGCAAAATGTATTTCATTCCTTCCAACACTTCATCACTTCCAACACTTTCATAGCTCACTTTCTAACACTGATGTTGACTTCCATAATCCTGAGAAAAGCACATTCCCCTACTCCAGCAATGCCCTCTCTTTTTGTCTTTTTAGATGTTTCATAATCAAGTATCCACAAAATATCAAAACAGAGTCCAGTTTAAATAATTTTCCTTCTGCAAGCACCAAATAAATGACACATTCAGTTGGATCTGGATCTGTCAGAGGCATAGGGCAGCTCACACCTTCAAGGTACTGAGTGCAGAGCACACAGGACTCACGTCCCACTCACACATTGAGAGTAAGGCTGATATGCATTGCAGTTGTAGGCACACTAGCTGGATATGTTTAATGAAGTTAAAATTTTGCTTTTCATTTAGAAAAATATAGAGATTGAAAGAAAAAATATTACAAAGCAGTATTATTTTTTCCCCCCTTGTCTCACGTATTGAGCTGACAGACAGAGAATTTGTGTCTCCTCTCTGTAGTGTCATTTTTCCACTGGTGCCTAAATTTTCATTTGGCAAAGCATTTAGATTGCTCCTTCCATTTTATTGTGATATTGATTTGGACAATAGAAATTAACTTCACAATGCACTGAATGATGAGCCTTCTACTTAGGACATAATACCACAATAATAAAGATTACTTTGTGGTTAAGTTACTCAACAATGTTTTAAAAGATTTTGTTTCAGTTTCTGGGTCTGACACAGCCTTGTGTGTTTCTGAGCTAGATATATCTATATCTGAGCTGTACACATTTAACTTGCAGTTTGCATAATTTCCCTGAGTTTTCTGGAAGTGTACACATGTATAACGTTATACAAATGCAAGTTTGAGAAATCTAGATAAGATTTTCTTGGTATTAGCAAATGGGGATAAAGATCCCATTGCAGCTTATATGTACTAACTTATTTTTAAATATACTTTAAATACTTTGATCACAATTCTGTGTCAATAAATGTTGTTTGTTTCTTTAATATTAATGCTAAAAGCACACTTTTAACATTACACCAAATCAAAAATAAAAATATCTGAAAACTCTACATCTCTCCAGTGCCTTGCTATCCTTATGATCAAAACATTTGTCTTCCATGTTTGCTTTAATGCCATTCCCATGCCCTATACTTTGTCCTGACAGCCCTGTGTACAAAGAAACTTCTATTCTTGTCCTCTCTACCCCACACTTCCACATTCTGCTTCCTTCCAACCTTAAGCATGTTTAAGTTTTATCCACCTTGTGACCAACTACTGAGCTGGGCACACTTTAATTCATTATGATACTTGTGAGTTTAATCCAAACTTATTCTCAGACAGAAAAAAGCATCACCACTGCCATCATCGCCACCAAAAAAAACCCTGACCATACCAAAAAATACTTGTCCAAAACAAGCAATAAAAACCAAAACCCAAAAACAAAAATCCAGAAGAGTTTTGTAGATCTAGAAATGTATTTCTATTCACAATATGCAATTAAATATTGCCATTGCCAAAAGCAATTATATTTTAAGGCATTTGTGTCTTGATAAAACTGCTCTTCAGACCCTACAATTCTCATCTAAAATGAATCTCTTTTCTCATTTTGTATTTGTTGTTGTCAATATGCCCTTCAGGATTTACTTTTTTTTCCCAGTGTTTTATTCTAGTGAAAGAAAGCACAGAGAGGCTGTGATTTTGCAGATCATCCTGCATAGGATAAACTTCAAGTTGTTCCAGTTAATGTCAAGTGACAAGTAATACATACTATTACTTCTGTGCTTAAGATTAGGCTCTCTTGAAAGTTTTTAACAAGGTAGAAGTAATTTGTCTTCATCTTGGTTTCTTAGTTAAATATCTTGACACATATATTTAAATATCAGTTATTTTAGGGAATTTCTCTCATTTATGCTGTGTTCATACAATCAAAATACACCAACTTAAATGTCACTTATTGAACCTTCAAAAACAAGCAAGTGTGTGATTCCTCACCCAAACAATATTTTATTCTGTCAAGTTCCCCTTCTATTTGATAAAAGATGTAATATATATATTTATCATTTAATTATCTATAAATTATTTTAATTTTCTATAAATTAGAAGCTTCATGTTACCTATGTTGAAATGTATAAGGAAATAGATCTGCATTTTGACTCTTACATGCTAAAAAACTGTTTTGATCATAAAGAGATAATCAATATATTTTTATTCTGACAATAATAATAACCATATATAAACAATACATATATTAATAATAACATATATTAAAATATAGTGTTTGTTATTACATGTATGTGTATTCAGCATATTATTATATGGGTGGGGGAGATACTGCAAGGCAGGTATATCACTAAACTATGGTACCTAATGAAAGTAGTACATGTAAACCCCTTAGCCAACATTCCTCTGATCTGACTGGAAGCATTCTGATTTGGAAGTTTAGGTGCCCAAGAGGAATCAAAATTCATCTTCTGTCTGAGACAGAAGAGAAGCACAAAGGCAAGAGAAGGACTAAATCCAGTTTGAGCTCTCACTGCGGGAGTTGGAGCAAAGGTCCCAGTCAGTCTTCTCCAAAGTATTGCAAATGGTGTAATCATGAAAATGCAGCAACTGATCAATACTGAGGACCTGAAGTCAATTTATGCAAGATGTTATCCAGTTTAGATTCAATGCAAAATCATGAAATGTTAAAGTTCAAACACTTATCCCCAAATTGTGATCAATCAAATAATTTTTCCTTCAAAACTTCATGTCTAATAAAATGCCTCTTTATGTCTCTTTGTCTAATGCAGACCAGTTCTGCCTATCATCTGCCAGTTTTTCCCATGAGTTTATTTATGTGGTTAAATTGAAATGCTTAAAGGGAGACATCACTGCTTCTGGTGTAGCTGTTCCAATATCAAATGATGTAGTCAGGGGGTGAGGGAAAAATGCTGTACAATCAGTCACTTCCATAGCCAAACTACTTATTGCTAAAACATGATTGTCTACAGTTAGACTCATAAAGCTGTGTGATACACATTGAAGTGCAGGCTGAATTTCAAGTGTAATAGAAAACTGCTGTTTCTGCAGATTTCAACAGGATGTACAGAGAGAGCAGTCCTTTATCTACAGCAGTTTACAAGCTTTAAAGGGAGCAAAGACAAAGCCTAACAGAAAGGATGGTAGCCTGATATGGAACACATTAATATAGATTCAAAAGCTTACATTGGACACAAAATTGATGTAACTTGGATGCTGAGGACAAAGACAGGCCAGGATGTGTTTCGAAAAAAAATCTGTGCAACAGTAACAAAAAGAGAAATATACTCAGAAAAAAAATACACACAGATGGAAAAAGAACAAAATCACTTTGTTGCTTTTATTTTCTTTTAATTTCATTCCTACTGAAAGCGCTGGGGCAGACTGCCCTGAGAAGTTGTGGTATCTCCCTCCCTGGAGATATTCAATACCTGTCTGGATGCAATTCTGTTCCATGTGCTCTGTGATGGCCCTGCTTGAGCAGAGGTTGGACCAGATGACCCACTGCGGTCTCTTCCAACCTGACCCATTCTGTGATTTTGTGATGATTTTTGCTGTCTTGTCTATATGCTTATACCAGCATTTTGTCAAGAACCAGAGTGTTTGCTGAAGGAAGTCGCCACTTCAGTCTGGCAATTTTGCTGTGTAGTTTTAGTTGTGTATCAAGTGTTATTTTGGCCCCTGTTGTCCAAACACCTCTCTTCTTTCCAATGAAGTCCTTCAATGTTTTTCCAGGATGGTCAATTTTTTTCTTTTGGTTATCAACTTCACATACCAGTCTCAAAATTGATACTGCAAAGATGTTTGTAGAGGAACTGTTCAGTACAGCTACTAAAATTTCAGTGGCTGTATGTCCTGTTATAACTTTAAAAAGTCCATCTGAAATCAAGGATTCATGTTTTAACTGATTCTACAACATTTTTATGCCCTGTCTTTATTTTCTGATTGTAAGTCAGTAAATAGAGAAATTCCTTAAAAGGAAAATCAAATTTCATATTTAAATGAGATCAGAAATCAATTTGATATCTACTTTTATAAACAATATCAGTCTCTGACTGTCTTACAAGTTTTGCTCTATATATGTTGAGACTACGGGCTTGTGCTCTCAGCCTTTATGCAAAAGCTATTTCTGTTGCCATTGAGTCTTGTCAAACTTCAGCAGATGAAAATGCCAGTATGCCTAAGATTTAGAGCATAGTTCCCATTTTTACCTGGCTGATAAATAAGAGAAAATGTTTTCTGCATGCTCTCTTTAACAAAGCAAAACAAACCAACAGCAACAAAACCCACCACAAAATAAAACAAACAAACAAAACAAAAGCACAAAACCAAAACAAGCAAACAAAAAAGGAAAAAAAACCAAACAAAAAACTCAAAACAAAATAAACAATTCAAGGCCTTCTATCTGAATATTATAACTGTCTCTTCTTGACCATTTTAAATATATTAATATAGGTAGACACAAAAGTGATATGTTACATAATTAAATGATGGACATACTGTTGAGAGCATCATCACTGAAGAAAGCCACAAGCTCAGGTAATCAGATTTGCTGGGCAACTGAGGGAAAGAAAAAAGAGGATCTTAATAATTTAGTCCTAACATACAGTCTAAAAGGTTTACTTATGTATTTGTGTATTCTACTGTCGTTCAGAAACACACTAAGGTTTTGTCAATGATTTTCATGTCTTCTTGGCAGCACTTTTCTGATACCAGAGTCTGGGAGAGGAAGGAAAACTGTGTTCTACATTGTGGACAGTAGTTTCAGAAAGCACAAAAACAACAAACAGCATTTCTAGTTAGTTTCAGCAAAAGTTCAAAAAGTGCAATGGAGTAAAATAAATTCTGCTGAAGGGGATGAATCTTGGTATTGCTGGACAACACAGGAACATATTGGCTCACCAGTCAATGTAGTCATGGAACAGACGTTTCAAATATGACAGCCAGAACCATCACATCTGGGGATATAGAGTCACTGAAAACCATCCCCATTTAAAAAATGGATCACTCAGGACTTGATTTCTCCTTTTTTCTAAGCCATGTGGCTTTGTTCCAGCTCTTGGTTACAACTTTCACATTTCACCATTGCCCTCACCTGCAGCTCCTTTCACTTGGAGATGGACACTACAGGGGAACCAATTCTCTCTGACATACCAGGGGAATCCATTCTATTTTAATTCCCTAGAAGGTAGCTTGATTGCCTTGGTATGCTACTAGAACTTTTTGATCGTGTATGTTAACACATGAATATATGCTTACTACTCATTCATATGGGAAGGAAAAAATTTGTAATTCAGATTAGATTTTTTTAATCTAACATCGGTAACAGTAAATTTAACTTCACCTGTGGCAAAAACTTCCATATTTTATATGAAAACTAAAGCATTTGGTACTTCTGATTTTGATTCATTATAGACTTTTATTCTTTCAGCAATCAGAGGAATCTTTGTTTCAATATTTATTTCAATGAACCGTCTCTCATTTCATTAGATGGCACACCAATAAATGGTGGTTTGGTGTCAATTTTTTATTGATGGTGACTCAGAAAACTCACTGTGTAAGAATAGTCATGGACCTGGATCTTCTGAGATAGTTAAGGGGAACAAAAGATTCTCCATGTTAAGTAATATTAAATTACTGTGTCAGCATTGCTTATAATTTATGTAAAAAACAGTGAATAATTTCATTTAAACACTGTTTCTACATAATCTAAAAATTTTTCATAATATGTTTATGCAAAGTTACAAACAAATGTTTATAGTTTGAACTCCTTTTTCCATTTTACTCTAGTGAAGACTCCAGACTTAAGTTGGCCCTAGAGACCTCAGTCTGGGTGACTAGACATGGAATTTTTTGTACCCACACACCTACAAAGGCTGAGCTGCTTAGCAGTCAATTTACCCATGTGAATTGCAGTTAATGGCTTCTCCAAGGCAGATTTTCAGATGCATTCAATATTTGACACCTACACTGCTTCATTCACTGGTATGAGGCACTTTTCTGTTCCTTCAGCATGAACTGTTTGACTGGAGTGTTCACACACATTCAGCAAGAGATTATCCCAGAATACTGACATAACCATAAGCCTTAGCTTTATATTGTATCCACATTAGATATTTTCATGGTCCCAATAATTAGTCCTAAAGAGATAATTACAGCTGAGTATAGAATGACTAATATTTTAGACAAAATAGATTACTGTGCTGATGAATATATTGTTGTATGGTAGACTGAAATAAATTTTAATTCTAAAATAACCATTTTGGAATCTTAATTGTAAAACATTTCTTTCACCCTTGTTTAATGATCACTGTATGAGCATCAACAAATGCTCCCCATCATTATAATTTCTTGTAACCGCACATAAGGTGATAAAGTGAAATAACCTAAAAGGCAAGTTAAATAGTCAAAGCAGATTTGTTCCAGTATAATTTTACTTAGCTACCCATGTACCACAGCTATCAACTGTGGTGATTGGTTAAAGCTGGATTTGTTTGAATTTATGCATTTGGGATCAGTACTGTAACTTCCCTGCAGGCATTCTTATCCCTTCTTCATGTGGCATAAACCTGTAGATTACTTGTATGTAATGTATGCCCTTTTCCTAGCACTTTCTATTTTCTTATGTGTCTCTTTCGTACCAGCATGTTTTCTTCAAGGCCAGCCACATGGAAGCTCTGCTCGTGATAATTGAGATTCCTTAATCACCATGATTTCATTCTGTGTACATGCACTGCACATGCATCTCACCTCCTCTTGAGAGCCTTCAGAAAGGAACACAAAATTCACACCAGTCTTAAAAAAAAAAAGGGCCAAAAAAAAAACCAAAAAGCAACATATATTGAATCTGCTTAAAAGGATTAAAAAAAAAAATTAAAGACTATGTGTAATTAAAACCAGTAACCTTTTTTAATACCTTCTTTGACTGCTTGGTGGCTCATTTCCCCATTGGTGTAATGAATTAAGAATACTAGGTCTCTTCCAAGTCTGATTCTTCATATATCCAAGTATCTTGAATCTTTCTGGGGATTTATTCTTTTGGGCTTCATTGGGTTTATAAAATTCATATTAAAAAAAAGTTTGTTGCATCTTATTGGTGATATATGTGAGTCTGGCCTCATAATTCCTGTTTCAGAGAGCCAGGCATAAAACAGAAAACAGACAATGCTCTCATCTTAATGCAGTACTTCAAAATTCTGTGTAGAGCCTGTTCAAGACTGAAAGCATTAAATAAAACTGGATCTAAAACAGTCAGATTTTTGCTACAAAATATATATACTTTAAAATTATTGACTGATGTAAAGTGTTGCTCCCTGGGTGGGAGGAGGGTGGGGTTAGAAACAGCAGCAAGCAACTATCAATTACATATTTCATTCTGATATCCAGGGGCTAAGAATTCATATATTAGCTGCAGGAAATGGAAATTGAAAGAATAGATGACTAGTGCTGTCAAAACTTTGTTTAGTTACTATTTGTGTATTTATATGGTTGCAAAAAGCTCAGTAGGAGTAAATTTTGCGTTTAACAGATTTTAACTACAATTACATATCCAAAATATATATGCAAATTGGATTTTATTAATTTTATGAATCATTCACATGATTGTATGAATTTTATGAATGTAACATTATTATTGAGGTAGGCCACTTAAAAAAACACTAAAATGGAAAAAATATGTACTTTTTCTTTCTCCCATCTTTCCCCCAACATCAGTATTTTGACACATAATAAAAGGAAGCTCAATTGCCTGGTTTTCGGTGTCTGAAAATTTTTGCTTTTAAGCTTCTTTCAATTTATATGCCTAAATTTGTAGAAGCCAAACTTCATTATACCATTTGTGAAAAAATAGTAAAAATTTCTATTTCTCTGTTTTACCAGAGAAACCTAACTGTTGGACAATTTTCAGAAAATTGTTAACCCCAATTAAAAGATGTACTTTTACTTAAAAGTAACCATAAAAATGAGAAAATATTGATAACTCTGAGAAGATATTTTTGCTAAAATAGCCTGTAAGTTTTTAATGGGATTGAATTCAGCCAAAGACAGTACAAATCCAAAGCTCTTTGATGGCATTTCAGCATCCTTCCTGAAATTTGTAACAACTGTAATAATCTTCATGATTGAAGCCACTTTCTTGTGAATAAGGCCACGCTGCACACTTATCCTCTGGCCTCTCATCAGATCTGAAATAGTTCAGCTCTCTAGTGTTATGAAATAAAAATATCTCAAGCAATGCTGACTGATGATCCCTGTCATAAATACAGAAATAATCAGTAGCGCCTGACTCGGAGATTAGAATACTATGAACATATGTAGCTGCAAATTGCAATTTATTAATTAATCTTGATTCTCTTACTATTGGCACATACAGACCATCATTACTTCTATTTGTCAAAGCTTAACATGAGTTTACCTTTGAGCACTTGTTCTGACACAACTGTTAAGCACTACATTTTGTATGTGCAAGTGCCAACACTCAATTAAAAGTCTGGCAGGGCTTTTTAATCAGTTTTTAAATCATGTTACAAGTAAAACAACATATACAATGTCACACTAAGACTATATGGTAATGTATCCTACACTACTTCAGACAGGAACCAAGCAGATTATGCACATCACTTAATTATTTACACAGATGTATCAGGATAGATGTTCCTCATCTCCACCAATGCCTTGTCTCAAGATAAAAGGCTAAATTAAAATCACATTGCTCAAGAACAAAGAGCAAAGAAGGGACTTGAAAAATGACAAATACTAAACAAAACTCATTTCAATTATTTCTCTGGCTCCAAAATGGTGGAATACATTTATTTTAAGCTTTCCAAGATACTCCACTTGGCACAATGAAGCAATTAGAGAAATTTTCACGTTAAAGCAAATTTTAGGGAAACCATCTGTAATGGAGGCTGTAAGAAAGAACTGAATAATCACCTCAGCTATGAACTGAATATTAAAACTGAGGTTTCAGTATTGCTGAAACCATTCTGCTTGAGGAGCTTGCAAATCAAATAGTTAAACCAAAACAGCATGGGGACACAGATATTTTGTGTAGTGTTTCTTGTCACACTGTTAATTTTCTGCAGAGTCTCTAGCCCTTCCATTTGAGACTCGGCAAAGGACATAATGAATCTTCTGTCAGCTCTTGAATTTTTTGCTGTCACCAGAAGTGGTGCATACACAATTGTGTTGCTCTCAATGCTTAACATCTGAAAACTTTAACAGCAAAATTCACAAGGAGTGTTAAGCGCCGTACAAGTTTGGTTAGACAATGAAAGTGGAAATTAGAGAAATCTAGGATTCTTTTTTACTAGTATTTTTTTTGTTGTTACTACTCTGAAATTTAAAAATAGAAATTATATATCTGATTCCTAGATAGGATTCCAATTCTAAGGTGCTTAGGTATTTTATTTGCCACCATAGTCAAGGTGCATAATGTTTAATTTAAATCCCAAATTAGAAAATACCCCCAAGAATCCTCTAGCTTTCCAGTTCATGGCATGGATATTTTGGACTGTTTGGCTTCTGTAGGTGGTAAGCTTTCAAAATGATAGTAATAAATTAGATAGATTATAACAACTTACAAAAGGATTTCAAATGCTAATACAATTCTCACTGTATAAATGCACTTGCTGAGTTCACAAGGCAGTTTTCTGACATGCACAGAATGAAGAAGACTACAACTAAATGTCATATGTGACTTTCTTAAAACATTCCTCAAGCTTTCCTTGAGAGAGTTTACAGGTACATCATTCTAACCTTATGTATTTGTAACCTTCCAGAGTATATCTTACTGGCAACTAAATTCTCCATAGCACAGTATTCATATCCCACATCCAGTGATTTAAAATATGTGCTAACAGCAAATGCACTTTTATGCTCCAGGTAGCAAATAGTTCTGAATTTTAATTTTAAAAGCAACATCAACTGAAATTTTATGATTTCAGTTGTTTCAGCCAGCACAGCATGCAGACTTCTCCTTTTTTTCTCATTATTACCTTTCTGGGTTGCTGATACACAAAGAATCAATCTGTCTCCTCCCCATTAATTCCAGCTCAGCAACTTCCTGTCTCAAACTGCTGTGTAAAGCTGCTGGCTGATCTCAGCCAGCTGGTTTCACCTGACAGAAGACGACCCCAAAGCACTTTCCTTTTATATATGGACTTTCCATTTACAAAGCCTGCATAAGCTGACTTATCTGGACCTCCAAGACTAAACTAGGGCATCTCTTTGTCAGAACTAAACATAACAGGTAAAATGATGTTATGCTGGTTTTGGCTGGAATAGTTATCTTCCTTTTTTGTAGCTGGTATGGGGCCATGTTTTGGATTTGTGCAGGACAAAGTGTTGGTAACTCAGACAAGTTTTCATTATTGCTGAGCAGTGCTTGCACAGAACCAAAGACTTTTCTGCTTCTCACCCCACCCCATCATCCAGGAGGCCCAAGGAGTTGCAATGTGACAGCCAGGATAGCTGACCCCAGCTCTCCAAAGGGTTATTCTATGCTCTACAGCACCACCCTCAACACATAAATTCTCAGGGAGAAAGGTGGCCAGCAGCTGCTGCTTGGGAACTGGCTGGATGTAAGTCAGCAAGTGGTGAGCATTTGTATTGTGCATCTCTCATTTTGTATATTCTAACTCTTTTATCATCATTGTCATTAGAATATTTTCTTCCCTGTTCTGCTCCACTGAACTGTCTTTATCTCAATCCACTAGTGTTCTCACTTTTACACTTCTTATTTGCCCCCTCATGCCACCCGAGGGGAGTGAGTGAGTGCTGGCTGGAGGAAAGCTGCAACAGATATACTGGTGTTTCTAAAAATTAATATCTTTCAAATAAAACAAAAATAAGGATCTAAGGATCTCTATAGAATGACAAGATTAGAGTCCACGAACAAGAACAGAAGGCTAACTGCACATAGTGTCAGAGCTGCTGAGAGAAATGCTGCCATCAAAACCCAGATAACACAGAAATGCCCATTGCTTGCCTTTCAATATGAACCATATATAAGTTTACTTGTTGCAGTTGTCTGTAGCCTAGAAAATCTACCTGGGACAGAGATGGGCTGGAATTTGTATTTTAGAAGGGTAAAATGCTTATTTAACTGTATTTATATTAACACTACCACTGATATTTGATATACAAAGAGTGGGAGAGGGCTGAGTGCTCTTTTGGTGAGGTTCCACAAATGCTTGGGGTTTTTTGTTGCCTTCCAATTGAAGTGCTACCCTGGCACCCTTGAGCAGTAGTGCATAAGCAGTAATGTATGACAGCAGTTTCTGAAAGAGGCTCTACATATGTGGGTGATTTGGATTTGATTTTTTTTCTTTTTTTGTGGACTAGGAGATATGAAAAACATTACTCTCAGTCAGCAATAGATTAATGTCCTGGTTTCTAGTTTCCCCTTTAAGCGGTATCCTTATGGCATCAGCTACTGTGGTGTCAGTTATTGCTCCTACCAAAAATGTAATTTTAAATTAAATTAAAAATTAGTATTAATAAGAAAAAAAACCCCAAATTGTATTCTCTAAATCTCTTGACTGTGAAAGCAAGAGTCACTGAAAGTTATTGTCCTTAATTTGGATCTTACCTAGCTAAAAAAGATAGCATTTTTTAAATGTAATTGCTGATGTAAGCAGAAGTTTGGAAACCTGGCTATCATTTCATATTCCCCTGGGTAGATCTACAGTGCATGTTTTCTCAGCAGGACAAATAAGCCAGCACAGATATGTGTGCTTTTATTTCCCAAGCGAGCAACAATCCAAACCAGCCACCCCCAGATTCCTCACAAAGAATGTAAAGAAAATTTACTCTGTAAAAAAATACCAAAGGACTTTGAAATTATTGCCACAAGCAGCAAAAGGTGAGCAGTCCAGAATTAAAATGTTACTTAATGTTTACTGCATGGTATACCCTTATAAGGATATAAAAGTAAGAGAGTGGTAGGTAACTCCAGCAGGCACTACCCCTCCCCACCCTCCAGCCCCTCTGAAATCCATTCCAGTGCTTAGAAGTCTGTTGTTTGATCTTGCAGGAGAGGGGAGAGGCAAAGGGTAATTGAAAGGGGAGAGCTATGCTTACCAAGAAGAAAATATGAGCAAAATACAGACAAAAATATGGTACTAAAATAGTAACCTGTGTGAGTAATGAGTATCAAAGATTCTTTTTAAAGAAGGTGTTGTGGAAGGTGAAAAGGAGCAAATATATTCCATGCCTCTATATAGAAAGAGTTATCTTGCATAACTCTACCAAATACTTTCAGTGCAGGTATGATTGATGCTAGCAAAACCACTATTTTTGTGCCACTGCTTATGTCTGTCCACCAAATTAAATTTAAATTATATCAGTAAGACGGGAAATGTCTTTGTGCAATTACTCCAGCCAGTACATGTGCTTCCCTACTCTAGCAATGCCAGAAAAGTTGAAGGGTAGATCAGAACTAGTGTAATTGTCACTGTGGGGTTTATTCCAGCTGTTTCATGACCCATATCATGCACAAATCAAAGGCTTTTAAGAAGACTATTGAGTTCAACTTCATACATTTTGCAGATGCTGAAGCAGAGGCAATGTGATTCTCCTCACCCTGTGAAGCAGTCCATCAGCAAGGCAGCAATGTTCACTGCTCAGCCCAGCAGCCGAGTCCTGGGGTCACAAGAGCTCAAGGTGCAGCATGGCTCACAAGGTAGGAACTGGCCTTGAAAATGCCAGCCCTGAACAATGGCTTTGCTTTCAGCTCCCCAAAGCCACTGCTGTGCAACAGACTGAAACACACACGCCAGCACACAGACGGGCCACCTGCCAGGGCAAGTGGAACAGGAGAGGGGAGGCACAGAGTTTGTGCAATGGCTGAGCCAAGCACATCCACAGCCACAGCTAAAGGAGCAGCAAGGCAACAGCCCTGCAGATGGACACTTAGCCAGGATACAACAGTGAGCTGGCCTAGTTGTTATCAGGGCAAGTGATAAGTGTGACACAAATGTAGGGAGAACAGAGGACCTGGCCAGGCACTAAGGACCATGACTATCATGAAGTGTCAGATGTTAACAGATCAGAGTGCACATTTACATATACTCCAGACACACTTTCTGCTTCGTTTACAAATGCAAAGAAAATGCACTTAAAGCAATGTCTCCCAAATTGCCTTAGGTCAACATCAAGTATCACATACACAGCAACATTTCCGAGGGCAGTTGCTGTAACCATTTTGGTAGTTTGTTGATCTACATGCAGATAATTCAAGCACATCCATCAAAGTTTAGGCCCTTGTCTGCTTTTCTGCTTGGTGGGTACCAACACACATGATTCAAAGGTCAATTATCACCTTCAGAGTAGCTGATTATTCCTCTGCTATCATTCCCCTAAAAGTGTTTAGATTAGTTTGACTGCATATTACTGGTCTACCTAGATGCTGATACTGGTTTTATTCTGGTCTTGACAATAAATATAAACTCTTTTCAAGGGTGCCTGTTTACACATGTGTATCAAGTGAAACATCTTGATATATTCCACTAGTGACATTTATAAATTAATTTCACCACGTGCATTAAATACATACCACTTAGACCCCTGAAAATTATAGGGAATCCAGTCAGAAGGTTTGATGTGTTGCTTATCAGCATCCTGAATTGTAGCATAGTTAACCATGTCTTAAATTTCCTGAAGTTTACATGTTGTACTTCTCCAGCATGAATTGTCACAGGCTATAGAGACATTTCAAAGACACATTTATTATCTTAGGTATTCATTTAGCTCTACTCTAAAATCAGACTGCAGCACACAGGCATTCCACTTAAACATCCAACCCATGCATATCCCTGCAGACACATTCACTTGCCAAAAATCTTTAGAGCTTTGTGACTTAAATTTCAAACTTGGCAGAGAGATTCTGATCTTAGAGATAATCAGCTCATTGATCCAGCTGGAATAACACCACACACACACACAAATGAAGGTTTCAAATTCATCTTGAGGCCTTATAATTGCTAGATCTGATGGGGTGGTAATGTGTGGTAAAAAGTGAGTAAAGAACCAGGACTGCCTCTCTTGGCATGCTCTGCAGTTAGAATGTTTTAGACATAATATAATGTGAAACTGTGTCTCAGTTAAAAAGTCAATCAAAAGACAGAAATTCATAGGAAATCTGGCTTCATTAGTTCATTAGCTGTTCACAGAATCTCTTGTTTACACTGAACACATATTGCAGGCATCAAGAAATATTTGTAGCAAATCATCTCTTTTTAAAAGCTGAGGATCTGCTGTGACTTCACCATCCTTCCCTTCCTCCGTCATATACCTATAAATGCAACTGCACTCTTGCATATTTAGCTCCAAAATATCCAGAGAGAATATATCCACAGAACAAGCAAGAGAGCAAACACAAAGGGAACGGCTAGCAGGCATTATTATCACTGATATCCACTATAAAGGGAAGGAACTGAGTTCTGGATGCAATTTTTATGAATAACAAAATTCAAATTAAATTTATTTCATTATTTATGTTTGTAAATCTCTAGCAATGGAGAATGAAGGAAATATCTAAGGAAATTATAACTATCTGGCTGTACAACTCACTCAGCTGTCTTCTCTCTTGATGAGACTACTACGACTGGATTTTACATTTGAAAGTGGTAGGAAAATTCAGAACCCAAAGAGGAATTTCAGTCCAGCGCCTACTACGGCCTGCTACTGTGTTCTGTCTGCTGCTCCCTAAATGCAAATCGTATCATTTGTTGCAGAATAACTGACGTGTTAAACAGTGAAAACTTTAAATACAGAAAGGAGGCAAATGTCAACATATATAAAATTCTTTTTTATTTATGCTGACAGGGCAGCTTGAAATACTCATTTTCATGAAGACTACCATCACACTGTGGCAAAGGCAGAGGCCACAGCTGAAATCAGTGACCTATTTTGGTAGTCACTTTATGAGCACACGAAAGAGTTAACTCAAGAGTTACCATCTAATTAGAGAGAAGGTAGGAGAAAGTGATTTCATGTGTATTTATTTTTAATCCACAGATTAAAGCAGATGTTGCAGGCTCCTCAAAGAGACTGCACATGTGCTAACCATTGAGACCTTTGACTTGTCTAAGTCCCATGTTGACTATGGGAACTTAGAACTTCCACTGGAATCTGTGAGAAGCTCCATACCTTCATGGGAGTTGGAGTACAAAAATATTTGTGGACTTTGCCTCCAAAGTCATATATCAAGGCAAAGAGAACAAACTGGCATGCTTGAGAAGGATCTTAGATTACTACACTTTATCTCTAAACCAACTTTCTCCTTTATCAGTACCAATAATATTTGTAGCCCACAGCCTGTGTTGTTCATCCCCAAGGAGGGATGAAGGCAAACTCCAAATTTTTCTGCATGGTGCTCAGAAATACCCACCAATGAATTAATTAATGTTGTAGTCTCAAAACCTTTCAGATAGCTGTATCAGTGTTTCAGGTATTCACAGATGCAAATTTTTTATATTTCATATTCAATATATTTTTATTAGGAGTGTACTAGGCTACATATCAGTACACACTTTGTTATTGTTTAAAGGACATATTTCACTGGAGTCAAGTTTCTCTTCTGCTCATGTGAAGGCATAGGAATTTTAAATCAATAGCTATGTACAGCAGCAGCAACAGTGATCTCTTAAGTCACCTCATTTTGAATCACTGGAGCTTGTAGGCCAGCAACATGGTTTGAATGATGAAATCAGAGACGGTTCAAGCTCATATATTCCTGAGTTTGTCAGGTCATCTCATCATATATATAATTCATGAGTTTGAGGACTTTTGTTACAGGTACTATCCTGATATCTTTTATGATTAAGATTTAGTGTTCTTTGTGCTACTTTGTAGATCTGGTATCAGTTTCCCAAGAGGACTTAAATCAGTCTCCTCCCAGTATCCCATAAGCTGTGGTTTGCATTGCTGACTGCTCTTTCAAAGCAAGGAAGGAGGGAGTTTTCTTGGCCCTCCCTCTCTGAAGAACTCCATGCAGAAGCTCACCGTATTACGTAATGTATCTATGGTCACGTCAAAGGTTAAGTATGCTGAAGTACAGGCTTCAATTGGCAAGTTGTGGCTGGCTGCAGTCCCAGATTCAAACCCCTAAAAGAGGCACCTACGATGCCTTCACACAGAAGAGGTTGTTTCCCTAGTAACTGTGGCCAGTGAAAGAAAATGTGCCTGACAGGAAAGCCTATGTTGGGCTTCTGAGAAAGACAACCATCTCCCACAGCTGAAATATTCTCCCTCTGTGGTTTAGGGAATACTGGGTAGGGATAGGCTTATAAATCTCTCAGTGTCCCTGATTGTCCCTCTTTCTGGTTATGGGTATTTAGACACCAAACCCATAAGCTCAAGACCCTTTCAATATATGAATCTTCTGCATGTTTCAATTATAAACATGGGTCCTTGGGAAGGAGCAGAAACAAAGGAGTCTCATTTATTCTCAGCTAGTTGTTCCTTTTCTGGAGCCACTTGACAATTAAATGGAAGCCACTTGAATTAAGAAATTTGCAGCACTGCTCCCTCTTAAGCAAATGCAATCAATCTCTCCACAGCTCTTTAGTTAAAAGAAGTCAGTGTTTAATGCAAACTGCCTTTGTCATTGCATTTTGTGCATAAATTTCTGTTTAATAGAAAAGGTTAAGTACCTTTCCACTAGTATTTAATTAAATCACTCTGCCGAACTCTTACAGTGTATCAATATTAAATTACATTCTGTGTCCGTTGTTTTGTCTCTTGTGTTTATATTGGACAATAGCATCCAAACGCCACTCTGATTCAAAAAAAGACTCACCAAAGTAATGTTTAAATACATCTGACACAAAGACACAAAAGACAGAAATGTAGAGAAAGCTGAGTCAAAAAAAGTCTTTGTGTTTATTTGTCATCTGAGGTCTAAGTTTTTTACTCATACATTCTATAGACAAGAGTTTCATAGCGAAGAAAAAAATTTAGTGAGTAAATGGGACTATTTACCATCATGATGAACAGGTTACTGTCTGATTTCGGTCCTATAATTGGAAAGACTAGGAGAGAGGTCTTTCCTAGTTTGATAGAAACCATATTCCTGACTATATCTGAGACATCAAATGGTACTCTGTAAGATGAAGTACAGATACGTTATACAGTACAGAGAATTTTTACGCCTTTTCTTGATTATCAGATGAAAAAGATAAATTTGATGTAACTCCAAGTACTGGCTTTGGCAAAGCAAGATCACTTTCCCAGATTGCATTTATTTTTTTTGAAAAGCATTTTAAAGTGTCTATAGTCAGTTATATAGGCAATGAAATACTTTGCTTAAAAATTTGGATGATGAAAAGTCAAATTGTGCTGTTGATATACCAGTGCAGGAAGATTAAGCCATAAAAGTGAGTGACTAGAAATGCATACGTGTCCCATAACTATGGACTGCTGCAGGACTGAAGGAGATATGTATGACACAAGATTCAAACAGGTGAGTATTACATGGAATTCAGGGAGAAAGGTATATAAAAAGTGATGTAAATGACATGAGATTGTGATCATGATTTTGTAAATTAAAGCAATAAACAGTAATGCCATGGATCTATCCTTCTGGAGGAGTAGATGATATTTGGTCTAGAATCAGTGGTCAAATGGAGGTAAAGGTAGAACTGAGAATGTAAATAGTAACAAAAACTGCATGAGATTAAGAAATTATATTGCAAAAATAGAGTAGTCAAGTAGCATCACAATAATAACCAAAAAAATCCCAAATGATGAAGCTATTTTAAGTTTTAAAAAATAAATTAATTAAGCAGTATGTTTTAAGAGAACCAGGCATCAAAAAATGAGCATGGATCCAGTGATCATGAACTGAAGTCTCTTTGACTTAAATAAATAATGAAAAAAATTATTTGTACCTATGATTCAAGTTACTTCATTGGGAAAACACATTGAAAAATTAAGGAGACTGAAAAGTTCAAGGATTTAAACTTCAGATTTCAAATAGAAAGTACAAACATTTTTCTGGAAGATGCCTAAAAATATGAAGAAGTATTCAAGGAGGAGCTGAATACAGAATGAATAACTACTATGCAAAAAGCAGGCAAAAGTACAGAGAAACAGCAAATAATAGTATTTTTCTCTAGAGGTTTAACAATATAGGAGAAAAGTATGGTTCAGTATAAGTGAGGCTGAACTAAATCATGCTGAGAATATTAAAAGCAATTACAAAGTGTCCATAATTTACACTAAGTAAGAAAGTGGAGGGGGAGACAGGCCATTACACAATGACAATGGACATAAAGACAATATATGAATGACTATAAGTGAAAATTTTACCTCAGCTTTTAAACAAATGCAATTCTGGACCTGAGGCACAAATAAAATGGTTTGTAGGAATGTAATTATCAAAGCTGATGCTGAAACAAAGCCCAGAAGTTTTTTGTGCTAAGATTGACACATATATGAAAATAACATTTCTAGAATTCTTGGAAGAACTGATATAAATTTTGGGGAAATCAGTATTTTAATGACCCATTTAATGGGGAAGGGGAAGCACAAGAGACAAGTTAAGCATAAGCTTCCTATATATTTGTAAGGCCCATTTGAAGTATCATACATAATAAACTTACAACCTCAAGGCAACTAAAATAGCTTCCCTAGTATATAAAGTTTAAAGAAATTTTTGAAGAAAACTAGTATTTTTCAGCATATGATGAAGCAGGCTAATCTAATAAAATAACCAATCTTTAGATGAAATAAAGGATTTCATTTGAACCTACTTAAGATTTCTAACACTTCAGGGGAGATAACCATCTTCTAAGCCTGGATTATGAAGATTTGTAAGATAGACAGAGATAGACAGAGACCTGGGTGAAGGGACAAGCCACAGCAGTTGCTTCTGAAGGAAGCTTATTAGAACTATTGTCTTCATTTACCAATGAAGACAATAAGTTTTACCAGGAAGAAGGTGCTTAAAGGTCAATGCAGGCAGCAAAGGTGGTAGAATGTCTCTCTGAATGGCTTTAGCATACAGTTCAGTCCTGTTCACAGGGATCTTAATTTTTTACAGTGCCACAACCCAAAATTCATTAACAATTGCACTCTTCACCTGGATTCTAAAGTAAGAACTTGCTACTGCAATTTGTAGATGACAAAATGAAAAGAGCTTACATTAGGAAGAGTGACAGAGGAAACAGGATGCATTTTATTATACCAAATGCCATATCACACCGTGGCTATAGGAATTTGTGAGGTGGAGGTCAACAGATAATAAGATTTTAAGAACATAAATTCAAGGGTGGCTGTAATGTGGACAGCAGAGAGGAAAATGTGTCCCCAGCACACTAGGATAATGTAGACAAGGTATTTCCCAGTAGACTTAGACAAATATTTATGTAAGTATACTAGGCATTACTAAGACTCATCTGTGTTTTGTGTGCTTCTGATTGCTTATGTATCTGAACATATATTTAGGTTGTTCAGGAAAAGGATACCTTTACAAGAGTGGATTGACTGTTTTACAGGCCAGGCCTAAAGGATGATAAGGATTTGATTGGTCTCTATAGAAGCACCAAGTGATTAAGCACAAAGAAGACAGAAGTTAAAAGACTATGTTGACACAAAAGAAATTATTGCAAACTGACTGGGAATTGCATATTTCTATATAGCAAAGCAACCAAGCTGTACAACAGTTTCCAGCATTGTAGGTGGAAGGGGCAAGAAAGACAATAAATACCTTTTCAAAGTAGTGTTAATCACATTATGGGAATGATACCTGAGCAAGTGACAGGACCCTGAGCTAAGGACTATGCCTCTGTCTCTTTACCATTCTGTACTGTTAAACAGTAAATATCTCTGATAAAAATTAGACCTTTTACATAAGACAAAACTGCATGAAACAGCTACATAAAAACAGGGCAGATGAAGAAAAGGTCTTCTGATACTTGAGGTATCTTTTAATTCCTTGGGGCACTCAGTATTGTGGTGGGGTCATGCAGAAAGGATAGCAGGTACCCAGCAACACTGTTCTATCACACCCCTGCTCAGCTGGGCAGGGGACACAACCTATAAAAAAAGGCTCTTGGGTCAAGAAAAGGACAGGGAGGGATCACTCACCAACTACCATCAGGGCAAAACAGTCTCAGCACTGGGAAATTAGTTTAATTTATTACCAATCAAATCAGAATATGATAATGAGAAAGAGAAATCAGGAGTGAAATTGAGACCAGAAAGGAGGGAGGGGGTGAGGGCAATGTGCTTTTGAGACTTATTTTTCTATCTCCTACCCACAGCAACACAGAGAGACAGGAAATGGGAGTTGAACTGAGTTCACCACACATTGTCTCTGCTGCTCCTTTCTTCTCTAGAGGAAGACTCCTCACACTCTTTCTGTGCTTCAGCATCAGTATCTCCCACAGGAGACAGTTCTCCATTAACTTCTCCAAAGTAGGCTCTTCCCATGGGCTGCAGTTCTTCATGAACTGTTTCAGCACAGAGTCCATTCCACAGGGTGCACTCCTTCAGGAACAGGCTGTACCAGTGTGGGTCCCCCATGGGGTCACAAGCCCTACCAGCAAGCCTGTTCCATCATGGGCTCCTCTCTACACAGGTCCTTCCAGGAGCCTGCTCCTGCATGAGCGTCCCATGGGTCACATGGGACACATCCTTTTAGCACATCCACATGCTCCAAAATGGAGTCCTCCATGGGCTGCTCCTCCAGGGACCCCCATGGGCTGCAAGGCACAGCTGCCTTACCATGGTCTGCACCATGGGCTGCAGGGAATCTCTGCTGCAGCGACTGGAGCATCTCCTCCCCTCCTTCTCCAGTGACCTTGGTGTCTGCAGGGCTGCTCCCCTCACATATTTTCACTCCTCTCTCCAGCTGCAGCTGCTGCTGCACAGTTTTTTCCCCCCTTCTTAAATATGTTATCCCAGATGAGCTTGGCCATGGCCAGCTTATGTCCCTCTTGGAGTCAGATGGTGTTGGCTCTGTTGGACATGGAGAAGCTTCTAGCAGGTTGTCACACAAGTCACCCCATTGTGTGTAGCACCCCCTTCCATACAAACCTAATAAAAGTACTCCCTGAAAAAGTAATTTTTACAAGGTGACTCATTAATTCTCTCATAAAAATCACAGACTTACCTGATGATAAACTGGATTTCAGTTAAGATCATTGGAAATGGAAAATGTATAATTTGTATCTTAATAACCACAGAAAATGAAGATGTTGAGTTTTCCCTAATGGAAGGGAATTTATATTAATTAAATGGAATATCTACGAGGAACAATATGTCTAACTTGCTTTTTTCTACACAGCAGACCAGCACATAATGCTTTCTACTACACTGAACCAAAAATGTATAAATGACTAAGGCACAAGTTCAAAACCATTCCTTGATAAAATTAAGAGATAGTTGTTCCAAGCAGAAATTAATCATGCTGTTACCTAGTTGTGCTCATTTTAACATGCGTTTTCAGTTTCCAGATACATATTTCTTTTCTAACATTCAGAGTTGAATCTCCACTTTCTTAGTTCAAGGTTCAAGTCACTCAAGCTGCCAAGACTAGAGCAAATGATAAAGAAATCTACAAAAGTTTACACTCTGATAAATTCATGGAAAAATATGCAGATTGCAGGCTATCACTGACAATAAAATTATTTTCTTATTGCTTAAAAAAAAATCTTAAACTGAAAGAAATTAAAGCAGAAGTGAGCAGCAGAAGTTAAATTTTTGTGTGGTAAATTGAGAGATGAATATTGGAGTAGCTTGAATCCACTAACATTTTATTTACTTTGACTTGCACTGGAAATGAAAAGTCTTCCAAAACAGTGAAATGACCTTTGTCTGTGCAGCCTAGCATGGAAAGGCATCAAATTCTGTAATTAACTTTTAACAAGATTTGAATTTCATATGATCAGTACCACTTGTATTACTGTAAATTAAATAAAAATATTAGCTTGCTTCTCAAGGAATCATGAGGAGGTACATATCATGTGTCCTACAGGATATCAACTCCTGAAATTTTATTCCTCCTCACCAAGTCAAATGCAGTGAGGTTTGTCAGGTCTCCTACTTTGAGCTGGATGTTGCCTGTGATGCTAGCAGGTCTGGGAACAGAAGGTGGAATTTGAAAGGCTGTGGATTCTCTTAAAAGGCTGAGTGAATTAGGATTGATCAGTCTGGAAAAGAGAAGGCTTCAGAAGTGACCTAAATGGGGTCTTCCAATACCTGAAGGGAGACTACAAGAAAGATGGAAATAAATTTTTACAAGGGCATGTACAAATCATGTTCTTAAAGGAGAAGCAGCAATGGTTTAGATCACATATTACGAAGAAATTCTTTACAGTGAGAGTGGTGAGGCACAAGAACAGGTTGTCCAGATAAGTTATGCCTGTCCCATCCCTGGATTTGCTCAAGACCAGGTTGGATGGGGCTCTGAGCAGCCTGGTCTAGCAAAAGCTGTCCCTGCCCCTGGCAGGAGGGTTGGAAGGTGATCTTTAAGGTCTCTTTCAAGGCATTTTATAAGGTCTCTTTCAAGGCATTTTAAAACTCTATGATTTTTGCTATTTATTAGGATCCAAAAACAAGCCCTAAGCCCCAAAATCCAACTTGCTGTATTTCCTTGAGAGCCTCTTTTTTTGTTTTTGTGAAGAGCTATATGTATGAGCCTTTCCTTGAGATATAAGCATCTAAATCCATCTATAAGCAAATCTACATCCTTGGAATATTTTCACTGCAATCCCATCTACACAAAGACTTTTGAATGTCCAGACAGCATTCTCTTGATCCCCTCAACATAACAATACAGAGGTGATTATCTACAATTAATGGACTGGCCACAAGAAGACATAAACAGGTACATCATAGACTATGACTGCACATCCCCTGTGCCAATGCAAACACCAATTTATACTTTTGAACACAAGTCCTCACAGGAAAGGTTAGAACTCACAGCTCAAAGATACATCCCTGCTTCTCATTTGCATATATAATTGCCTTAATCAGTTATCCATCCTTGAGCATAATCATGTTTATTTTGCTTATCATGTTCCTGGATTTGCCGCTGAAGAAATAATGAGATCAAGAAGTGCTTCTTCAAAGAAGAAATCATACCTTGTTTCATCATAAAATGCAAACCATATCTGTGGTGTATTCAATCAATACAAATTGCCTAAAAGCAGGAAGCAGGAACAAACTAAAAATTTTGTTCTGAAGAATGATCATAAAACATCATTTGGGCTGTAGCCAGTCTGACATAAGGACTCCTCCCTACATTTGTGGGCTTTTTTGGCATAAAGAGTTTCTGTTGTTCTTTCTAATCAGGGGTGACCTTGAAAGGGACAACTGCTTATATATCCTGTCATGATACCTTTGCATCAACTAAACACAGCATAGCTAATTTAAGATTCATACGGCATTTGTAAAAGCCTTTAATTTGGTCCTTATCATCCCCTTCATATATATTTGACTCTACTTGCTTCACCACTCTGCCACATTTAGAAACTGTGTTCTTGTCTCAATAAATAAGTCTGCTAAGAGCATCTATTAAGTACTGGTATCCCCAGGGTCTGAAACACGTTGTTTTTTTTTTCCTCTTCCATCTTTTGCCTGGTGAAGCTGAGCTATAAAGCATATAGCAGAGAGGAGAAGGGTTGCCTTAGTAACGAGGCAGACCCAATCAGCTGCACAGGCTCCCTTGAGACAATCTAATTTGTGCAGCAGAAAGGGGCTAGGACAGGTGGCTAAATTAATGTGCCAGACAGCTTAAAATATTACACACACACACGCATGCACGCACACGCACAAATGCATACACAAAATCTCTCTGTGTACTTATACATGAATGTAATTATCTTCCACGTTGTGCAAAATAAACAGCATCTGGGTAGCTCAGCCCTGCGAAAGCCCCGAAGTAGTGGAGATGCCGCAGCAGCGGAGGAGGCGAGGCAGGGTGGGAGGGAGCAGCGCTCCTTCCCCGCAGTCCTGCCGGATCTGCAGCCGCTCCAGAGAGGGGGAAAGGACTCCTCCCAACAAGCACGGGCTGGAACAGGGGTGTGAATGTGCGCCCTCCCCTCTTTACTGGGGCTTATGAGCTCCCTCTTGGTGATAGCGTGATCTGTTGTGTTGCTCTCCTGATTCCACAGGGTGCTGGAGCTCTCTCCTCCTGACACTTTCTGTACCATTTCACAAGGCTTTCTCTCTCCATGCCCTCGACTCTAATTTAAAGTGAACTTCCACCCTTTTCCCACAGTTTTTAAATACAACAGATTTGAAAACATGTCATATTCTCATCAGTCACTGCTGTGTGAGGATTCAGCCACAGAGCAAGAATTTGGATCAGTTTGGATGCACATCACACACCAGCTTCTAGCTCTCACTAACACAATCTCAAATAATTTCTTTTTTGCAGCATCTCCAGACTGAATTTAGCCATGCACAGAGAACACCAGGAATTCTGAACCCACTCTTTGACATCTATAGTACACATGAAAGGGGCATATGCACAGGAGTGTCCAGCCACAGATTTGCCTTCAGAAACACTGTATGGTTACAGTGAAGGATCACTCCTAATTTCTTTAAAATAGGAAAAATATATTCCCACATAGCTAACATCTGACAAAAATTACTAGTACAGATACAGTTATTGTATTTTTTCTCTACTCTAGCTCCTCAGACAGAAATGCTGTAGGAACTGCCCCCTCAAGCCAGGCACGTGTACATCCCTACATGACATTATGAGCTCAACTCAGTCAGGAGTTCTCTCCTCCTTTTTGCCTGCATCTTGAGCAGATGAAATTTTTTGCTGGCACATAAGAGAGCATTTTAATCTCAGGCTATATGGCTTCTTTACACAGCGAGGCACATCTCATCTACCTACATCAGACTAAAAGTGAAGAGCTCTGAATACTGAGATCAAGCAGGCTATGAGGAAAACTGAGACATGAGATAAAATGGTATGTTCAAGCCCCATGGGGAAAAAAATCAGGGTGAAAATACTGACATACAAACAAGCCATATAGATAAAGCTATAAAAGGCCTGAAAGTGTCATGGGATTTGTTTTTCTTTTTCTCAGTATGTTTGGTATCTAGAGGGTGTGCCTTACAAGATTATTCATATAGTATATTTTGCCCCCCATGATTTGCAACAACTGTAAGGATAGCTGTTTGTGCTGCACTGACGAGCTATCTCAGTGAGGTGTGGAGAATTACATAAGATTTGGCTGGAAATCAGAAACCAGACTGTGTGACAGTCATGTAATTAAATGGAAATCCCAGGTGCAACCAGGACCAGATTTTGCTTGTTTTTTTCCGATGTCTACCAAAGTAAAGATATTGGATAGATCTGGGTCTAAAGGTTACATCCAGTAGCATAAAGAAAACTCATCCTAGAGCAAGGGTCTCCTGAGGCTCAGATTAATGCCCTTGCTGCTGCCTCTCACATATTGCTGATACATACACTTTGTATTTTTCATCCTTTTTCACTATTAACAAAAAAGAGACATGAAGACTTTTCCTGGAAGGATCATTAGTTAACTTGCTCAGAAAAACACACCATAGGTTGATAGGAAGTTGAAGTTCTTCCAAGGTACAAATTGTAGGAGTTGCTCTCGCTACCATTTTTGGAAAAGGTGTCAATGAAGTATTCAATCATACCTAAAATACTGGGTATTTAAGTATTTTGCCAGCAATTTGTTGGGAAAAATCTGAGACCTCAATACACAAAAAGTGTCTTCCAAGGATGTTGAGGTAGATATCTGCTTAGGCAAAATCTTTTTGAAATTAATGCCAGGTGCACACCACAATGTAACACCAGTCATGTAAGAACGAAACCAGTAAAAGTTGGAGAAAAGGAAAAAATCTGGAAGCTAATAAAAATTTTGTATATCTGTAAATGATGCATTTACAAAGAAAAATTTAATATCAATTATTTTAAAATATGTATAATCAAAATATACATATCCACAGCCCCTCAAAGCCTGTGACTACATTACCAACCTTTACTACCAAACTCCAATTGATCTGCCTTCACTTAAAGACATTAAAACAAAGCAAGAAGGTCTTTCCTAACATTTTAAATGCCATGGACTGATGTAGAATATTTTGACCACAGACTTATTGGACAATCTGGGGGTTTATTTAGTAGAGTCCCATCCCTCACTTTTGGAGCACTGACATGTGTGAAAGGCATTATGAGGAGGTTCTGCTGTATCTGCAGATGAATATCTATCGATTAACAAAAGAAGGTGCATCACACCACATTCATACAAAGAGCAGAAAGTCCATTGTTTAAATTACAAAGATTTCCCTGTCAAAGATGAACAACCAGGTAAACAGATCCTCAGGAGAGATTTGTGTTACCTAACCTAGACCTTTACATTTGAGCTCACCCCTAACTCTCCTTCTATTGTAGTCAGTGACAGAAAAGAAGATTTTATTAAGCATAACTCATTTAATTTCAGGTAGATTGCTGGAATTCAGATGAAAGATTAATAGGTCCTAGAAATACTCTTTTTTTCTGAATTGCCTGAAAAAATATAGGTAACTTCTTAAGATGGATAGACCTACTGTGTAAATATTTAATATTTGTTGAGACCAAATTCTGTCTCTCATGTCTCTGTTTGATTTCTCAGGGAAGAGGATCCTAGGATCTACCCTGACCAAACAGTTTCTAGCTGGCACTGGATTAACATAAGTTTCAGAGATGCTTCCCTCCCCCATCCTACATCTGGCAGCTGAGAATTTGACCAAGCATAATTTAAATGCATGCTGTGCAAGAGGGGAGGGAAGTAGAAAACATTTCCAAGTAAAAACAAAACACATCAGTTTTGCAATGAGTGTCTCTGCATTTATCATTTTCTGTAAAGCTGTTCAGAGATCAGACTACTAACAGAGTCATGACAAGTTCAGATGACTGAATTTATGCAGTGATTGGGGGAAATAAGCACAACTCAATTGAAAAACAGAAGTCTGGGGTATTACATGAGATCTACCTTTCTACATTTTGAAGAAAATTGCCACCATAAAGAAATACATTATGGTCATTTCTGTCTCTTCTCACAGTGCTGATTTAGAGCCCCCAGCTGAGAAGGCAGCTGTGAAGAACAAGCAACTGGTAAGCACGGCAGGAGCCCTCTACTCTAATGCTGCTCAATGTAATTAATGTTTTCTTTCTGTTGTCCTTATCACTGCCAGTTATGTGTGTTTTCCTTGGTAAGTGCACAAAGACAGGGCTCATTTGGCCTTGCAAAAGTGAAAGCCACGGTCTCCTGTTTCTTCATATGTTTGCAGATAATATTCAGGGTGAGACAGTAGCTAGATTTTAGCCACCAAAACTTTTGAGAGGCTTTATGAGGTCTTGTGCTAGCAAGAGTGGACAACAGAACCAAACCCCAGCATTTATTGCGTTCCCACTTGTACTAGGGAATTACACTATTATACTAAGGTTGCAAAATATTTTCCATGCTACATCCATATTTACAAATGGCCAGTTTATGGGAATATGACTATTAATAAAATGTCATTTTAGTACACAAGCTAGTCTCTGACTTATGTAAAATAAGTTGTTAAAATGCAAGCATAAAGGTTCTTTAAGAATATATGGTTAATTAGCAGATAAGTACAAAATGGAACTGTATTGTTTAAACCAGGTTCTTACCTAATCCTCTGATCAAATCAGTCCCTCTAGGAAGCACTCAAATGGCATTAGAAATCAGAATAGTGTGATCAAATGAAATTTTCACTGCTGATGGTTTCAAGGTAGAAACAAGTATGATATCAGAGAACTAATGCTGATATATAAATAATTCTCTCTGAGATTATATGATTTATTAATTTTGCAAAATAAACATATGTGGAAAGATGTAATTAAACTGTTCTTTTAAAATAATGACAGACTCAAATTAGTATATTTTCCTTTATCCAAGTAAACTGACCAAAATCTGCAAAAAAATGCAGAAAAAGTCTGAAGTCCCAAGAATTCTATCCCATACTGGGGTAAGTGGGAAGAAAAATGAGATGACAAATGTTTACAAAACCCAAAAGAGTAAAGAATGGGAAGAGTCATAAGTACAAGCCAACACTGCATTATTAAATCCCACTTTATTAATGCTGAAGTTTATTGAAGGGAAAAACCACCCTAACCTCAGAGGTCGTCACTGTTTAGATATCCAAGAGAGCCAATCCAGCACATTACAGCTCCTCCTCTGACACATTTAAATAAGATCATTCTTGATTCAAGTCAGAATTTTGCTGCAGTTAAATTCTTTTGATATCCTTTTTTTTCTCCATGAGGTTATTTTTTGGTGAGTCATCACTAGTTTGGTCTGTGAGTTTGGTCTCGGAGTCTGAAATTCAGCTCTGTCAGTTCTCACTGTGCACCCCTGTACTGAGCACTCAGATAAACTACTCCCCCAGTACTGTCAATACTAACTGCAGTTGCAGCCCAGTAATCTGAATGAAAACTTACATAATTATTGTGGGAGCAGACCCCAGTAGGGAGAGAAATGCCAGCCACAGGACAGGAGGTGTAATCCAGCAATGTTTCTCCTTTTTAATCTCAAAAGCTGAGGTTAGATCCCTTTTAATCTCTTCAGTTCATATTGATATAGCAAGAGATGGGAATAAAAACAATTCAGCCTCTGCACTCTGAAAACATTACCACTTCTTTTTTGCAAATGAGCACTGAGTCAGATTGCTGCTCTCTTCCTGCTTAAGGTTTCTCTTCAAGAAGGTAGAAAATCCCACCATTTCCAATAACATGATGTCCCAACTATAAAAATCATTCCCTTTTATAAAAATTTTATTTCATCCACACCTTAGCCAAACACAGTATCTACTCTGATGTTTACTAAATAGAAACAAAGTGTAGACAGTTGCTATTTTTGCTTGCTGTGTAGGACAGATTGACTTTATGCCTTTTGAAAGGTGCTAGAAGCGTTTTTGCAAGAGGACATCATAAAACTATGTGCCATCCAATATTTACTGCAGTCCTGCTCAAAATACAAAATACTACACTCAAATATCAGAATATAGAGACCACTCAAGGATGGAAAAAATCAGTGGAGCAGGCAATATACAAAACAGAAGTTCCAGAACTGAAAATCTGTGTTCACACAATGTATACAGCTGGCAGAAAGAGGAAGAACAAGTAAAGGGAAAGAGAGAAAGACTTCTGGCCCAAGTGGCAGTGACAGAGTTAATATGTGCTCATTAGTAATCATTGACTCTGTAGCACGACAGATGATATAAGTCAATGTTTGTTATGAACAAAAAGCATAAAATCTTAAGGACATATAGTGAATGTTTTTGTTTCCATATCATTGTGATTTAAACATTTTACCTCTTTTGTGTCCTGAAAATGTCTCTTAAAATAATTAAATCCAGCACTGGATGAGATAATTACTCCAGTCACTGGCTGCAAGATTGATTGATGCCATGAGCCTGACAAATGAAATATGTGTCACAAGTTATAATTTTCAAAATTGATGGGTGTATTTTTTTTGTATCCTTAATGATCTTATTCAAGGAATGGCCACCCCTCAAGACCACAGAGTTCTCCCTAAATTTCTATGTTTTTCAGTCTTACTACAGTTTTGGAGGGCAATCAAAAAAGGCTGCTACACCATGATTATATTAGTGTTTTTTATGTGGGTATTCTTATGTGATCTTCTCAGAAGACTCAATTAAAAGAAAAAAAAAAACAAACTTAATTTGGCCCAATTTTTTTTCTGTGTACTTTTTTTTTTGGTATTCCCACTTGTCAGAGACTGAAATATTATAGTTTATGGTGTAAACTTTTGTCTATTTTATCAGAACTGTATTACAAAAGCTGCAGAGGATACCACCACACCCCAAATGGACCTTCGGAGCGAGGCCCTGGACCATTCACCGATGAAGGTAAAGTAATACCTCAGGGCTGGGACATTCACAAAGCACAAGCCTGATACCTTTGGGTAGGAGAGCACGGCCCCAGAGTGATCAGCTGTCAGGCTTGCACAGACCCTTGCACCAAAGGGTGAGGGGAAGAGGCTTTGGGTCTGTGTAGGAAAATCTCAGGTCAGAAGCAGTGACCTCCCATCCTTCACTGTGCAGAGGAGCCCAGCTGAGGGGCCCTTCTCCCAGGGGAAAGCTCATCCACACCAGAGGGGGTGACACAGCCCATCAAAGGGCCCCCCAAAAATGATCTCCAGACCCTGCACCAGCGCACCGCAATGTGATGTAACAGATCCCCGGTGTTGCAAGGGACAGTGTCAAAATGACTCCCTGAAAGGGAGGCACATGGGCATTCCTACCTGGCCCAAAGTGTATATTTACCCATGGAATTCCATACTCTTTGGTGCCTGGTGGCATGTGGTGGCATGGCGTGGCCATGGCGGGAGACCCTCACCACTAAGAAGACCAGATGGAGGGTAGCAGCGAGACATCATTGGGACCCTCAGGTGGGTGATATGCTTCCACCTAACCCCTGTCACTCTCTCTCTCCCTGTCCCCTCACTCCCCAGGCACACTTCTTTCTCTAAAATGCACAGCACTTGATAAATGGGTAACTTGTATTCCTCTCAAGTCCCAATTACATAAAGCATCTTACAAAGTGACAAAAAATATATGAAGGCAGGAAATGAATGCTAGTAATTTCACTAGTAAGACCTTAACCAATTTGTATACATAGAAGTGACAAATCATTTTAACAAAAATAGACAAGGTTTTCTGGAATATTTTGAATTTATCTACAACATCAACACTACAAACACCTGCTCATTAAGGTTATCAAACATCTACGAACAGAATTGAACATCAAATCTATCATTTTGACTTTTAGTAAAGACTTTGACACTGCTTTTCAAAGCATTCTCCTGGAAAAACTGACTTCCTGTAGCTCTACTACTCACTGTATAAAAAACTGGCTGGATGGTTGTGCCAAGAGAATGGTGGTGAATGGAGTATCAGCAATAGTGTGGCCAGCAGGACCAGGGCAGTGGTCATCTCCCTGTACTCGGCACTGGTGAGGCTGCACGTTGAAACTTGAACTCATTTCTGGGCTCCTTGCTGCAAAAAGGGGAGCTGGAGATATTCCAAAGGCAGTGAAGCTGGTGAATGACAAAAACAAGTCTTATGAGAAGCAGCAGCTTTTGTCCCTACCCCTGAACTGCCCTTCTCAGATTCAAGTGCCTCCTAAACCTTGCAAAGCAGAATTTGGTTGGGTGTCACTTGAGGTTTTGTTTACTGTGTGTCAGAGTTTATAATGAGAAGGAAAAGAGGGAAGCAAAGGTGTATGAAGTACACCTCAGCTTCCTCAGTGATCAGAGGCAGAAGCTGGCCAGCAAAGGGAGCCCTGGAAAAGCCGCAGAAGAGGGCTTGCCTTCAAGCCACGTACACAGACTGCAGCCACACTGCCAAGTGGGTAGCAGCAGCTCAGGCAGCTGTAGCGGAGACCTGAGCAGAATTAACAAGCTTTACTTAATCTTGGACTTTACTGACTCTTGGAAATAATCACATCAGTGTAGAGCTAAAACACCTGGACAACGTGAACTGCAGCCACAGTGTTTGGCTGTGTGAGATAGACACTGTGTGTGCTTTGTCACTGCCATGGAGGGAAGAAACAAGATTCCCACCTTCAGTAATCCCCAACAACCCAAGCCTGACAAGAGGACATCTCTGGACAGTAATGTGGATGTCAAGAAATGATGTTGCCAGATTTTTAATGGACAACCAGAAGCTAATCTCTGTCACTGGAACATGGCAATGTAAATCTCTGTAGATTTGCAATATGAAAACAGGAGGAAAATATTGTAGCCCTCAGAAGCCAGAGTGAAGAAGTTTCAATTAGTACTCACAAAGGCTCCCAGTAAACACTCTGAGTCCTTATATTCAAAGATGGGTGATGGCTGGCCTAAATAAAGGAAAAACTGTGCTGGAAAATCTCAAAAGGATATAAAACAGCTTCTCAGTTCATCGTATAATTTCTCCCATCCAATTGATGGCAATATTATTACAATAATTGCATGTCTGTTTGACAACCATACACTGCCAGTCTCTTTAATGGACCTCTGTGTTTTCAAAATATCCCTAAATGACACAGTTTTTAATGAGCTACACAGCTGCAGGCTGGATACTAATTTACGATAGAAACAGTGCTATTACACTCTTCTTTCCTCTTGGTAGTGTTGCAACATGAGTTTGAGGTAAGCAGTTAAAAATAATGATCCTTTCAAAATGTTTTCAACTGATATCGGGTGGGGGGTTTTGTCCCATGAAATCCTGACTTCTACTTATTTTCAGTTTTGCTGATAAATGAGCAGAATTGCAGTTATGAACAAGGACTTTATGTTTTTCTTTTCAGATCTGATGTGTACCTTTACAGATAGCATAAATAAATGTGCATGAGACCAATGTTATTAAAGAGAGGATCTGTTTTTATTAAAAACTTTACTTTCAAAGACACAGTCGTCTAACCCTTCCTTATTTGATACTTGTGGATAAAAATAATTTAATAAAAACCATGAAAACACTGAATGCTGTTTGTATTCAGATTACTAATAAGATCAGAGTGGTTCTCATTACCTCAGTCATGTTAAGACCTTACTCAAGGATGAGAGGCTGTAAAATATTAGTGCTCTATTAGAACTTCTGTTGTCTCATCCACTTCTTTCACTGCTGGCAAACTATGAAAGTAATTTTAGGAAACCAGGGGGGCAGAAAATGTTCATAAGTCTTCTCCAGATGTTTTGAAGTGGAATGGTGACACACTATCAAAGTAAACAGCTCAAGTATTTTGAGGTTAGGACTATTGCCTCTTTTTAATTTATAAGAAAAAAAAAAGCAAAAAAAAAACCCAAAATTCATTCTAGACACAGCATTCTTTCAGTGCATCACTAAAAATAAGCCTTTAATATGTAATGCTTATGACTTCACTACCACAAAAATTAAAATCTAGCTTGTGATGCACAAGAGCAACAATTTTAATTCTCAATACACATAGAACTCCAGAAGTCCTGGCATAGCTTTTCATGAAGTTGAATTTTAACACACAGCCAAAAATAAACCTAGGCCTTCTAACTCTCCAGCTATTAAACACTTCACCAGGCATAGGAGACTGAATACCATATAATCAATATTCACAATCCTCACAATTTCAGCTATAATATATTCCAGTCTATTAAGCATTCCTATGCTGAAGGTTCTTGGTATCTGCCAGCAAAATTATCCTTGATCTGTGGGCAATTGGAAACTTCTCTAAAACTAAATGTCATGTTGGTTAACTGGGAGAAGTAATTAAACCATCTTTTATAGAGAAGAGCTGGAACAAAAGAATCCATTGTTCAGTCACTGGACCACATGGGAAGGTCTGAACAAATGCTAATTAACCCAGGGAAAATAGATGCTTCGTTGGTTCACAGATTGATTAAGATGACTTTTGGAGCCTGACAAAACCAGAAAGTTTATGTCTTCCTCAGACATAAACTGATCTGGATTAAGTGTTTACCTCTCCTGCTCACAGCCCTGGGCCATTTCCATGTACTTTGAGGTTATTGCCCTCCAATTTCATGCATAAATATTTTTCTGAATACTCTATAGTCTAAATTCATTCCACTAAGATGGATTTAGGAGGCATCAAATCAAATGTCTGGAGAATACTTTGATGAAAAGCAGAAGGTAGTAATTAGTTAACTCAGGTTAGCAGCAGCCAAGTAAATTTTATTTCAAGCGAGCATTGATGGAAAACCAGAGGGTTACCAGCAGAAGGGGGAAGTATAGGCAGAGATTCTGTGATCCTGGACAGACTGAAAAACAACTCTGGCTCCTTAGCAAGTAAACTGCTCAAGAGAGCCAAAACTGTGAGTTTTCCCTAGGAAAAGAGAAAATAAATAAATTTATCTCACTACCATACTCAACTTCCCCTAAGAAAGCGACTTAGCAAGGCCCTCCCCATTTCGCCTCAATTGCCTAGGAAGCAACAACAAAGTTAAACTTCAGCTAGAGAAGTTCTTATTTTGTTCTTGAGAGATATATTTTGGTTTCTAGAAGGGCATAATTTGCATTTTTCTTCATGTGGGCTTGCCTTTAAAAATGCTTAGAAAATACCTGTACTTAAATATTTGGTAGGATATCCGTCTAATGGTTTCCAAAAAGAAAGTGTGCCTAAAAATATTCTACAAGCTTTTACTGACAACACAAAGATTAAACAACTTGTCTTAGCTTGAGTTATAGCCATCCCCAAAGTAAACATAGCAAATGGTAAGGGCCCACAATGACTTGGAGCAGGAAGTGAAAAAATATCTACTAAGAATTGCTAAAGGAAGCACAATGGCAGAAATGTTACTAAAACATATAGGGGTTTTATTTTGGGGGAGGGGGCGAGCAGGGGGAGAGGGTTGTTGTTGTTGTTTCTTTGTTTTATTGTTTTGGGGGTTTTTGAGGATATTTAACACTGTTTACAAATTAATAGAAGGGGGAAGGAAGATAAGTAGATCAGAAAAGGCACTTAAATTGTACGGATTTCAAAGTGTACCTTATAAAAGTAGACCTATACATTTTCTGTTATTGGAAGGGACTACAAAAGAAACAACAAGAATATCAAAAAGGCTGCCTAAAATTGTGATTAATGAAAAAAGTGAAATTACTATAAATTTGAGAAATTAATGACTATTTATTTCACTTCACTGATCCACTTTTAATTTGAGCATTAAAAAACCTTCTCAAGTTGTGCAACCCTTTAAAAAGTACTTGAAGGTTCTGGAATTTGCTTATCACTCAAGTTGAGTGTTAAAGAGCTGATATTGGAAATACTATTTTATTACTGGCAGTTATGCTGAGCATTGTTTCAAAGTAGATAAAACAAGATCTGCTTCAACAGAAGAGGAATTTTATGTGTAAGCGGTGTGCATTTGGAAAACATTTTAACAGTTTCCTTTGCCTCTCTTTTTCTTCAGTGAATGCTAATTTCCAAGATAAAGACTTGGTACTTTCCAAAAGAATGGTTGGATTTATTCTTGTCAATATTTTTAGCATGTATTTCATCACAGAAATGTTGCTTACTAGTAATTTTAACAGAGAATTTTTATTTTAGCAGCAGCCTTTTATGAAATGCCTCGTAATACCAGACATTACAGCACAGGCATTCAAGTAAATATAAATGGAAATTCCTTTTAGTTAAACTGATACCGCAATTTTAGCAATCATGCCTTCTCATTTGCCTCTGGGCTTGCCCTTTCCAGTCTAAAGATCTCTGTATTCCTATTTTAGTTTGAATTCTTCTACTCAAAATTAGCATGTGTCCTTTGAGCCTAAGTATATGGTAGCTTTTTATTCCAAATATGACTATCTCAGCAGAGGAAGGAATGATTTATAAAAGGCCAGATCTCTTTCTTTCACAGAGGTCAGTGTCAGAAATCTGATTGACCTTAATAGAAGGGCAGTAGAAAAATGCCATAGGATTTGAAGTCCAAAGGGATTGTTTTCAAGCAGTCCTGCCAAATTTTATTTCACCAGCAATTCCTGTAAAAGTACACAGGCATGTGGAGATGGTTGCAAATATTTTAAAATAATGATAATACAGTGGCCCGGTAAAAGATAGCGACATCTTTTAAAGTACTCACCTGTTAAAAATATTTGCTTATTATCTCTCAATTATCAATCAGAGGCATTCAAGTACCTAGTCCAACACTGTTAAATACATTGCCCTTATGAACTCTTTTTATGCACTGGTTCCACAGTGATCAGGCACATGTAGGGCAATCCCCTGTAACTCAGCAGCAAAAAGGAAAAGCTGGAAAAAGAATAAACATGTAGGAGCCTTAAAAGATACTTCAGGCATGCTTAAAAGCATAATCCCTAATCTCAAATCCTTTGTAAACAAGAGGCCACCTACAGGCAGCTAAATGACAAGCACACGCAGGTGTGAGGATGGCTGTGGCTATTTTATCTTCCTTTTATTTAAAATCAATGTAACTTCCAAAATTGCTTTGAATACAGAAACTACACCAGTAACCATACATTTCAATATGTTGAAATAGCCTAGATCAATGACCCTCCTCAAAAGATTATTTATAAATACAAATTCCAATTAAATTTGGAGATACTGATTGATATTGAGCTCCTGATTGTGACATATTAGGAGAAAATCCAGCATGATTTTCCTCCATTTTAGTGAGCTCAATATTGGACTTTTGTTATCTTCTTTAGCACTATTACGCCAATAAAAGATTCTTAAGATGTATTTTGTTCTGTTTTTTTCAAAGTTTGCAGGAAATTCTGTACTGTAAGATCAGCATGGTGCAATGGTTGACTATGTCATCCTTGACTTGCCTCTTCCTTGCTTCCTTCTTTCCTTAAGATTCAAATCAACGAGGATTTGGAAAGAGCATAGAAATTGAGAGCAAGTCAATTTGTGGCTACAAACCAACAAAATCACCAATTACAGCAACTAGATTTTTTTTGTTGTTTTGTCTTGTTTGCACTTCAGTGGCTTAATTTGATTTTGTAAAAGACTTTACGTATATTTGCATTCTCAAAAATAAAATTCATCATTTTCAGTTTAAGTGAAATAAAATGCTTTCAACAAAAGAAATTTTAGATGTTTGATTTTCCAAAAAAGGAAAAACAAATTAGTCTAGGTAAAATAAGCAACAATAATCAACTCCCACTTTAGTGAGAAGTAAAGATTTTCTGTGTGTGAACCAGTTGAAATCTTCATTCTTGTATTTCCTATCTCCATCAAAAACAATTATGTTAAACTACATAAACACATTTTCCACATGAACCTGTTATAGCCAAGAAGAGTTATTTGCCAGTATGCCCTATAGGTACTTTTGTTTAATTAGCTGAGCTTGAAAATTTAACTCAATTCTGGGATTGCTGCTGTTTCCTCTAAAATTTCAACCTGTATTCAGATTATCTGGAGATTATACTGCCTTCTACTAGGCAAACAAAAAGATTATGTCAAGCATGGTATAGAGCTGAGCCATGAACAATGAAGTTTTCATTACAAACAGTGGCTCAAATGTTCTGTCTGACTTTTGGAATAAGTTCTGAGTGCTGACAGAATTTCAACCATCTCTCTTCCAACCGACTTGCTAAAACTACAGCTGTGTCAGATTCCTTGGTTGAGTCCCAAGGAGCAATAACAGCCAATAGACATGACTCTCAGACCTTGGCCAAGTCTCAGTACCATCTCCTTGCAAGCAAACAAAAAATCATAAAAAGGGCTAAGTCTACTAGTCCTCTCTGGTTTAGCTCCTCTTTTTTTCCCTTTGAGAAATAAATGTAAGGAAGCCATGCATTAGTTTGAAACTGTGCATTGAAAGCTCTAGAAAACACTTCAGCTCAAAAATTTTGGAACTAGCTAGAGGAAAGGGCAATTTTGGAAAACTGTTAGGATGATGAGGAAAATAACAGCTGACAATCTTAGCCTAGCTTGAACCTCTCTCACATATGGTGGTTTGGCATGAGTGCTGCCACGGTCAAGTGCCAGCTGAAGGGAGCATTAAATGGTCATGGCAGTCTCTGTCAAGAAGCAGTCAAAAAGAGATAGGAAAACAAAAGCTGTCTGAATAAAGGTAGATAATTCAGAAGATAATGAAGGAGATCATATATTGGATAAAGATGGATAAAAATAAGGAATGAAATAACATGGACGAAAAGGAACCAAACAAAAAAACTTAAAACAGTGAACGAGAGAAAAATATTCAAGAAATAAACCTAAAGGACAAAGAAGATGAAACAAGAACAAAGAAAAAATAAGGAAGAGCTCCACATTTATTATGATGACCACCAATTTGATTCTATGTGTCCTCACTGGGTATGACCAAATGAATCCAATGAAATCACTTTTCTGTTTTGCAAGTAGAGGTTGGAAATATATACGTAGCTTTAGAAATTCAGCCTTTAAGAAAATTTTCTTCATAAAATTTGATAGGCAGCTGAACAAGAGTGGATAAATAGGGTAATAAAAAGAAAGCAGAGGCATCTAAGAAACTTCTGAATCTGAAAAATTAAAAGTAAGACTAATTTAAATCAGAAGTTAGTTTTATATATTTGTGTGCTTTTTCCCATCATTAATTATTAAAACAGGCCAATGAGAAATACATCTTCAATTGAACTATGTATGTCTTTTTAAGAGATAAAACATCTTTGTTTATCTGCAGATCAGTGTTGGAGCAACTCAGTACAGCAAAATGTTGTGCATTTGCTGAGATCTACCCTTTTTGGTCATGAACAACAACATTTAATTCATTAATAAATATTGCATATATAAGTACATAAACCTTAAGTCCATACACAAGGACAGTATGCAATTATGTACAGGAATTCCTTTATTCATTCTTTGAGTTAAGAAAATCTATTGGTTCAATATTCAGAATAAATGTTTCTCTGTCCTTGAAAGTTACACAGGAAAGTGTAAATTCATACATATATGCTGTAAGTATACTTATATGAATATAGAATTTCTCAGTAATATTGTTTTCAAAGTGCAAGTTCAAACTATAAAGTAATGATTTTTTTAAGAGCTCATGTGAGTTTAATGTTAGAACTATCAAATGAGCAAGGCTATTCTTCATATTTTTAATAACAAAATAGGTAGCTACCAGTCAATTTCTCAGAAGCTACATACTCAGGTCCAAAACCTCAGCCTCCTCTTGCACATATATATTTCTTCCAAGGCCTCAATCACTCTACAAGAAAACCCCCAAATAAGGAAGTATAATTGCATTTTAAAAAGGATCAAAGCAGGTCTAGCACTCTTTTTTTTATATTTTCCAATCCATGCAATTGGGGTCCAAGGATGACTGAAGAAAACCATAGAAAGCTGAAGATTCTAGACAGCAACCTGTTTCTGGTGTTTTAGTGAGTTTCCTTTAAAAAGGAAAAACAAAATTTACCATAAAAATCCCAAATAAACAAGCACACACAAAAAAACAAACTTGAAAAATATCCAGTAATCTATAACTCATAAGAGGTAGAAAGTGACTGACTTCTCAGAGATATTTGTAATATTGTTATCAGAAACATAAATATACTTTTGTGACTTGGCAAGTTTTTTCCATGTATCTGTCTGAATAATTTTTTTCTTGGCTCAATTCTCATTCCTCCCACCTTGCCTGCCATCTGAAAAGCTCTTCCCAAAAGTACTCAAAGTCCCCCCCATAGCCAGAGTAATCACAATTCCTTCTAATCAGGTTTCCTCCCTTCTCTGCCGCCAAAAGTTCATAAAAAATATTATTAATATAGAAACTACAAAGAGCAACATACAAAAACAGATTATCTATAAACTAGTAGAAAATGTAGGAATTGGTGTTTCACTAATGCCCCAGATAGAAATATATCTTCTGTCCAGGGGCACCCATAGTCATCCTTATTTTCATTCACTATGGGATGATGTTTATGACAGAAGACCTATGGTTGGAGGTAAGAACCTGTTTGACAGAGAAGAGTAAGAACAACCCAATATACTGATTTATCAGCCCTGGGAAGGAAGCTTTGAGCTTTATTTGAAGATGATCAATGTCATTTTCCTCTGAAAAATGAAATAGCTGTTGTCATTACAGGTCTAAAAATATATAGATCATTACAGGTTTAAAATAATTCCATGTTTTGCTCTATAGCTTTGACATTATATACTAGAATCATAGTATGTATTTTTGGAAGAAATGGAGCAGAAGTAACATACTTGAGTTGCTTATATATATACACACATTACTCGAGTGGGTATATGTGAAAGATAGAAATGGTTTTCAGATTTTCCTCCTGAACTGATGCCCTTTCCTAACCACTAGAAAGGGCCTGCAAAGTTTTAATAGGGAGGAGAAGAGCCGATGACCTATACTCTGCCTGTGTGCTGAGGGATTCCTGTCTTCTGGAGCATCCAATGTTGGTAGCTCTCTAAAATGGGCCATTCATGCATCTCTGGTCCAGTGTGGAAACTCCAAAGCACAGAAATAGAAATAAATATTTATAGATGCATGCAGTTTTAAGGGGACAAGAAGCAAGCATTTTGTAGCCTACAGAATGGAGATTATTCACAGGCAAATAGGCTATATTTGAATGGGGAACAAGAAGGATTAGGAAAAGAAAGAAGAGAAAAAATTAACTGACTGTAGAGTGATACAGAGAGTTGATTATCTACATACATAGTCTACAGAACAAACAACCCTTTCAAATTTTCATGAGATGAATTCAGATTTTTTCAAAGTAAAATGAGAGGTACTGCAGAGTTCATGCTTTTGATCTGTAGAAATATCCAAAATACGTATCAGAGCACACAGTACTCTAATGAAAATAAAAATATCACAGTGCTCTCTTCAGTATCATTTTCTTAAATATTTTACTGTATAGTTCAAATGCTGGATAAAAAGCTGTAACTGGCAAAATTATTTCAGTGAAATAACTACCTTTGTCAGTTCTCAGAGTTGACCAATAAGTCCATCACAGGCCTAGAAAGCTGCACTAACAGAGATCTTAAAAGGATGCAAATCACACATTTTAATTTTCTTCAGGTAAAACCCTATGACACATTTCAGAACTCCTCTATATAAAAGGAATGAATGACTTTCCTTTAATGAAAAGTATTGATTTCTTGGAGATTACAGCTTACAGGTACAGAAATGGTTTGATCAGGAACTTTATTATGACCAAAAAGTGGAACATATCTCAGCCAGTGGTCCCACTGTTGTGACATGGGATGTCCTTGAAAATATGAGGTAACTGCTTCAGATTACTCAAGTATACCCCTTGGGTTTAGAGGATTGATCTTGTATAGACTCATCTCACTGGTAAGCAGGGAGAATAAAAAGGCCTAAAGGTTTGTAGCAGAGGGAAAACTAGTAATTAGAATATTTTAGGATCTTTAACTTTATGGAAATATTAATTCAGACAGCATGACACCGAGTTTTTAGTCTTTCCCAATTAAGCCTGGTTTGTAATGTGGAAATGTGGATAAACCAACAAGGAATTTGTGTTTTAGCAAAACATGATGTATTCAGTGTGTCTCAGATGTCACTGCCCTGCATTATGTCTACCTCTGGGTTCAACACATGAGCAGAGACAGGGCCCAGAGCTTCTTGACTGGAAAGTACAACATCCATTAACTGCTGCATTTATTTAGTGCCTAGGACATGTCATTATGTCATGCTAACCCCACCCACTGGTCAGCTTATTACCTGATTAATTGCTGGGGGGGAAAGTGATCTCATAAGGGGTTTTGGCAGGCTTTTTTTCTTCTTGTTTTGTTTAATTTGGGGATTTATTTCACAGATATCTGGGTAAATGGGCTGGTAAACATGTATTGTGTGACTTTGAAATTAGTGCAAATTCATCTCTGTAATCCATAGGACTTAATTTCAAACTGATGAACTGTAATAGAGCCACCAGCTATTCTTACTCCCACCCGGGTTCATCTTATTTGTCTTCTTAATAGACCCATCTCATTACACTGTTCTCAAAACTGAAAATTATGTGTGCACTACATTTAGTCACTTGAGCTGCTCAGAGAGCAAATAACTAAACTGAAATTAGGGTGACTGCTGAAAATCATGCATTGAAAACTGTAAAGAAAGAATTTCCAAAAGCTATTCTGCAATCAAACAGGCAGGAAAACAAGAGACATTACACAACCTTCTACTGTAGATCACTCCAAAGACAAAGAGGTAGAATGTGTTGAACATTTTAAGTAGTTTCCTGGAAAAAAAATTCATAAGGTTCTTGCAACATAAGCTTATTCTTGGCAGTTCAATATCTAATGTCAGAGCCAGTATTTTATTCATTAATAAAATAGTATAAAATGATCATATACTTCCAGTATTGAATTTGCAGAATAATAAGATTCTGTTCCTAAATGAGTGCACCGTGGTTCTAAAAGATGCCCTGATATTTAAAGAAAATAAAAATGGGCGCAGATTCAAATAATCCCCTGTAGGCAATGATTTAAAATTCAATCCTGAAACTCTCTTTTAAATAGATATATCTACAATGTACTGATAGGAGATTGAGAATGTTATGCAGAAGAAACTCTGAAAGGAAACACATGAAGAAGAATAAGAAAAAGCTATAATGTTTCATATCAGATCTAAGTAATCATATGCTCGAATTAGTAATGACTGGCAAGCCCAGTAACATGCACATAAAATTAAGTTCTGTTTCCTTATCTGATATCCTGATCCTTCTGAAGCAGAAGCCAGCCTCTTAGGATGTCACTTAGGATTGCATAGCTGTGAAGGGACCCCAAGTTTGCCAGTACCCTGAGGTGGGTCTGTCAGCACCTATTTCTCAGAGCAAGTGCCCCCAGAGCCATGCTGTGCTATGCAAGCTCCAGAGCCAGACTGCCTCACAACATTAACAAGAATAAACTTTTTAGAAGAGAGAAAGCTGAGAATGAGGCAGATTATAAATAAAAATGTTTTATAAACAACTCCTCCCCCTCCATCCACTGTGTCCTTGTTGTGAGACCCTTTGGCTCTAGGCCTGATCCTAGTTCAATAACTCAGTTGCTTTTTGGGGAGACTGAGATTTGCACAGTACTGAAGTCTGAACATTCCCCCTTTGGGTCTGATGGGAAAAAAAGTCTCATGACCCCTGGGGCCTGGCTTCTTCTGCTCCCTATTTTTCCCAGCTGTCTTCCTCTGTCTGCTCTGCTGCAGGCTCCTGGTTCTTTGTTGTCTTTCAGATCCTTTGCCTGCCCTACTTCACTCTCAGCAAAAGTGCCCCTCAGCTATGCACATTTGCTCGCTTTGGAGGCCTAGTCACTCCTTTCCTCAAAAAGGCTCCATGCAATCCAGCAAGAAGCCAACTGGAAAAACTCTCAATCTCCTTCTCAGCAATTTACCATAGTTTTTGGGTAGATGCAAGCATTCTTTAACAAAATAAAAAGCAAAGATACCAAATTAGCAGCATCCACCATGAACTTACTGAGATCTTCCATCACTTGACCTCTTTGAATCTGTGTTACCTGTGCTGAAGTCCTGAACATGTAACTTTAACCTGTGGCAGAGACACTTGTTCTGCACTGTCCTCTCCATATCCATCCTGTCCAGTGCATCTGGCAGATACCACAGCTTTCTTTATGCCCTCCCTCTAGCAGTGGTGTACATGCTGACCATATCTTTAAACTGCTGCCACAGAGCTCAAGTGGGTCTTTTTGGACATCAGCAACTCAGCTGATGAAATTCAACAAGAATGTCCCCTGTACAATTATGAAACATAGCCAAAGATTATCTTAGATGTTTGCTTTTGCAGACACTTCTCAATTTGAACTTTGCTTCACTTTTTGAGTTTGTACTTTGCTCCTATTTCATTTCAACAAGAAGCAACAACTTTTTCTCAAGTTTTAATAAAATTATCATCATTTGCATACCTAAGTGCCCCTACTCTGATGCTATATCCCTTCAGAATATCTCCAGAACTGCTTTTCATTCATTGAGTAATTCACTTACAAATCTTAACTTGTCAATACCTGTACAGAAATGTATCAGGCTTTTGAAGAGCAGACACTTAATTCACAATGACAATCAGGGTACTTTTGAATCTCATGAAATTGTTATCAAATGGAACAGTACATGCAACATTGTGAGTAGAGGAAGGAGTGTTAAAAATGCAAGGAAGACAAATGCATGGAGTGCATTTTTGAGATGAGTTATGAATTGTTGTCCTGCATCTGCCTAGCTCTCCAGCAATCATTAAATATGGGCACAATTCACCGACTATCTCCTGCAGCAAGCACTGAGAATCCCAAGCAGCCATTTTGGTCTCCTCTCTGAAGCATTTACTGAAATGACACATACTTTTAATGTGATAAAGACCAATTTTCACCACCAAGAAGTCAGTAATATTTTTTGTTCTGTGCTTGCCTTTGTTTTCCACTATGGCTTCATATTATGTTATATTTTATTAATGTCAAAAATGTAATTATTGAACTAGTCTGTTTAGAAAAACATGGTTTTTTTAAATTATTAATCCTGCTTATCTGCATGTGCTATCAACTAAACAATTAAAGCTATACATCTCTGTCAAAGTGCAGAATAATTCTCTCTCATAATCAAGGCAATGATGCAGTAATGTTCAGAAGACTAAAGCACACACAGAGGTTAAGATGTCTGCAATACCAGCCTTTGTTTAAGTACATCCAAGGAAGGAAATCAATATTCCTCAGGAGAGCATTTTGTTGGTACAGCTGCTGTTGCTAAGATTGGCTCAGTGTCATGTTCTCATTAATACAGTCTAATGGCAGCCCTAAGATTGAGAATGTGCAGACAGAAATAATGAATTTATACTAAAAACACAAAATGTAGAAATTCTAATTGCTTTGCCTGATTGGCTACTTTGTATCTTGAAAGGATCATGTTTATAAATTAGAGTTTAATAATATTTATGAATCACAAAATTAAGTCCTTCCTTGTAGCAGTCATTAACATGAAACCATTGCTGCTGCAGTTTGCCCTTTAAGAGCTTCAGCACAGAAAGCCTGGCATGCTCGAGAGCAGTTTTGCATTTTAGATCAAATTGTTACTATTGCAAGGAAAATGTTAGGGTTTCGTTATACAAGCATGTTTGCTAGCATTAAAATAACTCTTTGAATCCCACGTCTCTCAGAGGAAAAGACGTCTCTCAATGTGCATTCTGCAAAAGGAAACATCCCTTTCTATCAAGTGTTGTCAGTCCTCCTCTCTCTCTCCCCGAAGATGCACACTGCCCTGAATGTCCTTTGTCACTCAGCTGTTAGTTTCTCTGGCTGCACTCTGGAAGCCTGAGAAAAGCAGGCAAGAAACATGAAAAAAACTACTAGGGAAAAAAAAAACCAAAAACATAATGATGTGATAGGGAACATTAACAGAGAAAGATTAAAAAAAAACAAAAATGAAGACAGAACCGACATCCAGGCAGCACAGAGCTGACAGCCTCCAAATGATTCCTGATCAAACACAGGTTATAACCTCTAGAGAAAAACCTGTGGGAGAAATTTGACATCTGCCTCTGCAGAATGGCAGCATCTTAAAAAAAATAAAAAAAAAATAAAAACACCAAAACAACAACGACAAATAACAACCCCACACAAAAAACCAAAACAAAAAAACCCAAAACATAACAGACAAAAATACCTCACAAAACCAAACTTTGTTACAAGCCCAGATAATTAATTACAGTCTTGCAATGAGTTACACAAGCATCAAGCATAGAGGCAAGCATGATGTGCAAGCTGTATACATTGCAATCCTTCCTGCCCCATCCTTCCTTAGTTCTCAGCATCTGAAGGAGCCTGTGCTCTGTGTGATGCAGCACAGACACCTCTTGCCTCCAGTGGCCTCTGAGTCCTGTTTGACCTGAGTCTTGAACATCCTATAGCTCATACTGATAGGGGTAGTACCTCAGGTTTTACTGCCGTTTGTGCAAATTTTCTCCATTGCTACACAATGGATAAATCTGTAACCCAGTAAAGATTTTAATTAAAGCACAAAATTGTATCTTACTAAAAGTCCCAAACTGCATCATGTCTATGCCTGTCAACAGTGAGACACAAGTGCAAAGTCTGTGATGTAATTGTCTCCACACTCTTGATTAACACGGTGTTATTAGTGTCTGGTCCTCCTCCACCAATTATTTGACTTTCATAAAAATTTGTTTAGGGAATTATTGTATCAAGGATTATTCAATTTTTTTATTAGACAAGCTGAAATAAGGAAGTCTGAGAGTGCACAACTTGAGCAACCTGAATTAAGCTGCTTGGACATGTATACTACCTAAAGATTGGACTGCAATGCAGCGTGTGAGGCTCACTCAGGTGCTTAGTGGGCCTGCTTAGGTCTAAAGAAGGACAATGCGTGCCATCATCAGCTACATTTACAGGTGAATTTAAGCATCACTGTATCATTTCATATCACCTGACATTTCTGCATCCTGTCTCCAGTGCAAGGCTTCACAGCATTTTATACGCATGCACCCAGTCTCCCTATATAAGGAGGGAACTAAAACTCCAAAAGGAAGGCACAGAAAGGCAGCGCACTGAGCAGACAGCCAGCAGGAGTCATTAAGGACATGTGTATGTCTTACATTCCACTGCCTTTTACAAAATAGATATTATTTTGAACTGTAGAGCAGTATCTCTGGGTTTCACAGACATAGTCCTAAAGATCCTCCCTTTAAAATAGAAACTAAAAGTGATCTGGTCTTTTACTGGATGACTGAAAAAGGCTGTTTCTCTCATGCTCACACTTCTCACAGGGCAACTTGGTGCTTGAACAATCCTCACCGAGGATATTTTGCTTGGAAGTATCCTTTGTAAAGAATTAGAAATTGATGTTTATATCCCACTTCGATGTACACACACACTCCTCCATTATTTATTTCCTCCTGAACTAACAATGCTATGAAAAGGCTGGAGCTTCAACTGATGAGGCTGGGCATAACCATATCAGAAAGTACTTCATTTTAACAAATGGAAGGTTCCAGCTCTCTGTATGCTTACTGTGGGCACAGCAGTAGTCTTATTTTTCTAGATATCATTTATATGGAAAGAAATTAGATAACTATTGTCTTGAGCTGAACAATGGTCAAGCTCTCTGTATGCTTTACTGTGGGCACAGCAGTAGTCTTATTTTCCTAGATATCATTTATATGGAAAGAAATTAGATAATTATTGTCTTGAGCTGAACTATGGTCAAGGTGGGTGAAATCAGGAAACCATCAAACAAAAACCTCCTGACATTAGAACAAAGAGTTTTTGAGCATCTTATCACACAAAGGGGATCAGATTCTCTGTTTTACTGTATGTTTGTCAGGGCACAGCAAGAGACAGAATTCTGGGGAACCAGGGATGGACACAGCTGAGCAAGTCCACAGCTATGAGCCAGGTCCAAGGGCAAACCAGAAATCACCGTGAAGGCTGAGGTTTGGTGGAGCCCACAGCCAGAGCCATGGGGAGATGAGGACCAGTCCTGGGGGGCTGGCATGGGGTCCTGGGCTGTGGGAAGTGTGGCAAGCCCCAGGGGTTGGCAGGGATGGTCAGAGTTGGTGGTGCCCTCAGGGCTATGACAGTAACTTTCTTTTGTGAGGATTTTTGAGGAGAATTAAGAAATGTGCTTTCGCAAACAGGGAAGAGCATTGCTCACATCCTGACAGAACTCAGGCATGAGGCTCAGGAAGGGCTCACCAGCCGGGCAGAGACTCAGTGAAGCCATTCCTTGCCAAGTGGCACAAAGCCCAGCCTGCAGATCTCAGGTGATTCTGGGTTCAAGGGGCTCTTAAACAGAGTCCTGAGAACACTACTTCCTTCAGTCTTCTGCAGTCAAAGGGGCAGCTGAGGTCAAGCTCAGAGGCCAGCATGTCCATGAGCGCCACATCTGGATGCCCACCTGAAAGGTTTGAAGACTCGGCTCTTAGTAATTATATCTGCAAAAAGCACCAACAGAAATTGGCATGAGCACAAAGGAAGGGCCAATATGATTCAAACTGCCCCATTAAAACTGTGTCATAGGCATTTGTCAGGTTGGCAGCTGAAATAAAAGGACTTTTGGAACTGAGTTTCTATTGGTCATATATATTTAATGCATTTTAAAATATCCAAGACAAGAATCACAAGTCCAGACAGGCATATCTTGGTTCTTGTACTGTAATGTGGATGTCTTGGATATCCTTAGATTTCTTTGAATGCCTGTGTTTAGCAAACAGAACCAAGCCCTTAATATTTTAATATTCTCTCTACTTTAGGAAGGCATGTGTAAAACGAAGGTGGCAAATTATTGCAGAAGGCTTCTTGTAAAATTCATGTTTCTGAAGCTTGCAGATAGTTCAGTGTTTAAGATAACAATTGCTTTTGAAAAACCTAGTAATTTCTTCTTCTGTGTTTATCACAGAGTAACAGATGCAATAGAGATAAAAATAAAATACTGAAGAATTACCCATTCAACTTTTGGATCACACGTAATATTGGTTTTGACATATTTTATTTCCTCTTTGGGACTTGTGCACTTTTATTCTAATTCAAGTTTTACTCATTATGTTTGAGATTTCACATTTCATAGAATTTTGTTTAAGAAGGGGATAGTTTCTGGCACAATATTTTTAACTTAAAAATTAATGTTATGGAGTCTAAATTTACTTGAAAGTGCTTCAAATAATGTCTTCAAAGGATTGGAAAATAACTTTTTTTTTTTTTCACTTTTGCTAAGTGACAGACTATGAGAGAGGTATTTACAACAGTTTAGGTATAATAGATTAATGAGACTTATAGGCTTAAGTGAAAAAAACCAAAAAGCCTACACAAATGGGACAGTGACTTTGTCCAGTTTTTTCCCCTGATATAGATGAAAATTCAGTGATTCATTACTTATGAAGTAATGAACTTCTCTTCTACCAAGAAGAGACTGTGTGGAAGAAGTAGTCTGAACACACACAGATTGCTACCACTTGCTCATGAAACAGTAGGGCAAAAGATTTTGATGCAGAAAAATAACGCTTTTGTGACTAGGATTTTTTGAGTGAGTTCTACTTAGTTAGAAAGAGTGCTTTGGCCTGGCTGTTTACCCCGAGAAATGATTGGTGTGCTCAGTTGCCTTCAGTCCTTTTCATTTCATTGCGCTGTAGCTGGAGACAGACCACCTGCAGAGACACTAATCCAATCTAGGCAAATGTTACAAAGCAGAGTGACAGAATTGTGGCTGAATTATGCCTCTTAAAAGACAGAGCCCCATCAAGAGTGCTGAGGAAATTTACAAACTGCATTGCACTGGCCAGAGGCAGCCAGGCTAGGCAACTCAGGCTGCTGCCAGAAGTGCCTGGGGGATTAGGCTGAAAGGTGACCCCAAACTGCAGAGTTAAAAACAAAAAAAAAACCCAAAAAAACAAAAAACCAAACCAAAAAAAAAAAAAAAAAAAAAAACAAACAAAACCAAAAAACCCATGAAAAAAAAACAAAAAAAACCTACCAAAACCCCACCACAATCTAACAAACTAACAAAAAAACCAAAACAAAAATTAAAAAAAAAATATCAACAAAGAACAACAACCACAACAAGAAAGATGTGGATCTTTTAAGCTCACAGAGTATGTATCACTTAACTGGGATAAAAAGTGTTTTAAGAAAACCAAAGCAACCTGGTTAAACAAAGGCCCCAAAGTGTGAGCACACTTATTTAGAGGAAGAAGTGTTCGTACAGAGCAGAAGATGCAGGAGGTGCTAGTATATCAGCAAACTGGGACAGAGAGTGAGCCAGGCTACTTAACTGCAGCTTATGCTTACTTTTCCTATTGGAGTTTGTTGACATTGGGATAAAACAAGGAGAAATGCTGTCTTTTTGGAGGGGAGAGGGAAACCCCACAATATTGTACTTATCCCTGTTTACTTTTCCAGCACCATTGAAAATGCTGTAATAATGACACAAGACAAGTTAAACACATAAAGGCAGAGATAATCTGATTCATGGTCAGCAAGAAAAACGTCAGCAATTCCACAAGGCTTTGAGAATTCAGATCTATTAGACCATGATGTTCAATGCAGTAACAAGAAACATGGATTCTCAAGGTAGAATTCATGGGAGGGATTTTACATCTGCTGCCAAAGATCCCTGCAAAAGGCAGTTTCCCAAAAACAAACCAGAGTATCCACTTGTAAGATTGACAGAGAAAGGAACTCTTCAAGTTTTCAAGATGCCCGTTCATGACGTATTCCTTCACAATGACTCAAATTTGCAAGTGAATCCTTCTCAGGAGGTTAGTTACAAATTGTGACTAGCAACTAGAGAAGAAAGATAGCACCACACTGGTATCTGAGCAACCAGCAGAAAAAAATAAGTAATAAAAAGGAGATATTTGGAGGCAGCTGGCAAATAATAAAACCAAGTTCAATCAAGCACAACTTCTGAGGGTTATGAGTGCAATGATTCTAGAGGCATTAGAGCTTGAGTATGGTGGTTACCATCTTAATACATCCACCTGTACTGTGCAACTGTGCTCAAAGTGAGTATTTCTGGTATATCCAAATAAGCAAACAGGGCCTCATGAAGCAATTCTGTGATGGTTAAAAGCTATGAAAGTGTCCGCTCTATATCCTCACATAACCTTTGCTAGCTTGACAAAAAGACCTTGCAGCTCATCCTAAAGCATTGTCTCTGCTTGACAGAATGTAAAGCAGATTCGGAAACACCGATTACTGACTGGTTGCTTGATTGCAATTAGATAATGCAAAATTATTCTGCTGAAGAAAATTACTTGCAAAACAGCACTTACATGCAGGCATCATGGCCCTTCAGTCTCATCCTCTTCCCCAGGAGACAGTGGGGGACACATGGGCATGGCAAAGACCAAAGCAAGTCTTCTAGATCCAGGCCAGAGGCTGAGGGCTGCAGCTCAGTCCCAAGGTGAGGCAAGGGAGATGGACAACACAGGACTGCTGCTAGGAACAGCCTTTCAGTGGGCAAGTCAGAAACAGCACATGACTCCTACAGACAGCTTAACCAGACAAGACTATTCTGGATTTGCTCCAGAAAAGACTTTCTGTAGGAATGTCTGACAAATGAGAACTGCTGCTGTTTTTTCACTATTTCTGAGCAATCAGGGCTGTGCTTGTGTTAGCAAAGATCATTTCACAACTTCTTCCACAAGCCCTTTCTTTCCCTGTTAGTCTTCAATGTCTGCCTGCTGTCAGCTGTAGCTGCAAGTTCTTCATAACAGGGGCTGGGCCTGTTTGTGCATTGACTGATTGACAGAGGTCCCTGCATGTTCATGAAAAGTTAAAAAAAAATATATCAACAGCAGGCGCCAAGACCTTGAACTGATTTTTCTCTTAAAATACAAAGTAAACTTACTCTTCATATTAATTGGTTTGAAAAGGAAAAAAATTATAGAGAAAAAAAGCTGCCTTGGTGCTGATGAAGAAACAGTGTACAAAAGTGAATGACAGGTTCCAAGTGTTGGTAGGCACAATGAAGGCTGAAATTTAGAAGTGACTAAAAAAGTGTCCCGTGGCTTCATTAAGTTGATTTGATGTAGATGACACTGAAAAAAATACTATTTTATTGTATTTTTCTGGTCTTTTAAGTGTCTCCCTGAATAACTTCATTATTTTATTTATAGAAGAAGAATCTGAAAAAAAAAAACAACCAAGTGTCTGAAATGTCACATTATAAAGCTGAATGATCATATTTTCATTGGTCAGTGGATTTAATTGGAGGTAGTACATCTAGAGTCTTCAACTGAACAATTTAAAGCTGTTTGTTTCCTAAAGAATTATTTTATTGGTCTAGCTTACTACATTTTATAAAGACATACCAGAAATGTTCAGGAATTAATTTTCAGATGTTATGGTCCCACTCTTTTCCTAAAACCTTATACACCAAAACACCAATTTACCAGTGTGATTATGGACTTTGAAATAGAAGATATAAGCAGCAGGAGAGCTTCCTATTCTTGCTTTAAAGGATGGAATTTTGATTTCTTCCGCATGTAGGGCTATTTTCTATTAAATGCATGGTTATCTTCTTAAACATTATATAATTTGAAGCAACTGCAAGGATTTCAAACCCAATATTTTTAAGCTGGGCCTGTTTGTGCAGTTCTTTAAACGGCAATCATTTCTTTCAGATTCTGATAACCAGTGTTTTGCAGTAGCTTGTGTTCACTTAATGTTGTGTTAATCAACAAGGTGCAAGAAACTGGGTAAATTAGGTCTATGCTGCACTATATTCATTTAGTTTTGTGTCTCTATTCAATCAAATTTAATATCCTGTTTGAATGTTGCTTTTCATATCTCGTTCCAGCATTATCTTGAGATGCCAACGAATCAGTGATCAACTGATCTATAATTGATCTATCCATCCTATGCCACTGAAAAGTTATGTAGCTTCAACATGAAACTCTTGCAAATGCTACAATCAAACAAAATGAAAGGAGAATATATAATTAAACTGAAATGTTCTGCTGAGACCAGACTGAGACATTTCAGGTTTGCACATTCCCTGCTCTGTTTTGGCTGTGCAGAGATTTCAAAATCTGATGTACAGATGAGATGAACCAAGAATGGAACAGCACTGCCACAAATAAAATTACTTTTTTTCCCTGAGAAATCAAACCGTGTCCTACCATGGCCTGTCAGCCTGTCTACCACCAACAATGTTGTTCTGAGCACAGCATCCTCCACTGCCACTCCATGACTCAGTATTTTCATTTAATCTGATTTCATGCTCTGGCAGACTTTGCCACGTTTCCATATATTCAAATGCACCTGAAAATGCCTATTTCCTGCAAGACTTCTCAATAGCATCCAGAAAACACAGGATACAAATATAAAAATCCTTAGTGAAATGTGTGCCAGTAGCATTTTATCACAAGGCAAGCTTCTCTCCCTGTGGCTCTAACAATCAACAATGTAAGCATGAGGTGTTTCTGAATACCCACAATCTGCTCATTTAAAGGAGGACATGACTGTTTTGGCTGATTCACTCCATTGTTGGATTGTGAACCCCTCAGGATCACACAGTAATGAGTCAGTCATTTGTAAACAGGAGAGAAAAAAACCCAAATGAATAGAGGTTCATTCTTGTGATCAAAAGCCTCAAAGAAACCATGCAAAAGGAGCATAATTATTTATTGAACAAAACTTATAACATGATCTTTCCTGTACAACCTTGGCAGTGCCTGCAGCTGGCCTTACTCACTATTGAAGTAAGAAATAATTTACACCTCACAAAAAGAAATACACACTTTGGATCCTCCCATTGGGAAAAGAGGAGGAGCTATATGTTCACTTTTTTCTGAAGGACTGCATCATGGACACTGTTTTATCAAAGACAGAGACATGATTTTAGGTATATTTCATGAGCAAAAAATAATGTATTGGATTTTCAGATCTGAGCACTGAAACATCACAGGACAACTTAAAGTAGAGAATTACATGCTTACTACAAGCAGAATCAGGCTGTGGGGGCTTTAAAAAATAACACTGCTAAGAAAAGATTTTTGCAAACACAAAGCTAATGAGACTAATTGGTATTATGTCAGTGTATTGTCTTTTGGCAGTGGTGGTTTGGTTTTCCTGGGCTCAGAGCCCAGTTTCTGTTTAATTTTCTGTAAGGTTTCATAGCAGCCTAGACATACAGAGCTGGCTTGCTTGCAAATAACCACATATCTCAGTATACATATTGATTAGAATTTAAACACACCCAGCAGCCTGTTGGATGGACCTGCTTAGGACATTCTTATCAGAAAATTCTCTTCTTCAAACTAAAGAGAATTTTTCCTATGAACGAAATTATAAAGTATACCAAAAAGAAGCTAGATGGAGTTAAAAATTAAAGATTTATTTCACACATTAAAAACACACTGACACATTATTATGACTTTGAGCCCAAATCCTCTCTCAGTTCTGAACAATTTTGTATGTCTGCAGTGACCTTGAAGCTTTATTGGGTCTAAAGCAGGATATTAAACTCCATCAAAGAATTTTTTTCTAGGATGCCAGCAGTCCTCTAGGTTTGCACTCTCCCAGATGTCTTGCTAGAGGCAAAGGCTCTAGGAGGGGAGTTTCCTGAGGCACTGCATTTCCCAGAGTGTTCAGGTCAACTCACAGAGTATTAGCTCAGACCCAAATGGACTTTAGTGCCTTTTATCCAGTGTTACTCCTAAGCTAATGAGCCTCGTGGAGATAATAAGGTCACAGCAGAAATGTTGAACTTCCTGTGGAAGCAGCCCTAGGGTCAGCTCCCACTGCCCTCCACACTTTCATTGCCACTTGGTGTGGCACAAGCCTGACTGCTCTGCATCTGCACAAGTCTTTAGGTCTGTATTTACCTGCAGTTCTATGTGTAGCTCAAGACAACAGAACTGAGAGGTCTACACCCAGTTCTACACCTCCTTGAAAATTTTGCCCATTATTTATATTAAAAGGTGAATATATCCCTCAATAGTGCATTTATGTTTACATATACTCATCTTTTTCTAAAAGCTCATTGATTCAAAGCAGGCTAGACTGTGCAATTAAATTTAGGTGAGGGATGAAAAATAATGAGTGTTTAAATATCTGGTTACTGTAGCTGTACAGGTCTTGTGCTTGCACCCTGTGAAAGGTATCTTTTTGAAATTTTCTTTCCAGAAAAAGTTAACAGAATGACATTAGGGTTATTGGAATTGTTCATAGCAAGAAATACAGATGAGGTTTTGCGAGCAATATTTGTATTTGTTCAGTCACAGAGTGCACTTTGACAAGTGCAAGAAAGTAATGCGAGTCCCAGTTACAAAATATAAAGATAATATTTCTAATAGATACAAAGTTACAATTATGACATGGATGAAACTAAAGACTTTTGATCTGCTAAGGCTGTTTATGGAAGCAGGGAAAAGTTGCTACATATAAATGTATTCAAACTGTTATGGTCCATATCACTCCAAATCATTTGGAATGAATGGTCTTGTGAGACCCCACCTGGAGTACTGCATCTGTGGCTGGGGTCCTCAGCAAAAGCAAGGCATGGACCTGCTGGAGTGAGGCCAGAAGAAGGCCACAGAAATGACTAGAGGGATGGAGCACCTGTGCTCCAAATACAGGCTGAGAGGCCTGGGGTTGCTCAGCCTGGAGAAGTCTCTGGCTGACACCGTACCGCAGATGTTCAGTGCTTGAAGGGGGCTTAAAAAAGGAGAGCAGGAGGGACTTTTTACATGGGCAGATAGTGACTGGACAAGGGGTAATGAATTTAAACTCAAAGAAGAGAGATTTAGATTAGATGTTAGGAAGAAATTCTTCATTGTGAGGATGGTGAGGCATTGGAACAGGCTGCCCAGGTAAATTGTAGATGTCCCACCCCTTGGAGTGTACAAGGCCAGGTCGGATCAGGCCCTGAGCAAAATGATCTATTGTGTGGCATCCTGGCACATCATCTTCAGATCTTTAAGGTCCCCTCCAACCCAAGATAATCTATGATTTAGGTGGCTGTGATTTTGGTCACATTAAAATTGTTTATTTGTCTTTTCCTTTCCCCTTTGCCCACCATGTCTGCTCATTTGTTTCATATCATCCCTCAGTGACTGCTTAGAGTAGAATCCATTAGAGTCAGGCATTGCATTGGGTCTCCTTTATAAGGATTTTCTGTTATTCCACTTTGGTTTGGCCAGTGTTGGGCCCTATAATCAAACACATCATCCAATATATTATGCACAAGTATCTTTGTTACAGCTGTTTAGAGCATCCTGACCTCTGATTTCCCTTTTCTATTAATTGAAGTTACAATAATTGTATATGAAAATAATGGAGTAATGTGGTGAAAATGAAGGAGGAAAAATACTCATTCATTTTTTTCTTGCCGAGAGAGACTTCTAGGACCATTATTAGTGTATAAAGACAATGATTTCTCCTCTGCACTAGCTTTTATCACACAAAGTCACCTTCAAGTCACACAGCAGAGAAGAAAACCCTTAAACTAAAACACTTGTGCATCAATATAGTTTGATTTGAAATGTGGCAGTTTGAGATCATTATCCCAGAGCTGCACTCTGATCCAGCATCCCTGTCTTCATCTTGCAATACTAAATTTAAAAAAGAAAAAAGAAAAAAAAGAAAGAAAGAAAGAAAAAAAAAGAAAGAAGAAACCAGAGCATTTAAATAAGGTCTTCAGACTATTATTTCTATAAGGCTATCATATAATACAGTAAAGTATGCTTCTACTATAATATTACTATAAAATTATTATATATAAAGTATATTATGATATGCTTCTACTAAATCACATTAAAACTTTCCTAATAGACCCAAGGGATTGTCTCTTGCTTGAATATCAAACTCAGATATCTTTCCTGATGGATGTGTTTTCATCCTAAAATTATACATGAGAGACAAATTGTTGTCACAGATTTTGGCACTGATTGTGTCAGAGAAAGACAAAATGGCTTCAGTGGGTTCATGACACCCAAAACAATGATAGGCAGATAAAAATAAGAGCAGTGAGGGATAAAATACATTGGGTCAGTAGCAACCAAGGGTCATTAAGCACATCACTGCCCACATAATGTATAGTCATCCAGACAATTAAATTTACCATTACAATTAGTTCTAATTGTCCCCATTGTTGACAGCCTCAGCAAAGAAACCAGAGAGTGAATTACATGGTGAGCATACCACAGGGCACTGTAGACACACACTGGCAAAAACCTTGCTTTGCTAATGTGTTCCTGTAGTTTTTCTATTGAGTAGATTTCTATTTCTATTGCACAATCAGCAATCAATTAAAATACAATTAAAAATAAAAATAGAACTTTAAAAGCTCAACATCCTGCTAGTTGAAAGGCTTTTGGGTTTTTTTTTTCTCTCCTCTCATTTCAAAATCTTAGATAAATTCAATTGCCAAAATCCCAGGGTGGGGAAGGAATAAAAAAGTATGTTATTTTTGTCAAAATGTATGCACTCTCAAATGAAGCTTCACAGACTGCTTAAACTGATAGGCAGGTGAAAAAGTTTGTCTAGTTCTCACTTTCTTGATGCTTTACCCTTGAGCAGCTCTGTTGAAAGAAAAACTAGAAAAGTGAAGTATTTTGAAGATATGCATCAGCAAACATATAAAAGAATTAGATCCTTTATTAGGCACTTTCTGAATTTATGACTCACAGAGATTTTAGGGGTGGACTGTCTGCTCTGTGGAGATTTTATTTCATTTTTTCCCTTTTAACATTAGAGGAAACCTAAAATAGGAAATGTCTGCTATAAAATATAATGAAAAGCTAAGGTCTTGACTCTAAATTGATTACTTCATCCTATAGCAAGTGCACTTCACTTTTATCTTGTTTGGTATAAAGATGTGTTTCAGTTAAAGAAATTTCCTGTTATTCATAATTTAATAGTGTTTTGGGGCATCATGGTGACATCTAAATTTTGTAAAAACATATAGGTCTTATCACTTCTTGTATCATCTCAAATTAAAATCCTGTCAAAATCATGTGGTCATAATCTCAAGTAAAGAAAATCAGTTCTTTTTTTCTTGCTTGTTCAGCTTTATTGATTGTCACAGATTATTGACTCCACATCATGGATACCATGTCAACAATAAAATTTAAAATATTATTTATTACTATAAAATGGTGTTGCCTTTGTAAAGGATTTTAAGTCTTCCTGTGTCAGAGTCTGATACTGATATCCAGAAGAAGGAACAGTTCACTTTTGGTGCAGTTTACCACAAGATGCTATTTTATTACATGTGACAGCTACACAGTGCAGCATCTTTTCAAGCAGAACTGTTTACTTTATTTTTTAATCAATAAACTGCTATACTGGCACTAACTCAACTTTATTGTTCGTGGATTTGTTCTCACCTTACAAGTGATTACACCAGGACTAAAGCATTTGGGAAGTCAGCATTACTGACTTTGCTTTGCAGGATCAGTCCTAAGACAGTAAACAACACTTCCAGAGCCGTGAATATGGCATCTTCCTCCAGAACTAAATTCACATAATAAAAGCAAATTGGAATAAAATATGGGCTCGGTATTCCCTGCAAATATAATTCAGCTCTGTGTAATATTTTTAGAAGGACTCTAGTTTTACTGATATTGAACAGTCTTTGGTGGTTGGGCTGTACCATATATGTAATGAGTAATTATGATTGAAAGAAAAGGATAGACATTAACACACTGAGTTTTATCCTCTTCTGGGCTATAGAACTAGCTGTTCCAAACTTCCAAACTAAGAATGCATTAGTGTGATGGTTATGAACACCGATGATGTAACTAAGGATTGACTTTCTCTTCCTCCAAAAGTAAAATTCTCCTAAGCTAAAGATGAAAAATCATAAGCAAAAAATAAAACAAGAACAAATTATATTGTCTCCTGGCAGCCTTGTTTCCTTGTATTAAAATACTAGCTGGATGATTCCCAGAATTAAAAGATATGTCATTTGAGTAGTGATTTCACTATTTTAAGCCTGAAAAAGCTGACTTCACCATACAGGCATGCAACCCAAAAATCATGGTACTGAAACAGTGTCAAAAAAGTGATGCATAAGGTCTTAGTTATTTTTAAGTTCTTCAAGGTCTTGATTAATGTTGCATTCTTTAATAGGGTCCCCTATGTTTGTATTGCTTTCAATTGATATCGGCTGTGAGTGGACCTGTACAAAGGTTGATAGAGGATGTACTGAGGCCTGTTACACTCTGCTCCCTTGTCTCACTTTTCCTGTCTAGAGACAGTAACAACTTTCATTTCCTGGTTTAGCAATTGGAATGAGCTGTTCATTAGATAAGGATCAATCTCTTTCAGTCAGGCAGTGTGAACATCTACAAATTCAGGGTGTAGAAAAGTAGAACAGTATTCAAGAAGCTGATGTTTTAAAGGATATTTATGTTTGGAAAGAGCTATTTTCTTCTGTAAAAAATGGAAAGGTGATTTTGAAAGGCAAAACACATTAATTAGGTCAAGAAAAGTTAGTCTTGATCTCAGGTGCATTTGCAATAGTAAACACAGTCATTTCCACAGGGTTCTAAATCTTTCGTCAAGAAAAGGTGAATGCAACCAACAATGCTACCAATGCTATCTGGTAGCACAGTTGGTTGCATTCACCTTTTCTTGACTGAAGATGATATCCTACCAACCCATTGTTGGTACCTGGATACCAGATAGACCATTTTGTTAAACTGAAAAAGAAGGAGTTTTATGCAGAAAAAGGATGCATCATTTCACTTTTAAAGATGGACCTCCAAGAAGATGAGGCCTATATGAATTTTTTTCCTAAAAAATGTACATAATCTCTAGATCTGGGGAAGGAAATCAATTAGAAATTCTAATATAATTATTATGTGTGATAGTATGTGTCATGCCTTTTCGTTTGCTTATTTAATTACAGTTCCAAATTAGCATTATCTTTTACAAAAGCAAAATTAAATAATTTGGAAATTTTATAGAACAGGTGCATTAATTATTCACCTCAGTCCATCAGGTTTATCAGTGTCTATTTACCTAAAAAATATCAGAGAAAAAGCAGTGTCAAAACTTAATTATTTTTTGCAGCTTCTTCCAGAATTCAGTCTAATTTTTCTTCAGTGTCAAAACAAAAACATAATAGATTCTTGAAAAGAAATTGTGAAGTAAGTGATTTATCATGATTATAGATTCTTGAAAAGAAATTGTGAAGTAAGTGATTTATCATGATTTTTTGATATTTAGATCATGATCTCCAAATTTAACAACAAGTTCCTACATTAAGGGAAATTAAACTACCTGTATTTGTCCATTCAGCATAAGGCTGATTTGTAATACCTGTATAGCCAGAAACCACTGACCTATTTTGCTGGAAATGCAGCCAACTTGAATATAATTCTACTGTTAGAAAGCGTGGTTAATAAGATGTTTGTATCTTGATGTATTCCACTTGTCTAGTGCTACTGTGTTCTCCTCTGCCGTGGTGCAAATTGCACTTTCCCTCAGAGCAGGAACTTCTGTATCCTCTCTATTTTTTCCCCAGCAATTTGAGTGTGTATCCTAGGCAACAGCAAGAAATTTTACTCCCACTTTTCTAAATTGTCCACCTTATCATTAGAAATAAATCAAAGTAAAACTGTGCCCACTAGACAAGGGACTGCATTTTTATCTTTGAGATGACAACAGTTCAAGTATGATGGAAGGTGCAATGCAAAGGAAATATAAATTAGTGTTTTATTTTCTACCAGAGGGAGTTTTCTTTGGCCCACAGTCACATCTCATCATGACTGTACTATAACTTTGAGTAGGGTAGAGAGATGTGCAAAAATGTTCAAACCTCAAGCACAAATTACAGTGCTTTGAATTTCTTTGATCACTTATTTCCAAGGGTTCTGTAAACATTAATTACTACCCAACTCTCAGATAGGCAGTGAGTATATTTACAATCTGACAGCCCCTCACCAATTTCAGAGGGGTCTTTTCCCAAACAAAAAGAGAATATTCGAACCAATTTCCATCATCTGTCTATCAAAGTCAGGAAATTCTGCTTCAAGAAACTGCAATGTGGTCACTTCCCATGAAAGCCAGGACAACAAATTGTGTAGCCAAATTCAGTAATGCAACCTAGATCAACCATGCATCAATTAACAATAGAGTTTGCATCTTGTAACATGTAAGACCCAGACAATGTTTACTCATATTTTCACACACCTTAACATTTTTGTTTATTTGATTGCTGGGATTTTTTTAAAATTTGTTTTGAGTTTGGAAAGCCTTGCCCTAAATGTACAGTCATGTTCCACTTTACTGCGATGTGAAATGTAAGTGACTGCACCAGAATTAAACTGACATCTAACAGACAGATGCAATCCAGCACCTATGCTTTGGAATCACCCTGGAAGAAGCCATGCAGTTCTGAAGACTTTGCATGTAGGTCTGAAGCTGACCAGTAATTGCTAATCTTTTTACTACAAGAGGATATCTTTAAAAATTATGGGAAGAATATGGGCTTCCATTTATTTCTCCCAATGAATAAGGTAATTTGTCTCTCTATATTTAGCAAGTAAGATGCAAACCTTTCATTCTCAATGTTTGCAAATCTTAATCAAGCTGATAGCAGATTTATTGATGTCATGTCATATATTCTTACAAGACTGTATGCCAAGGAATAGGCAAACGTGTTTTTAGTGGGATGATTCACTAGCTCTAAACACATTGAATTTGCACAACTGTGGCTAGAAATTTGTCAGAACAATCAAGAAACTATATTCTGTAAGTCACAGAAGAAAAAAGAATCTATTTCAACCTACTGTAGTCACATAAAGCTGCTGAGGCAAGATTTTGTTTCTTGAGCCTGACCCTTAACAGAGTATCAGGCATATATTGAGCAAAATATTGAAAAATATATAGATACATTCAGTGTGAAATAGGAAGGTCAGTAAAGGATTATAAGCTCAAGTTATGACCCATGCTTTTAGATAAAATGGACTTCCAAAAACTGTTTTCTTATATCCTTTGCAAATGCTCAGAATCAGGCAGGCCAAGAGCTGGTAAGTGTTCTTATAGTGATGAGTGCCTTTGCATCAGAGCACCATGCTCCAGCCAGCACACTTGCCATGCAGCAGAGCATTTAATCTTTTACACAGTTCATCTCTAAGAGTAATCCTTCTGGTTTATTAATTACTTCCACGTCACAGATATGATTCATTGAGAGGAATTGCTCAGGCATGTCAAGTTGCAGAGATTTGCTTGCAGTAATATTTTTCTGCCACTGTTAAATCTCTACATGTCATTAATCAAATTATGCAACAATGGAAGCAGATTTTCAAAATTGCTCAAATAATAAACAAGGACAGAATTTTAAAGTAGTCCCACAGTGAGATTTTGAGATAGATCATGAAAAACCTTGCTAGTAGAGTGGGGCCCCTGAAAGGCTCTAACCACTCACTTCAGAGCCTCAATTGCTGCAAAGATCCTTGAAAACCTGGCACAAAAGTGAAGATGAGTAACTTCTGGAAATCTGTTCTATGAGAACAGTTATTCCTTAAGCCAGAAAATTAAAATGGATTGAGAAGCACTGTGATCTAATACTAGCTCATTTTGCAAATTATTTTTTGGAAAATAGAGCTTCCTGGCAACACCATCTGACATAAAAATCACTTGATATGTGTGATGCAACAACTGCATAAACCCACCACAAATCTCTATCATAACACTCTTTAGAGACATGCAGAAACATTTTGGGGAGCACTCTGTGAAATCATGCAAATGGCCCAAATTTGAAAGCATATAAGATGATTTTAAATAAATTTTTATGGATTAATTTTTCCTTATGTTTCTTTGCTATGCTTTCATTATTTGAAATATTTTCCATCCTAGAATGTATTTTGAGTCAGATGCTGAAGTTTTATATGTAGTTTAATTTTTTGATGATAGTTTCATATTTAGGTTCTTTTAAGAAATACTTTGAGATTTTTCATGACAAGCACTTGACAATGTTTTCATTTGTGCAATATTTGAAAGATATCTGAGCTGCAAGAAGAAGAAAGAATAAGCTCCATTTTTCTTTCTTAAATTCCTCATTCTTAAAGAACTGTTTTGCACTTTGAGATGTTATTAAGGACTTTTCAGGATACACCACCACATACTGTAAATATTATCTGCATTCCAATCTCAAATCACACGTCTTTTGAAGACATAGAAATCGCTCTTGTTGATTATGTATTTTCTAAAGGAGAAATTGAAAACAAAAGAAATATGTATCACAAAAAATCTCTCTGATTAGTTCTACACTTAAAAACATCTAGTCTGATTAGCTAATATTCTTCTTATGGTTTTATTTTTAAACAAGTTAAAAATTCTACTACAGTCATGTGAAAGTACAGACCAGTCACAAGACCATTACATATCAAGGAGAATGGTTATGCAAGTAATGTATTGTTTGATAAAAGCCCCAAAGCAAAGTGCTGTGTGTATTTCTGCCTTATACTAGGTTAGAATTTTAAATCATAACTCCCTCTTTGTCTGATAACACAGATGAAAAAAATTCTTTGATTAATACATAGGGATGCAACTACCTTTTTTAATACAGCAAGAGATGTTTTTCTTTTGAAAATATGCTTCTTGCCATATAGGATCAACAAGAAATATACAGAGGTGAAAAGGAATAAAATATATTTTTGAAATTCATTCATTCAAGAAACAAACTAAAATTGCAGTTTCTTTTCCATCTTTTTCTTTCAAACTCATTTATTGCTGATAAAATGAAGCAGACAGAACCAAATCAGTAACTCCATAGTCAGCTGTGTCAGAGGAAATTCAAACCTGACTTCATTGTTCAAAAACATGCCTCAACCTGTTTACCTGTCTCTGAGGTAAAAGAGTAAATGAAAGCTTCTATTTTGGTCACTGGCCTTTCTGGGGCTGACAGCAACCATGGCAATTTGCTTCTATGAACTGTGAGTCATACAGGCTTATAGGATGATGTTCAAGCAATTCAACTTTGTGCTCCTCAGACTTTTTGTCTGTGTTATGACTGATGTCTCAAACTGTATTTAAAACATGACCCCTAAATCCATGTGAGACCCATCTAAGTCACTGCTCCCAACAAGCTGAAGGCATTGGTCACTGTTTTGGACACACTCAGATGGTGAGACTTTGTGAATCTGTTCTTACAACAAATTTGTAGGGTGCCTGAAGCATGGGGCTATAGGCACCAGGATAATTTGTCTCAACAAGAATAAAATGCAGTGATATAATCCCACTCTTCTATAGAGACAAAAGGAATGTGAAAGAGAGGAAAGAATGTCAGTCCCATTCTTTTGTTCCCTCAGATAGTGCAAGGAAATTGCCTTCCAAACTGGAAGGTTCAGGTTACTCAAAGCTATTTTTTTTTTCATAGGGAATCTTTTGAAATTCCAAGATGCTCTGTAACTTGATTCTGTGTCTAGGCACTTAATTTCTATTTCCTGTCACTTCCATATTGCAGGAACACTACCCAGGTAGTTCCCTGTGTCTTAGTACTATCTGAGTATGCTGACATAAGGTATTACTGCCTCCTCACAAGCTGAGCATCCATGTGTTTATCATCCTTTATTTCTCTTAACTACTGTGTTGAAAAACACTTTACACTGAGTTTCATACCTAACAGAGTATTCAAAGGTCTAGTATAAACCAAACTCTGAAGCTGTCATAGTAGGACCCTCAAGATCCCTTTTTTCTCTGCTTGCTAGATACCCACATTACAGAAAATATTCTGTATACTTTTTTTAGATATAGCCTGCTCAGATGACAGCTGGTCACTGAAGTGTACAGATCTCCTGCAGAAGCAGCCAAAATATTCATGAAGATTGCTATATTCTTGTTTCCAGCCAGGAAGCACAGAGACTTGAATACTTCGGAGTTACCTAACCATCACATTTTTCTGAGGGCGTATTTCTCTGTCTTTTCTCTTTCTTTTTGTAAGCATTGGTCTATTGAAGCATGAATCCTGATTGCCAGCTTTCTTCTTGTTCCTCTCCATTCTTTGTCATGGGCAAATCTAGCTGACTTAGTAGCACAACAGAACTTTTCTCTTGTTAACCTTCTACCAATTATGCTTTGCCACTCAAAATCTCTTCTTAAAAGATATAGCAAATTCCACCTGAAACTGACTTTTCTAGTTTTGAACTGCTGGATTCAGACCTGCCCTTTTTCTTCGATTACATAACTCACTTATGTGACTTGCAATTGTTTCTCCACAAAACTTCATCGCAAGTCTAAAGCCTCCATTCACAGAGGGACAAAGGACATCAGGTGGGCTATGGAAAAACTGCACTGCACAGTGATTGGGTATTCCAGAAACCCAGACTTGGATGACTGAATTTTCTGCAGCACTACCAGAAATGTATTTTAAAAGCAAAATTATTTTGTAATGGGAGGATAATGGAAATGGGAGGAAAAGAAAGTAAAAATGGAAATTTTTAAGATAATAGTCTGAAAGTTCTAGGTCTGATACATTAAAACAGCAAAATAGGAACATTAAGAAGACAGTATTTGCAACCAGTTTCAGAAAAGCTGAGTAGCTGTGTGTGTGGTAAAAAGGAATTTATTTTCTGTTTTTTGTTTTTTCTCCCAATGAAAAATATTTAACGTGCCTTGTATAAAAGGGGTTGGGGAACCACTATAACTTGAAAAGGTCTTAAATTTCACAAGACAAAAACATGTAATCTGAACCTACTCACCCACTGGATTCCCCATTCCTAAAGTTGAAGAGAAATGACCCCAGAAGTCTAGCAGTTTAGGAAAGGAAAAATAATCATTTCATTCTGACTAGAAAGACATATTGCATATATGAAATAAATTAGACTAAAAGTGCCAGGACTTCAAATTTAATGGCAAGGAAAAAACTTCTTCATTTCAAGGAGAAGAGGAAGTTATTTCTTAAGCAGAGAAGAAATTCAAAGTAGATTACTGCAGGCTCTTCGACAGCTAAAGTAAACCAAGCACTTAAAAGTGATGCAAATACAGAAATAAAGCTGAAAAAATTGTGAAATATATATATGCTCTGAATATCCTCAGCATAAAAAAATTAATCACTGTGAATTTCAGCCATTTGTATTTTTGCACACTAAAATGATCTAAGAAAAGGTAGATTTTATATAATGGTGTTACTGTATAAAAACTTCTTTTTCTTTCTTTCTAACATTGCAAGTTAGCTGCAAAAGCAAGACTTTCAACTTTTTTAAGCAGTGACATCTGAAAAGTAAGCTTTTCAGGAAATACATGCTTTCATACCACTTTTGAGTGCAGGAGTGCTTCTGCTGATAAAATTGCCATTGGAAGAAAAAGAGGTCTGAAGGAATTTGAATGTGAGGTTCTGGTTTTGCAGTAAAAGCTGTGTGAATATAGGTGGCAGTCATAATATTTCCTAAAGGAGTGGTCCAGCATGACCCTGAAATGCAGACTTTAGTTTTTTTCTGCTTAGCACAAAGCCTCCTTCGAACAGTACATTCTGTGTGCATGTGAACATACAATGCCATAAGAAAGAAAAATATATTTATGCCTGATTTAGTAAATTGGTTGGTAAAAAAATGCTTTAGTTAAAATAATCAAATTCAAATTATTAGACCACATGAGGTGATGATGAAAGAAAACTCAACAGCAGTGATCTTGGCAGGATCACCTGTGTCCAGCATCATGGCCATTTGCTATTTATGTTTTATTAGTCAGCATGATATGAGGAATATAGGAGAAGATAACTTCATAAAAGTAGCAGCCATTCTCCTATGAAAGTAGCTGGTTTTCTAGGTAAGCTATCAGTCCTTGTAAGACAGATTAAGAATGCAAAAAGTGGAAAAGCAGGGGATGGTTGAGTCACAAGACATTGTAGGTGTCCAAAAAAAAAAAATAAACACAAAAAATACATGCAAATTATAAATGATGAAAGATCCTTAATAACTTTCTAGCAACCAAAACAGATGTCAGTTCCCTTCCTTCACCCTTTCTGTATTGAATCTTTCATGGCATAGTTAGGAAAGCCCAGAGTAATCAGAAAGTTAAAAACATCAAGGGCGTTTGTTTTATCCAAGCAGTAGTAAATAATCTAATAATTATCTGGGGAAAGGAAAAAAATTATATAATTTAAAACTTAGAACAGGTAGGGAGGAATGATGGGAAGAATAGGAGAGCAAGAATTTCATCAAAGAGATACAAATCAGAAGAGAGGAAAACCAAGAACCTTAACATTTGATCTGTTACTTTGTTTTGATACTAACGTACATTTAGATCTTACTTCGCATCTGAACTTACCAATCTCAACCATTTCTAAAGCAATTTTTCAATTTTTTTTCTCTGAAAGGTATTGCTTATGCTCTCATATGCACAAAACAAGAAGAGACTAGAGTACAAATGAGTCTAGGAAAAAAGATCAGGCTCACTACCTTTTCTTGTCGTGCTACAAGGCTTAATCAATGTTTATCTTTTTCATGAAATATGTTGCATCTCTATTTCATGTAAATTACTTTTTTTCAAAATCTGTGACTGTAAATTCATACTTCTGTCATGGAAAGCCTATATAGTTGGTTTGAATTTCATCCATGTTGCTGTTTCTAGTCAGAGAGAAAAAGACACACCTAACAAGGTGATACAAAGAGTTTAAATAAGGCAGATAGGAAGATATTTGGAGCTGGCCAGGAGCAAACATTTATTAAGCTTGTGATCTTTGGTGGAATTTAGACACTCCACAAATTGAACAAGACTCTTCAGCAGATAATAACTTTTATAAATGTTTGAAATTAGGAAATACATTTTAGTAAGATACCAAACTTTGTCTACCTATTTATTATTTGTTATCTAAAGAAAAATATCTCCTGTCCTCTAAATTTAACAGTTTCTCTAAAGCTGCAGAAAGTTTCAGAGTGCCGCAGCCAAAAACCACATCCTGTGTTTGAGAAGATATGATAGATGACTGTTAATAAAATGCAAAGCACTGAAACACAGATAAAACTGTAGCTAAAACACACTCTTAGCAATAACAATAACAATTGAAGTAGACAAGATACTTGAAAATGTGAACCAGTGAGAAGTGGGAAAAATCTATAAATTATTTCTAATCATGTACTAAGTGCTGCACGTATGTGTTGCAGAAGCAACAACAAAAGCAACAACAAAATATTAATTTTTTAAAGCAAATAATGTAATCCTATGTGTGTTACTCTAGGTAACTAGAACTTTAGGAAACTTATAATTGGGGAGAACATGAATCCCAAGCCCCAAGAACATCCTGAATTTATGGAGTTGGAAAAATAAATCATTAAAATCCCTTGTGTCTTTCTGTCTGTGATACTGATAGGTTCTTGCTTACGGTAGGCTCCTCTTACCTCACGAGGTTTGAAAGACAAAACCAAGAATTTCACTGGATTAGAACACCATCGTATGCAGGGAAAAAACAAATAGGAACAAAAGGATCTTTATACCTATATTAAGGCCTAGATATTAAGGTACATCGGCAGGATCGTACAGAGACGTGTGCTTGCCAGGCTGCATGACACCTGGGTGAGAGCTAATGCAGCTGCATGGCTCTTGGTGCAGTGATAAAGCACCCCTCAGCAAGGCCCAACACGCTTTTCAAACTAGATTTGGCAAGAGAAGGGCACGCAGAGCTTGTTCATTTCCATCTGTGCCTGCCAGCGTAGGCACTCTCTTCACAGGCACTTCTGTCTACCTTCTTTTGGAATTGGTGAAGCTAAAGCATCTTTGAGTACCAATGGGATTTCAGCACCCAGTCAGGGCCTCGGTATCTCAAAAGCAACTTACAGACATGAAACAGACAAATGACCATAGGAACCAAGGGTTAAAGAGGTTTTTCCTTTCTATCCAGAGCAGCATTGTTCACTGAACAGTTTTTGGCAACTAGTCTCTAGCCTTGGCAGGAAGGCTTTACACTGACAGCTTCAGCTTGCATGAACCTCATGTACCTGCCAAAAGCTTTTAGGCAAAGACCTAGATTTGCATTTCTTTAAATATAATATGTAAGTCCAGGATTTTACATATATTTTCTTAGTTTACATGAATCTGAAAAACAGAAGAAGAGGAAATTATATCAAGCCAAATAAAAAAAAGGAATGGTGTGAGACTCCAGTACTTTTTGAGGTCAGACTCAAAAAGAGTTTTACTTGTCTTTTTTCTCACACATGGATTATGAGACATACATAAAAATCTTCACCATAGAAACTTTCCAATGCAAATCAGAAAACTGTACAACATTTTCAGAAAGTGTTCACATCTGCTCTATTTATTCACTGCTATAAGCCACTACTAGTAGTGTTTTCTGTCCCTCTGAGAAAGAAGCAGCAGAAGAGAAACAAAGTGTACAGGAGCAAAACTACTGCCCAGGGAAAAAGCACAGTCCAAAATGTTGTGACTTCAGGTAGCAAAATGGCAAATCTAAAAATCTGATAGTCAAAAAAAGAAAAAGAAAGGAAAGTTAACTTCATACTTCCTTGCCAGCTGAGGCATCCTGTTGTGAACAGGTAAGACTGAATTGAATTGTTGAATTTGGGGTACCTTGTTGAATTTGGGGTGAATGGAGTGACATGTGCTATGTGCACTGTGTAAGACAGGAGGTAGTGAATGAGCCCCTTCTAGTCCTGCCTGAAAGGTGGAAACTGGCTGGCAGTCACCAGAATATGATCGTGCAGTGACTCTGTGTGCTCCTGGGCAGGCAGAGACAGCATGCTGGGCTCAAGGCTTTACTGCATGGGGCCAAACTACAGGCTAACTGCAAAGTGTAGGGCAACACTGGTTCAGCAGAACCCCTCAGGACCTGAGGGGCTGCCTGTACAAGCCCTCCACTGCACTCTGGAAAGGTGCCTACACGGAGGTGATGAGCACCTGAGCTAAATCAGCTTGCATTACAGCTTAGAAAGACTGGTGTGCAACAAATATTATTACAGCTTTCCTCCAGTCAATGCATCCCTACTGCTCAGCACTGGGAGTGCTACCCATAGGATTTATGTTTTGGACTGATCTTTCTAAGAGCATAATTTAATAAGTGGGAGAGGAAAAGAATAGGATCTTTTTTGTTTGGGGTTTTGGAGTTGCTTAGTTTATATGGTTTGGGTTTTTTCTTAGAGTAAATCTTCTCTCTTGTTTGCAGGGAAAAAAGAGATCTTTTTGCTGGAAGTTACACCATGCTGCTTTCATACTTCCTTGTAGAATAAGTTCTATGATATAATTTTCATATATTTCAGGCAATGTTTGCATTGCTACAGACTATGACAAAATAAAAATGTAATCCCCATCCAGTTGTTACCCTCTAAAATTAAAGATATTTCTAAAGATCGTAATTCATCGATTTAAAAGTTCATAATAATTAGAGATATTTCCTGTTGCTGCAGAAATAGAATGAACTTTTAACATTTTAGTAGAAGTTTCCAGCTATATGGAGAACTGTCCAAAAGCCCTAAAGTTCCTTAAAACAGTGGAGTTTAATGCCTAAAACTGTAACACAAATGAAGAAGTAAAATCACCAGATGCTTATCTATCCCACAAGCAGTTCTGCTCACATGCTTATTTCCACTTTTTTAAATGAAAAGGAACACAAATTAGTTCTTTTAAGCCATTGTCACACTTCACCTATTAGAAGGTAAAACTTCTCTTCCTCTATATTGTAGCTCTCTTGTGTTTACTTAGTTACTTGAATAGAAGCAAGACTTGATTTTCTTTTTCCTTCTTTTTGTTAACTGGGATGAGAAATTACTTGAAATTATTTTATATTCTTCTATAGGTCAATTTCTGAAACATGCAAATGTCATACAGGCACACTACTCTTGTCAGTACCTCTGCCCTGCTAGCATAGATTTCTTCCCAGTTCACATCTATGTTATTGCTCATGCAAAGTAAATATTTGCACCAGCCTGTCTCAAGCTGATCAGAGTTCCCTACCAAAACAAAATTCACCATACCAGATGGAGATGTTTTATGGAAGAGTTCATTTCAGAGACTGTTAACAGCCTAAATAGAAGAGGCCTCATTGAAGCTCCTACCCAAACCCCTAAGATCTCCCTCATCACTGGAACATGGAGGGCATCTCTCACCATAAGAAAATAGGTAGAATGAGTCTTCTTTCTGAAGTGCTCTCTTATCTCAGCTGCAGAGGGATCACAGTCAACCAGCTGAGACTGAAATACACAGAATTTTTAAAGAATATGTAACAAGAAGTTCTTACTGAAAACACAGCTTTCAGCCTGGCAACTTCTTCTGAATAACCTAACTTGCTCATACTTAGTGCAGGACTATGTAAATACAATTTGCCTAATCTTTTACTGAATTAGTTTGGTGTTTGGCTGGGTAAAGAGTTCAGGAAGAGAGAGCTGTGCCCACCTGGACACAACAAATGCAAATAGCATGCTTCAAACTGAACCTGAACATTTACTCATTTAACTCCTTCCAGATGAAATCACAGAGACCATGAGCAGAAAAGAGCTTTACATGCAGTGAAACACAAAGGACCACAGGAATCCTCTAAAGCTACTTGAAATTCTTTTAAAATTAAAATAACTCATTTGAAGAAAATACTTCCTGAAATATTTCTAAAGCTCTTCAGGTATTTGTTGTTATTATACTTCATACAGTCTTACCTAAGTTCAATAAACTTCTGATAGAAGTCTACAGCTATAAACAAGGGTATCTTAGATTAATCCAGGTATGGAATATTGTCTTTTCTTCAGAGTGCAATGAGTACAAACTGCCTGGAAGCTGAAGTAACAGCTGCAATTTATATGAGGCAGCCACACAGAGGAGGAAATACAAGACTAATTGCTAGAGAACTGGATAGGTCCATGTTAAAAATGTCTAAACTACTGACACTTCCTTGATTTCGTTGAAAATGCTGTTGTTGCAGGACAAGTTACAGCAAAGAAATCACTCTGCACAGCTCCAAGATTACTTTTTGATTTTGAGCTTTTCTTTGCTCTTCCCTTTTCTCCAAAACTAGAAAGAAAAAAAGGAAAAAAAGAGCCTGTTTCCGATAACACTCAGTCCCTTTTAAATGTCCTGCAGCATTGCACTAACAGAACTAGTATGAAATTAGGACATATTTTTACTCAAGTTGATTTTGATTTCACTTGCTGAAGCCACTGCTAACTTCTCAAAACTCTCAAATCAATAATATGAATGAAGAGAGTAGCCTTATTTTTAACATGACAAAAAAAAGAAACTCCACTTGATGGAGAGTGAGTGCAGGGATGATTTGGCACAACTAGCTTATACATATAACTACTCTGTTTTTACAAGCATATCTATTAATGTATGAGTAAATTTGGTGCAATTTCTAAACAACAATTTTAAAGAAAATTTTGGCTTTTGAACATTTCAAAATGTCTTTTGTTATTTTATTCACAAAATATATACATTACAACTCACTGCTAAAAGAGAATTATATATTAGCCTTTGGAAACCTCTATATAAGGAGCATAGTTTCATGTTATGGGTGCATTTCATTGAAGCTGCCACAGTCCAGTGAACTACCATTTTAAAACTCAAGAGTTTTTTGCACCAATATCATTGCATTGATTGCCTTGTTTTTGAAAGAAAAAAATGATCTTTCAGAAGAAAGAAACAACTTTCACACACTTTCATAATTTTGCCTGACACTATAAGCTGTATTCTCATTTTGGCTGTGGTGGGATAAAGCCAGAACGATTCCCTTGTCTTCAGTACAGTTTCACTAGACAGAAAAGTGTTTCTGAGGAAAGAAATTCATTATAAAATCTTTAGACACAGCCTAGAAATTTAGAGACAGAAAAGATATTACAGAAGACATTTGAGTGATCACAGTTTAAATTAAATGATACTTAAAAAGAGAGCTGTTACACTTGTTATTCTGATTACAGCAAGAATCTCATGGAATTCTGAGAGAATCACAGAATATGGTCTCTATCACAAGGGAACATCTTTTCCTTTTTCCATTAGCAGTCTAACAAATGGTGTCTCTCAGATGCTGCCAACATCATGACATATCTTCCTAAAATTACATGATCTCATTGCAAACAGTTTAGATTTGGTACAAAATCTCATGGTTCTGGTCCCTCTTCTGTCACTGCATTTTATTCTGTGACTCCTTCACATATGCAAGCACAATCCTTCCCTCCACAAGCACAAACCAGCACTGGATTAGTGGTTGCTCATTGGATCAGTAAACAGGCCAGTGTAAATCCTGATTTAGGTCATTTACGTTTTGTCAATCACCACCAACTGAACAGATGTTTTAAAAGGCAGATGTGGCAAGAACGAGAATCACTTCAGCTAAATTATGAATCATACTTAAATGACTCATATAAACTAGCTGTAAACTATCATTTAATAATATTGATCAGAATGGAGAAAAAGTAGATTCATCAAGATTGTAGGCCCAAAATAGGCTAATGCCCTGATGTTATAATATCCTCCCAACAATGGTGGTTTTTTAAACTGTCATGAGGTGCATCCAACCAGAGAAAAAACTCCAAGTACCTGTAAAAGGAGAAATAATTTGGGCAGATAGTTTGCTGTTTTACAAGAGGTCTGCTTGATACCTCTTCCATGATCCACTAATGACCCTGTGTAAAGATTAAGCATAAAACACCTGAAAATCACTGACTTGTAGGATCTGCACTTAAACCAGCTATTTCCCCTCCAGAAGAGAAGAATTTTTTCAGAATGTTTCAAAGAAATGAACATCTTTTTTAAGAGCTCCTTTTTTGGATGCTGTATCCAAAACAGAACCTTTCTCACTTTTTACATTTTCCTAATAGGCTCATTGCAAACTTGTAAAATATTTACAGAGACAAGACAAGCAGATCAAACTTTCAGGATGTTCTGGACATGCCATGAATGACCAGGTTTTTTACTCAGCTGCAAGGTAGATTAGATTATAATATTATATTCTATCTAAGGACAGGCACTGAGGGGAATTGAGAGCCAGAACTTGAGTGTTCCCACACAAACCTGCCATTTCAATCCCATAAATATGGTAGAAAAATAAAATAAAATAGCACCTATTAGACAAGAAATTATTTCTAAATCACAGCATCTCCCACAGGGCCAGAAATTTTAACAAAAACATTGCAAATGTCCCTGTCATACTTCCTCTATTTCAGTAAAGATTACACACACTGTGCTAGTCTGATTACTTTTGAGTATTCCTACTCCTCATAGTCTTTAGCTTGTTGCCTGTTAAAGCAGTAAATTAGTCATAGATTTTAATTGAGACAATATTGTTTAACCCTTATAGAGATGGGCAGATGCTTTGGAAGACACCTATCCACGGCGAAGATAATAATTTGCTTTAGAGTTACTTTCATTTCTGTCAATGAGGCTTTGAGATTATGAGTGGATCGAAACACATATTTGGCCACCAATTTATATATGCACTTTTTGGAATTCCAGCTCTTGATTGTGTAAGCAGTAAAAATATTTAGGGATAAGTATTTTTTTTACACCAACAGATTATAAGAGAAAAAGAGTTACACACTGGTTTTCCGTTCATACCAGCTCCTCTGTGGCATTTTCAGTGCAGAACTACAGCTTCATTGAACAGATCCACCCACAGCTGTCTCCCAAGAATTTCCTACCCTTCTCTCAGGACTGGGCTCCTGACATAAACTATTCTGACAATGCTCTTTGGACTCATCTGTTCACATAATGGGCAAGTTCCTTAGAGGCCTTTCTCAGCTAAGGGAGGGACCCTCTGCAAGTCAAGAATGTCTCATTTTGACTAATGATATGGCAGGGAAACAGCAGGCAAACCTTCCAACACTCTGGGGTTTCTGAGTGTTTATATTGCCTTGGGAACAGTAGGACCTCTTCTCACCTGAAATTTACCACAGAGCACCACTCCAGAGAAGTGAAAAAAGATTTACTTATTCAAATGAAGTCAGCAGTCGTATTGCTGCTATTCTCTCCAAGACATTCTTGGATGTCTTCAGGGCATAAAACTGCAAAGAATAAACTCTGCAAGTATTCCTAAATGGAGCAACCTGTCTTTCAGAGAAGTCTCTGAACAGGCATGTGTCACAAACAATAATTTTACATGCTCCACTTTACCTTAGTTGTCCAAAAGCAATTTCCTCAAAATTAAGACTGTAGTTTGGTTTTGGAATAAACACACTTGAAAAAAATCTTTCATTTTTCCAATACATACAGCTTAATTAAGAGATCCAATAGAAAAAAAATGTACTAATTAAGTTGAAAATCATAGCAACGTTCTTATAGCTCTTGGAATAGATCAAATCTATGTAAACTGGTATTTGCAAACTCCTCAATACTTACTATGAAATTCAAAATATTCTTTTACTCCAACAAGCTTCAACATTGAAATCTGCCTAATACATTTCTCTGTTAAAGCAATACTTAATGATTTTTTTACTTTTTACAGATAGTTCCCAACAAGAAAGAAATGCATCTCTGTATTGGCCTCTCATTGCTTTTTTAACATTTCTATGTTCTAAAAGATGGCTGCAAGGCAGGATGATAAGTTCAATGGTCAAATGTCTTCTATTTTCTCACAAAAGGATGACCTCCATACTTACAATTCCTTTGTACAGATGTTGTGCTGAAATATTAAATAAAGATTTTACCAGTGTTCTATGATATATATTGTAATCTATGTAACTCTTTTAATGAAAAATAAAAAGTATTTTAATGAAAATCAGTAATTTAAAAATGACCCAACATCTATTTACTCTCTAAGAAATAAGGTTTTTCATTTCTGCATAATGGATCACCACGCACTTCTGCTTAGATGGACGGAGGTAGTGCCATCAAAATCCAGACATTGCCTTTTTTCTGAGTAAGAGCTTTCCTACCAAAAAAATTAAAGAGATGATACTGATTATTTAATTGACACTCCTAATGAATCTAAAGAAGAAAAATTTGAGAGTGAAGTTATTCAGGGAAATTGTTATTAAAAAATTATTTTTTTCTTCTAACTTAAGAGCATCAGAAATTAGCTTCATAATAGTCAAAGTCAAGCTTGGAAAGATTTCTGTGGCCAGATATCATGCAATTTTGATTATGTGTACATTTTAAGGCAGATCTAATCTAAAACATAAATAATTCCACTAAAATAAAACCTGCATTAAATTCTGTTGAAATGGAGCAGCAGTCAGATCCTTAACCTGGTGACAGAATATTTTTCCACTGGAGATTAAAGGTGTTTCTGTTACATTCCTGTTGCTTCTAGTGTAACATTATCTCTGGTGAAACTGTGGGAGGTATTGTTACAGCAACAGATGTTGATGTTATAAATCATAAGCTGCTGATGTCTAAGAAATCACAATGAAATTTTCAGCAAAAGCAGAGACCTAATGTATGAAATGTCTTTAAGACGTTTAATGGGGAGAGAAAAAAACTTGCTATGTGACTCTTTTCTGCACCATGTGAACTTTGGTCTAGTGGCACCTCTCTGAGTTTCAAAGATGGACATGTCCTTGTGAACATCTCTTCTTAAGGAAATTGATGTGTCTTCCACATTTTTTGGCAAATAAATCACCCAGGGGCAATGCTAGGAGTCTAAACATTGCTGAGTTCCTTAACAAGAAGCCAGATCATCAAGACAGCATTATCTGTGACTTATCTACAAAAAGGATAATGGCAATATTGAAATAAACCCCAGAGGGGGAAAATGTACTGATTTATGCAAGCCAACACTCGAAGGAAGGAAGGAAGGAAGGAAGGAAGGAAGGAAGGAAGGAAGGAAGGAAGGAAGGAAGGAAGGAAGGAAGGAAGAAGGAAGGAAGGAAGGAAGGAAGGAAGGAAGGAAGGAAGGAAGGAAGGAAGGAAGGAAGGAAGGAAGGAAGGAAGGAAGGAAGGAAGGAAGGAAGGAAGGAAGGAAGGAAGGAAGGAAGGAAGGAAGGAAGGAAGGAAGGAAGGAAGGAAGGAAGGAAGGAAGGAAGGAAGGAAGGAAGGAAGGAAGGAAGGAAGGAAGGAAGGAAGGAAGGAAGGAAGGAAGGAAGGAAGGAAGGAAGGAAGGAAGGAAGGAAGGAAGGAAGGAAGGAAGGAAGGAAGGAAGGAAGGAAGGAAGGAAGGAAGGAAGGAAGGAAGGAAGGAAGGAAGGAAGGAAGGAAGGAAGGAAGGAAGGAAGGAAGGAAGGAAGGAAAAGTAACTGAGCTGTAAAGCCCTGATAAACTCAGAAGGACTAAACAGTAAAAAATACATAAAATAAAAGTGAAGAAAAGATAGAGATTTGTATGACTGCACAAAGTCCGTGTTAAATTTTGCAAATAAGAAATTAGACAAGATAAACTTACGTCCTGTATTTTAGATTTTGATTATAAATAATTTTTTTTGAACTTTATTTCCATTGTCCACGAACAAATTTTTATAAGCATTTCAATTTCACTATTGATTCAACATTCCTATTTCAGACCTATGATTTCTTATGACATATTCCCACCACATGCTTTGATAAATGGCATTTCAAATGTCGTGTAATATGTGAGGTACATCCTGCAACCTGTAGATCTTTTTTTTGAATAAAATTTTAAAAAACTTATTTTGGCACATGCAGAATGCTCTAAAAACATCCAAAACCTTTTTTAAAAAGCTCTTTTAGTCTCTAACGTACAAATACTTCACTTGTGTGTATTGTGTGTGGGTTTTGTTTTACAGACAATTTATTGTCCTCCCCATGAAAACAAAAAGTAGTTGAACCATGAAAAAAAATCTGAATAAGATAAGGTGAAAGCTGTATTTATTTTTTTTCATGTTCTGGGACTATCTCCTGTAAATATTCAAGTATTAAAGTGGTACATCTGGGAGAGGAATGAGAAAGGGGGTTTTATTGCAATATTTTTCCCCATACACTTGAAACTTGTCTAGAAATTAACTATGATATTATTGAAATATCTCAGAAAAACTCCAGAATAATTGTTTTTACAGTATTATCAGGTCTGGAAATAAATCAAAGTTCAGAAAAGTTTTCCAAGTAAAACCTTTTACCTTTTCTTGATGAAACTGGAAATTGTTTTATAAAACTATCAACCCTTTCCTCTACCCCCAAAATTACCTATCTAAAAAATCAGACCAGTAGTATAGTTTGATTAGATACCTAGAAATATCAACAGAAGAGCCTTGGTAATTCCACACAGAATTAGAAAAATACCCTCTTTCATAATCAGGATTCTAACCAACATTGTTTCCATGTTTACAAGATATTTGCATTTAATTGAAAAGAGCATCATATTTTGGCTATTACAATGAAAGTTTAAGTGTCACATCCTCACCAGATATACATTATTCTGTGAAGCTCAGATGGCCTCAAGTGGATCATACCAAAATCTACATTGCAACGATGAAAGCCCTAACCAGGTTAAGCTCCGAGGATCCATGCTCTTAACACATTCCTCGCAGGGCGATCTCTGCTTCTCATGAACACACAGGACCTCCCCATTCAGGCTGGAAAAGTAGAATGCACATAATTTGATGTGGATTAAATCCTACTCTTACTGAAAAAGAGATCTCAGACCAGGATTTCAACCTAGGAGCCTGGATTAGATATCTGCCTAGATAGGCTGCCATACCAAGTCCTGTTCTTGCTGGCTGCCCCTGGGATGGATTCAAGAATCAACCAGAACCACCTAAAAAAATGGCAAAGTCTATTGTGCTTTTCTTTGCATTGCAGTTTAGACTGCTCATTTATCTTTTCCCTACTTTTATCATGTCTTCTGCTTTACACATGGAACCTCCGAGGCAGTAAATAAAGACTGTCCTGTGAATAGTACCTATCATATTTAACCTACACAGGGGATAAAGCTGCATATATGATTTGACCAGACAACATGCAAAGTATGCAAAGGAATAAGAGGTAAGATTGAATGGAACTGAGAGAAAAGGACCATCTGGAAGCCATGGATGACCCTTCAGCATTTGCAGAAATCAGGCAATTGTCTGACTTGACCTGAGCATCACCAAGAAGTTTATGGAAACTGCTCACTAAACAGCTGCTTCTGCTTCTTTCTGGGTAGGTAAAAAAATCTCCTCTCTCCTAATACGTACTATACCAAGTCAGATCTGCTGCACCATGGTTTAAATTCTCATTCATGCCTAAACTCAAATCCTGTTTGAGATCATTCTAGCAGAGCAAATGAAGTTTCCAAGGTCACACACAGTCAATCTATCCATAAAAATACGTGAATAAAAGCTGATTCAATGACTGATGTCTTCGTGACAATTTGTATAATGTTATTCCTGATGTGTTACTGAACAATTTTACATTTAAGAAAATTTGCTTTTGATAGCAATATTTCAAATCTAGTAAGGAGCTGATTACAATACTTAATATTTCCTTAAATTTGAAATTAATTCTAAGTAGAAGACAATAATTAAAGCGATGTTTTATTGCACAGACTTAACAATGAATCAGATACAAACCTGTAATATTAACAGTGTAGGAGTTAATGAAATTCAGTCACAGGAAAAGATGAAAGAGCACAAAAAAGGCCCATTCTTCTATCTATTCTGTTATAGGAAGCATAAGGGAATGAAAAACTTAATCTATTGAGTGAGAGTAGGTTGTTAGAGGACAAACAACTTCCTGGAATTTCACCAGAGACAACAAATCAGAGAAGAAGCTGCTAGGGAGCTTTCTGTAGCAATAGTGAGAGCAAAAGAAAAATATCTGTGAAGACAAAGATAAGATTCAACCAAATACTTTACTCCAAACTTTCTTACCAAAAGCTTTGTGCCTCCAGCAATATGGATGTTGAAGAAAATATGCGTTCATTAAAAAAATTGAAAAGTTTTCATTCTTTAATGCTTTTCACATGCCAAATTTTTCTCAGAGAGGATTTTCGCCCAGAAAAATGGAACTTCTCTTTCTTCTTTAGTCAACCAACATTCCTAATGAATAAAGGAGCAATCCATATATTTCTAACACATTTAATCATTTCAGAAGGCCAGAAAGGGTCTAATTCAGCACTTTTCATGTCTTTTTGCTCACAGATTACAAGTAAAATTCTTCACCTTCTTACAAGTTCCATTTCATTGTATATTTCAGTACTGTTCTAAATCTCCTGGTACCTGCTTTTAAGTTCAGTGAATGATTTCTTTAATCACTGCAGCTGAATTTCCTTTCAAGACATCCTTCTCTGACATTGCTCCAAGATAAAATGTGTCATAGAGGCAGTCACATACTATAGTAAATCTCTCAAAAATTATTGAGACATCAGCTGCCCAGAACTTCCCAAGCACTTAAAATTCACTCACTAATTCTTCCAGTTTCCCATGGCTATTCACTCCTTCCTTCCCCTATAAGCAACATGGCCAGCTTCCAGATGTATTATCCAAGCCTTTCTCAGTATCCAGAGACACATTACAATATTTTGTTTAGAACAGTGAATGGAACAGTGACATCTAGACTACATTCTATCACCTGTTCCATGAAATGAGACAAGGGTATCCATTCCAAAGAACCCATTGCTGGCAAGAATTACACACCATTTACCTTCTCACATGGGAAGCCATCCCACTGGCTCTTCTAGTGCTCCCATGCATCAAATCAAGCCCATGTCAAAGCTCTTGAGGATCAGGGTTTCATAGCTGAGTTTAGGCAGGTTCAGAATATAATGGGCTCCAGGTTTAATAGGGTGGCAGGACAGATGCGTGACCACTCTTCAGCTGCCCCAGTTCTTGATTCAGTGTCATAAAATGTGCCTCTCTGCAAACTGTAAGCCTCAAGCCAAAAGAAACATAAAAAAAGAATTATACTACTTCATTGAATGCAATATTTAGGTGTGATATAGGAGTTTTTTTGCTCAGAAAAATAGAAATTTGTATCATGGTATGGAATATTCACACACACACGTATATATGTGTGTGAATATATATATGTGCATATATAAAAAAATATATATAATAAATATGCAAATAGCAATATTAAGATATTAAGATATTAAGATATTATTACCTTTCTGTGTGCAGAAAAGCAACATAGATAAACAATTGAAAGCAATTACAAAATATTTGTGTACTTATATGTGGATCTATGTAAAACTGCTGTGGAACAGTTGGTGCTCTTTCAATTATGTCATTTTAATTTGAAAAATTTTTAACATTCCTCCCATGGTGGGAATTTAGCCGATATTGGAAAAGTAGAACAGAATTTTGTCTGAATCTTTTTGATTTAATATTTGATTTTGTGTTTTGCTACATACACATGAAGACTTAGACTTACACACACAAAGCAATTTGGCTTATTGTCTGTTTGTGTATCGTAACGTACAAAACCTCTCACTTTACTGTCATATAAATCCAGTACTTGACAGTTAAGTGCCTTGATTAATCACATCACCATTTCACAGCTATTCACATAATTCAAAAATGCAGAAGAAATTGATTCTGTAGTTGTTCTCCTCTTTCCATGGATCAGAGAGACCACGACTACAGGAAGAAGGAAATGAGTTGAATAAATAATTAAACAGGGCTCTGAAACTGAGGGCCAGTAGAGTGAGAAGAGCATGAACCAAATTCAGCTGAATTTATGGCCATGTAAGCTCCTTGAAACACAGTTATCTCTGTGCCCTTTTTTGAGAGCCTCAGAGGAAGAATAAACACATTTCACTACTTTGTTTTGCAAATAGAGGGAGGTGCTATCTCACAAATAAGAAATAGATCTAAAACGTCCATTTAAAGTTGCTACAATACAAGAAAATAGATATTTTTGTGAAGAGATCAAGACCATTCATCTTTCTCCAACCCATTTTTGCAGATCCCTCCTAATTAAAAAAATAATGTGAGATTCAAATGCTTTGATGAGAATTCCTTATCTATCAAAGCTTAGGTCCCAGATTAGCCAAATCTTGGTGCCAGATGCCCAGCTGCTACAAATTCATGGAATTACCCTGATTTAAACATGTCAACAGGATGGCAAATTCTTTTAAGTGAACAAATCAACTCCTCCTCCCCAGAGGTTTGGGTTTTTTCTTTCTTTCTTAGGAAAGGATTCTTGAAAAACAAAGTGTGTGCAAGTTCTATGGTAAATACAATTTAAAAGCACAAAGTGGTGTTAAAGTCCCTCCAAACAGATAAAAAATCTCAAGTCTCTTATGCAGTTCATAAGTTTGTACTCAGAATAATAGTGTTAGGCTTCTCTCTTATATAGAGTTATGTATATTTCCACAAGTAAGAGATGGAAAATAATAGTTGGAAATTCTCTCTGTCAGCTTTCCAGTTTACCATCAGTGTATCTTTCAACAACTGAAGCAACAGGTTTCAATTTTTGTATTTTGCTTTAGAGTCACACCTTTGTTTTGTGAATGGCATATAATATTTCTACTTCAATCATCAGAATTACTTCAGGAGATCATTTTGAAGTTGAAGCTTGACACTGACACTGTCTAGGTAATTCCATCAGAGCAACAAAAAACAACCTAAAAAACAGTTTCATCCAAGAGGAGGTGGTACCTCTCATAGTGGAAAAGCAATTAATTTTGAATGGCTGCCAAAGCACTGAAAAAAAAGGAATTTCCCTCCCCTTCCCTGCCCTGGAACTTCCTATCTAGAAGTGCACAGACAGGTAACAGAAAAACAATGTGTCACCAAAAGTTTTAAGTTTAGACTAAAAACAGAAACCAAAAACAGAAAGAAAACCAAAATATTTGCTAGAGGAAAGAGAGTAAACATGATAAAGAGTTGATCCAAGAGGGTTTGGTACTAGTTTTCAGTTTTCAGTTTGCATAATGACATTATAAGTTCTTGCTGCTGCAACAAACTCATCAGGAAATGGTTTTTAATTTAGAGGATCTGCCAAATCCCAAGCCACACATACAAAAACTGTTTTGTCATTTCTTCAAATCAAAAGTGTTTGACACATATGAGATTCAGCAACAGGAAATACAGCACAACAGAGAGACGGGTTCAACATCTGGAAAGTCTGACCCAGGGAAAATACATGTACATTATGGGACATGGGAACTTGTCAGGCTCTGGATCTGTGTATGTCATGCGTGTGTGCATCACAACATGACAAGAGACAAGCTTCCTCTACTCCTTGCAGGAGCACAGCCCTGCCAGTTGGACTGAAAGAAGAGTTTGTGAATTTTCTCAATGTTACCAACCTACATCAGATCCCAGGGAACATTAAAAAATGTCCAAATATGACTAGCAGAACTGGGTTAACTTTTTCAACAGCTTCCCCAAACAATATTTCAGAGCTGTTTTAAAGCTTTCATTTCCCTGTGACAACTAACCTTTAGAACTGAAACTGTGAGAAAAAATTCAGGGTAACTGAAAGGAAAACTTAAACTTTCCCCCCAGTGTGATGAGAAATAGCACCTTTAGACTGAACTCAGGCAAAACCTGGTGGCTTAATCCAAGTGGTTGCAAGAACCAAGTTCTGGATCACCCATGCAGTTCCACAAGAGAGACTTTACAGAGAATTATCTTGTCTTAGAACTTTTTGTCTGTGTCAATTATGTTCGATTTAGTGAAAATACAGGCTCAGGAATACATTCACATATATGTATCTCTTAAGACATAATTTGGGGTGCTGCCAATGGCATAATTAAGTTTAACATCCCGCCTGGATTACAAAGAAGACTCTCACACAATTACAATGAAGGCAATGCTGTACATACTCCATCAGCCTCTCACAGAGTTACAGGAAGTGTTACTGCATAGATTCTGTTTATTGCTCTGAACACCCACGAAATTCAATCCCAAGATAAAATTCACTCAGGTATCAGGAAATTAAAAAAAAAAAAAAAGGAAAAACAAAACAAAACAATTATGCAACCCTGGAGATCTGCCTACTTGAAAGTAATGTGCCCAAAATTTGTTAACAAAATCTGAAAGAAATTAAATTCAGGGGCATTTAAATTGATGTCAGAGAGCTATTTTTTTCCAGATGATGTTGAGAAATGTAATTTCATGTAGTGAAGCGCAGAGAGATTTCTTAAGAGCAACAGATAAAGAAATGAGGTGCCTGTGTGACCATTGTTTCATTACTAATTCAGATTTAAAGGTGCTTTACATCCTTTGATTAAAACTGAGTGAAAGAGAACTGGAAACTTCTTTGGTTTGCTGACTAATCATTTGGAAAAATAAAAGTACAAGCTAGTTATTCAGAATAGTATTATCAGATCTGTAGCCATGTATGAGGTATCATAAAGCTGATTTGCCAAAAACATGGCCATCAACTATTTTACATTACCTGCAAAATGAAGTTATGCCATCAACCATGAGAAGACTCAAAACCTGTGTTTATAATTGTGGATATTTCTTTCTTTGACATAGCTGGGAAGATGTGTTCACTTCAATAATCTCTTCTAGCAGCATCTGCAAGTAACAAACTGAAACAGAAGAATTGACTGAGCTCTCATGAGGTCAACTTTGACCTGAGCAGTGAACACTATAACACTGCTCCCTGTGGAACAGAGGGTTGAAATACTTTGAAAATTTCTTGAAATTTTTCTTTTACCTTGTGTTTATATCCTTCTACATCTATTTCATATTAAAACAGAAACAGATAAGAAGGAAAAAGGGGTACATGAATTTCTATGAAAAGCCTCAGTTTTGTCTAATCCTTAGCCTGTTTGAGGAATTAAATTTTGCTGGAGATCATAAAGTTTTTGTTATGACCCTATTTTTTTCCCCTCTTTTTTGTCTTTCTGTGTTTCTAGTTGTGGAAAGGAAAAGAAAATGTGGAGATTCTTGTGAAACTTACTGCACTGTTTCACAAACCAAAAGGATCAAATTAAGATCAGATGTGGAAAGGAGCAGTAATAAGGATGTGAATGGGGATGCAGTCTCCTACACCTGGTTTGAATTTTGTTGCACTCTAGTTATTCAGATACACCACCAAAACTATTTCACTGTAAAGAACTCAAAACCAGAAAATAAATTTCTTCAAGAGGGATTACCTTTATTTTAACTTTGTATTGTTACAAAGCTAGACAGAGGCAGGACCTCAGGTAACACATTTATATTCATTGTATGACAAAAAAATAGGGAGACAACCAAGCCATCATTACCAGCAATTTTAAATAAATAATATCTTCAGATGAACATTTATGTATATAATTTTTTTACTATTTATTTCTCTGGTGTATGTAAGTCCTAGTTCTGGACTAGCTCTGATAGAGTCAATACAAGCAGAGATAAATAAATAAATAATGAAAATTTTTAAAAAACTAAAACCCTAGTTTCAGTTCCCAGAGCTGTCTGGGCTTCAGTTAGAAAACCTTATAAAATCCTCCTAAAAATCTTTGAAAGGAGGACAGAGAAAAAGTAGAAGGAAGCAATCTATGTGACTTAGCTCACTAATCTACTGATCTGCTCTCTGTCTGTTTTCCTGCTTTCATGACTTTATAATGGTTGTAAGAATTTTTCAAACTAAGCCTTATTATACCTGCTGTTAATAGCAATTTCCTGTAGTTATCTTTTATTTGCCAAGCAGTTTTACACTATAAAATGTTGTGCCTGTGAAAATAGACCTGAACAAAGCTCAATAAAATGATTGAAAGTGCTGATGAATTAGAATACCTGCTGATCAGCAGAAAACATGTTTATTTGTTATTGATCCTGACTCTTTACAGTCAAATCTGATTATCTTAAACACTTTAGATTAAGGATGGATATTCCGTTTGGAAGAACAGGTTTCTCTTTGGATGCCAAAACAGAAACGGTGTTGCATTTTGCCAAGATATACTGTTCAAAGCTGGACTGTAAGGTGGCATGACACAGTGGTTTTTGTTTCAAACCATCAAATACCAAATCCAATTCTATTCTCTTTTTAACAAAACAAACTGCCCACTTCACAGTAGAGATCATTCCAGTATAGTTGCTTTGCGTGCCTTTATCCTGCTTCACATTTATGAACTTAAAGTCAACCAGAAGCACTGATGTACCCACAGCTGGATAAAACTGTTCTGTGAGTATTGCAAATTGGTGATGAAATTTGCTGAACAAGTTTCTTTAGTTGGCAGCGTTGTGGTTACTGCCTACCGAGGTCTGGACCATGAATGGGAATTACTTTTTGAAAAGACTTTTAATCCAAACTTCAAAGTTATCATGGAGTCAGGTAGAAGATAAACATAGCTCAGTTTAAGAGAATAGCTAGGAAGTAACATGTCATTTATTATTAGAAGCAGGTGTGGTATCTCTTGAAAGCTCAGGGTTTGTTTTATTTTTTTCCTGGGTGTTAGGCGTCAGCATGCTGACATGTCTAGTTTATAGCAATGAAAGTGCTTCTTCATCTCAGCTCACCAACTTTCAGGCTGTTATGGAATCCAGCCAAAGTTTAGTGCTCACTGACATATTAAATCTATCTCAGAACTAACCTCATTTTAGCCTTATTGCTGTCTGCACCACTAGATTGATGAAATAAAAAAGAGGAAGTCTTCTATAGAGTTGCAAATGAAGGTAGATGTCCTTTATCACCTCTACTCCTGAGTTTTCCACCCTATTCTTACATAACTGTGTAAAAAAATTTCAAATGCACTACAGCTTAAAAAATATTCTTTTAAAAATTGAAAATATTTAACTGTTGCAGCCAAGAGTTTCTGCCGCCTACTTAAACTTAAGATTTTTTTTTTTAATCATCATTATTTTCATAAATCTTATAAAAAAGAGGAAATACTGCAAAATTACTAGGGCAAACTTGGCAGAGAAATGTGACAATATCTTCCCTGCCTCTCTGACTCATCCACTGAGGGTACATCCCTGTAGCAAACTTCATCCCTTACCCACCTGTGTGCAACACAACATCTAGGATGATGTTCAGAAGACAAAAATATTTCTGCCTCAAGCACTCTTCAGATATTCATGCCTACCTGGGTGGAACTTCAGGGTGTTTTGACCCTTTTGGTTATAACACCAACAGGCAAAAAAAAGGACATCTGATACACTTGAACTGTGTAGCTGTAATGTAAATCTGATCTTGCTCTGAGGTCTTCAAGTGCTTGGGGGAGAAAAGGGAAAATTTGGGGGAGAAAAATAAGGGACAGAATGAAACCCACCAGTCCACTCATCTCCCACAGTATACATAGACAAGTCTTAAATAGTGCCAGAGGATTCTATAAAAAAGCTGTCTATGCACTGAAGAAAAAATGAATGGGCCATATAAAGGAACAGTAAGGATAATTTCAAATCTACTTGATTTCGCCCTTAAGATTTGTAGTTTTACTTTAATAGCCAAACTGCTGAAGAGACAAAAAATCAAATGAACTTATTTAACCATAGCGAAAGTGTCTGTATCTTTAATAAAATATTCCTTACAGCAAAGAAGTTGGATGAAAAAATATAGAAATTTTAAAAAAATTATTTTGCCCAGCAGCCTGTGCAAAAAATATAATTTTCTTCTTTAGACTGATAAATCATTCTGTCTTAACCTCATTCTTTGGTAGGAAATGTTGGGTTACATGAGTGACCTGAGCCTGAGGCTGCAAAGACTGCTCCAATCTGAGTATTCAGAGAAATTAGGAAATTGTGCAGAGCACACAGAAAAGGAAGATTTTTGGCTGTAGATTTGCTACCTAAAATGCTGACTGGTTAGAAAAGGATATAATTTGAGGTATTTCCCAAGGTCTTGATTTCACTTGACTGTATGTTTGTGTCCTGCTTCTTAGTAACTCCAGCTCCTACCATTTTTCTTCAAGTTGTAAGGATTTTTATCTTGGGCTGGGGCTAGCTTTGTGATAATATTAATTTTTGTGGAACTCAAATCTGTTTGGGGAAAGCCCCTTCTAATTCTGATCTGCCTCAATTCCCCTTTCAGTGATCAGTCAGGCCTACATCCCTCTAGATATTTAAACACATACCTACTATGTAACACTCTAACTTTCACTGAAACAAAAATCACAGATTTTACCACATTTGGACTCCATGTTTTTGGGTTGGGATTTTTGGATTGATAGTCTTTCTACCATGTCCATTTAAATATCTGTTGGGCTGAAGATCATAATGTCTGTCCCGTTCTGCAAGGCCCTATGAATATTTTATGTGCTTTTCTTTGGCAGAGCAAAGGAGCTCTTTGTAACAGACATACAGAGAGCATGACTCTGTGATCTATCCCACTTCAGAGGCGTGAGAAATAATAAAGTTTTAGCTCATGGTGCATTTGGTTCAGCCAAAACTTCCAGGTCACATGGAGTTCTAAAATGGATAACTTGGACCAAAGCCCACAGAACCCATTTTTTAACCTAAAAACACAGGCAGAAAGAGTCAAAACATAACTACCAAATATATCCCAGCATTTCCTGGGCCTGGGTGCTCAATGTTTACGCTGCCGTGAATTAGACTGGGAATTTAAACATCCCATTTTCTAAAATATAAACAAAACTAAACTAACCACTGATCTTCTCTTCTAGGGATCAGACAGCTCACCATGCATGTAATGATTTTTTACACAAATCTTTACCATCAAGATATGTTGTGATTCCTTCCTGGACAAGGCAGTATCCAGAGGCTACAAAGTGGGCATTAGCTTCTCTTCCCTGTGTCTGTTACCTCTCTTCAATGGTGCAAAAGCAGCACACTGGACAGTGTAAGAATTTTATTGTTTGTTTGTTTTATTGAGGACTGACTTTTTCTTACTTGCTTTTAACTCTGGACATCCATTCTTCTGACACATTTCTCAAAAGAGCGGGGGGAAAAAAGCAATACAATTAGGATTAATTTATTAAGGGGTGAGAGATGTCATTTTTGCCATCTAATCTCTTTCTTCCTCTTGGGAAGGTCTTAAATACTCCCTTTTACTAGCTTCCCTATTACTACCTCTCATTCAGTTTCGAATTTGTAAAAATAGCACCTCCAATGCCACACATCTAGGAAGGCCCTAAACCCACTGTAGATATGCCAATGTCTTTTAAGCACAGCTGTTTTCCCCAGACCTCCAGCTGAACACACCCCACTCCTGATTTGCAGTTCACTTTTTCAGGGATAATTAATAGCAAATTGACAAGTGAATTTTTTCTGGCATCAGTAGAAGTCCCTCTCAGTACTTTCCCACATACCATTTAATCATGCTAAGGTATTGTCTCAGCTGAGTCAGGGTGCTGTGCAGCATTCAGAATCCTTCCTCTCCCCTGTTTTTGCTCCCCAGTAGTAAAAAAAAATCATCCTCCCCGTGTCACCAGCCAGTATTTAACTTTTTCTTTTCTTCCTACTCTCTTCAGTTTTTCAGAGTCTTCCTAAAACAATTTCTTAAAACCTCAGGCTTCTTTCTCAGGTTTCCCCTCCTAGCAGTCAAAGTACTGTTTTGTCATTCAGTTATCTCTCTGGAGAACTCAGACTTGAAAAAATGTGGTAGAAGTAAAAGTTGATTCGTTCAGATGAGCTTCCATGCAAATAAATTATCATCAAGAGTTAAAGCCCCTTTGCTGACAGGGCTCCGTTACTTTCTCTGAGAATTGCTGTGTAAAGTAAGGCAAGAGAAAAGTCAGATAAGCTCTTGCATATGTTGATAAATAGAGAAATTGAAGTATCAAGTGTGCTGCATATTACGTACATACATACGCACATTTCCTCAGTTGTCACTATATTCAAAAACTGATTGATGTTGTGTATAAAACACTGGGCAGCATTAACAAGTATTTTCTAGGAAAATGTTAGCTGGATTTTCATTTGAAAATTAATGCTCTCCACCAGGAAGGGAAATCACTATGAAAATACAAAGGTTGCAAATGAAGTAAATATGCACAGGTATGATTTCAATTCACAGTAAGACTCCTTTATATTACATTTGCTGTGTGTAAGAGATTTAGTACAGACATTTTACCCAGAAGATTCCTCAACACTGCATGAAAATATCCTACACTATAGCATAAATGAAATTCGAGCCCTTTATTTTATTAATTAGAAGCCAGGATCCCATGAAAAGCTAATTGCTGGAAAGAAAAATGTCTCTCTAAAAGAGGAGAGAGATTCTGCTCAACTTAAATCAATAATCTTCCATTGACTTCAGCTGAAGTAGACCATAAACATTTTGTACAGCAGATTATCTTCTGGATCAACCCTAACACATGCTTCTTCTGGCCTTGGCATTCATTAAATTAGTGACAAGAATGCATTGGGAGGAAATGCAAAGCCTCAGTGGATGGTCAGTCCAGCAGGAAGTTGTGCAAACGAATTAGTCCCTATCTCAAAGCAGTAGGGTATTGGTTTGTAAATCTATTTCCCTCCAGGTGATGTTCTATCATCATGGATATTGCCTGCTGTGTCTTCTGCCCTTCACATTAACGTTCCCAGGCACTCACCCGCATAGCCATCCTTTTGGTACATTTTAAAGGTTAATTAACATGTTCTTTTCTTTAGTACCTTATTTAATAAAACCATTGGAATGCCCACCATGCAGTCCACAAAATATTAATCTTTATATATAATCACGTTTGCATTATTGGCATAGGTTAATCTGTTGCCTTGGTGATAGAGAATCTGGGGTTTTTTGCCACAAATGTTTCCCTGTTCTCCAGAGAAAGAAGGTAAATGCATGATGATTAGCCTCCTAATTCCACCTTTCATCTGAACTTACATCTTTAAAATAGAAGTAATTAGAAGTGAAGTTCAAAGTATTCTGACGATATCTACTTTTCCCTATCTGTCCATAAATAGAATACAATATTAGAATGTGAAGAACACCGGTATTAATTCAAATTAATTCTGTCAATTAGTATCTGCTGTTTTATACGACATCTCACAGCTTCAGTAAGAGACCACTACTGAGCAACTCCAAGCCCCTGCTCATCTTCTTCCATTTACAGCAAATTTAGTGAATCTACAAAGCCAGAAGTCACAGCCAGAGTTATTTTTAGCACAGTCACATGACTGGAATTTGGAGAAAAAAATAGCGCAGTTATTGAACATCCCTACTGTGAATGCATCATGGGAGAGAACCATATAACAGCTCTTTTTCTGTGACACAGTTGAGAAAATGTAGAAACCAAATTTAATCATGGAATGACCAAGCTTAAGAAAGATTTTCTGTAAAAATCCTGACATTTCATCACTTATTTTTTTTAAATTTCAGTGATGACAATAATAAACAAGATAGCATGCTCCAGGAAAAAATACATCTGTTTTTAAATACAACCATCAAATTTTCAATTGCCACGATTATTTTAACACAATTTTTTAGATCACAGAAAAGTAAAATCCAGGACCACTAGACTGTCAGTGTCTCAGGAAATAGATAAAAATTACAGTAGACTGATGACTGTAATAAAAGTGATAAGAGGAGACAGCTCCACACTCCTTTGCTTTGTAGACAGAGTGAGGTCAACACATATCAGACTCTATAAATCAAAACTACAAGCATTTGCTATATTTTGTGCTATATTTTTTCTTTATCATTTGAGACATTAAAAGCATAGCTACTAGTTTTATAAATCAAAGCCTAGGTTTGACTTCTTAAATAAGGACATTTTTTCCAAATAACTAACTCTTCAACCCTACACAAATCAGCAATGCATAAGGAAACTAACTTGCATTTTTGTCCTAAATTATCTACAGATTTATACTGCAATGGTAATAAGCCAGTTGGTTACATGAGGAAAAGGGAGGAACCAACATGGACAAATGCTGGAATCAATTGTTCTATCCATTCCGGGTCTATGCCTATCAAGTTTTCAGGTACACAGATTCTTACTGCATCGTAAAGAATCAGAATCTCTAAAGATCCTCTTTTTTCTCTTTTCTCTACTCCCTTGGTTGTTCTAAGCAGAGAAAAGATGGAAGTAATTCAAACTGGCAGCTGCAGGCAAATTTGGTGGTAAAAATAGTAACTAAGAGCTTGGAGCTGTTTCATAAGATCATTTCTCCAGCAGTGAGGTTTCTGTTTAGACAGAGAAAACTAGAGCTTTTAATTCTCTAGATGAGTTCTGGAAGCAATAATTCTAACAAGTGAGGTTGTTCATAAAACCTATATGATGTTCAGCACTATTACAAAATCTCTTTGTCTTGCAATGCTCAATACTTGGAAAACTTGCAAATTAATCCATTGGCTCCTAGTCCAAAGGCTGGCCATTGGTTTTCTCTTGCCCAGGGGGAGAAATTACAACAGATGAGAACTCAGTAGTGGAGCCAGTTGAAACATTCCAAAAAATTACTCACATTAATTTAAAAAAAAGTTCTGGTTTTTGAATATTTTTTGATCATTTCTCATTAACAGAAGGGGCAGAACATTGGGGATAATTCCATGACACTCATCTAACTCTGCAAAAACCCACCAAGGCCCAGAAGGCATTCAGTGCAATGGGCCTTTTGTATATGCCACACTAAGCACCAGACATGGGCAACCCAAGTATGAATGCACTCCTGGGTGCACAGCAAAGTGCCCCAAGGAAAGGGGAACTGCAAAGCATGAGCACATACAGGCACAGACATAGAGATGCTGGCATTACACACAGAGCAGCTGGCAGACAGCTGGATGCTTTTGTTCTGTGTGGTACAGACACAGTTTGATGTGGGGGGCAGAGGAAACAGGAAGCCTTTGTGCCCCACTGTCCCTTCCTTGCACAAGAACCAGGCTGGGCAACAGGGCTCTCCACCAGCTCCCTGACTCCTGCCCTTGAGGCAGAGGCAACAGCAGAAGAAAGGGGACACTATTTAGAGAGAAATAGAGGGATAAATTGATCCCTGCTCTTTTCCCTGCCATGTGGCAGCAACACATCACAGTGGTGGCTGTGTTTCTTGCAGGGGGTGAAAGTCGACTTTCTGCTTTGTCATTTAGGGAAGCACTGCCCTCCCTCAGCTCCAGGCTCAGCAGAGCTGAACTTCTTGTGGGGGTTACGGTACGGAGGGAATTTTTAGGTACCTCTGGCACACTGAAATCTTCAGGCAATGCAGTGAGCACACTGAGAAGCAGAATACTGAAGTCTGATACTGCAAGGGAGAGCCTTTATGCTGCTGTGCTGTTCCCTTTTTTAAGACAATGCCCAAGGAAATCACTGTCACCTTTTAATTATTACACACCTGCATTTGATGATAATAAAGACATTATTACACTGATATAACTATTGCTGGGGTAGTGCAATAACATGTAGTTCAAAACTTGTTTTCAGTTTTGAGGAATAAAAAGCTAAAACAAATTATGTATCTGTCACAAAATGGATAAATAAAATAAATCTCAGTGGACAGAGCAGATAAAAATGGAGTGGATGGGCATAATTAATTCAGAGATCTAAGGAACTCTGAATACTGTCTGTTGACAAAAAGCTAAGGGTAAAGCTGGAAAAAGAGGTGTTTATATCTAATGGAATTCATTCAGCAACAGGGTTTGGGGATTCACTATAGAAAAGGTATGTAATTAATTATGCTTCAATCCATGACCTATTTTACGTCTGTAAACCACAAATGTTTATGTTCATGCTAAGCCTAGAAATAAAAGTAATGTTGTGTCAGCTTTCAGGGTGAAAAACACTACATTTTTGTTGCCTCCATGAAAGTGTGTTTAATTACCTCCTAAGGCTAAAGCCAATAGGAAGGTTAAACTGTGATCCGTTCTTATTATACTTTACTCAGACTTCTCTGAACTAGAAATGCGTAAGGTTTACATCAAATAAATATAACTATCTCCAGACCTATTTGCATAGTAATTCGGGATTTCCTCCAGTACTGCCTTGAGGTTTGCCTGGTGCAGAAGTCTGAAAGATGGAATTCCTTCTGGACTATCTGACTTAAGACCAAAGAAATGTCACCTTAGATATTAATCCTGAAGTCATACAGCAGAGCACAAAATGGTTTAATAGGTCTTTCAGCAAGTCTTAAAGCTAATGGAGGTAGTTAAACTCCTGAGAACCTGAGCAACACCCTAGTTCAGGGCAGCTGTGTTTCAGAACAAGGCACAGACTATCGGCTTTTGCTCTCCTCTGTGTCATCTTGAACTAAGTAGTGCAGAGTGTGTCCCCCATCTCAATGAAATAATGAGATTTATTTGTCATTCATGACTAATTTTGGTTATCAACTAAGTCCATGAAAGGAATCAGAGTAGTCGCCCAGATGTACATCAGAAACTTAAGGTATTTTGTGGCTTTTGAACAGTACAGTCGGCTCAGCCTGCCTGTAACAGAAAACCAGGAGAGAAATATTTCACACTGATTTTCTAATAAAGCTAGAAACTGTTGGGAATAGCAGACATTCTTTTCTTGCCCTTGTTTTTATGCTAACAGGTCTTAAATTTGTAACTTGTGAACTATCTTCTTCTAAATTTGCTGCAATACAATTATCATTCAGTTTTCAAGGAAAATTTGGACCCACAGTTGCCACTTTTTGGCCATTTTTCTGAAGAGAAAACTCTTAATAATAAATATCTGACTATGATAGGCAGTTGGAACTTTGGGGTTGTCCTGGTTTTGGCCAGGACAGGCGAATTTTTTTTGCAATATCCAGGAGATGGTGTGACCAGGACCCTAACAGTATTTGATACCATGGGACTCTCTCCCACTTGAAAGGAGAAAGGCTTTCCTTCCACTTGAGAAAATGTGGTGGGGAGAGATGTCTGGTATTTTTTTATTGTTGTGGGGTCCAACATGAGCATTTTTGCATGTGCATCATTCTCTTTACTTGTGTACTTTCATTATTAATATTGGTGCTGTTACTGTCCCTTTTTTATCTCATTGCTGTTTCCAGTAAATTGTTCTTATCTCAAACCATGATATTTGCCTTTTGTGCTTCCAGTTGGAGGGGGAGGGAGAAGTGAGCATCACCTTGGTTTTAGCAGGAGCCCTAAATTAAAGAAAACCCTCTCTACACCACATCATGGGTATAAAGGAATGTGTCATGAGAGAAAATACAATTAGAATTTAAACTGCTGTAAGTTGGCCTCATTTACCCTCAGAAGTAAAACAGGTTAAGTAAAACATGTCAGTTTACACTACTTTCAATATAAGCCTGTACGATCTTTGGAGATACTACTGCTATTAAGTCTTACAATGTTACCATTTAATGTATTGCCATAGAAATGAATCCTGACATTTTTCCAGACATTTTTTCCCAATAAATTCCACAGTGATGTATCTCTACCTACCTGTTTAAAGCCCAAAGCTGTAAACTTAAAAACAGTTACAAAGATTGAAAAAAAACCTCACACATTTTTATAGAGAATTGGTGAATGTCAAAAGTCGAGTCTTGGTGGATTTTATATTTCAAAACATTTTTAGGAAGAGTTTTTCATTAAAAGAAAATATTCACCTTTCTAATAAAGGTTTGTTCACACAACATAGGTAGAAAGACTTCTTCATTACATCAGTTGCAAAACTCACATTGAATTCAGCAGAAATCCTGCAGTCTAAGCAGCACACTACTTTTAAAAGACATGGAAAGAGCAATTGATTTGGAGTAAAAAATCCAAATGTTTGTAAATAAAATTTGATAAAAATTTTATTCTTAATAAAAGTGTTCTTCTATACTCCCATGGCATCAAGTTGATAATTCACAAGAAATTAGAATTTTAAATGGACAGATAAAACAATAAGCAATGCTCTTTTTTAGTGACTCAAAGCTACATTTTCATGTTAACACATTTCCTACTGATTTCTTGGTACACATTTTGTTAACGTGTGTAGTAAACAAACTTCAAATGATGTCTAAAGCAGGAATACTGGATCTGTCACCTTAGCTAACTCTTACAAATTTGACAAAAAATGTTCTTTTAGTTGCTACTCTTGCAATTTTTACATCATTCTTAATAGCAAAAGGGGAAGGAGACAGAGAGAGGGAAAGTAAGAAAGAAGATAAGGAGCCAGCAAATATTTTGAAGGGTTTTTGGGGAAAGTGCACTACACCAGAAAGTGTGCTACAGGAATTAAGACAGATGCACAGTTCCCTGCAGGTGTGTGTGGAGAGTGCACACACAGGAAGACTCCCAAAGCCAAGCCTGGGAACTGCAGGTCATGGTAACATCACTTCTTGCTACTGCTACTAACATTTCTAGACTCCAGAGCCTTCACTGCAAGCCCCTTGACACATGAATTTGCTTATTTTCTGGAGGAGATTAATTAAGGTTATAATACATGCTATTTTAAAAGCAGATCTGGAAATAGAAGTTGCTTGCTCTTCAATTTAACACAAGCTTGTCTTGTTGCCTTTCAGGAAGGAAAAAACAAAAATACAAATACAGTAAATCAGTAGCCCCCAAGAACACTTTGCCTTCCTGTCACTTTGAATTTGCAGACTTCATGTGCTGGATAGTACATCCTTTTGAAGAGATCTAGGTCTTCAGTTGAAATAATAAATACTCACACTCTCAAATGCTGAAACCTGAGAATCATTCTCCACAGGAAACTCAAGCAGGTAAAAACTCCCCCCAAGCTCTATCTTGTAATCATTCTTCAAAACAGGATCTACATCCTTCATTTTAAAGAGATGGGTGTTGGAATTAAGAACAGTTATGCATGGACTATGATTTATCTAAGAAAAGAAGGGCTTCTAAAGCCTAACTGTATCAGTGAGGCTGTGCCATACACTGGATCAAGAACAGGCCGTGCATTCCCTGGTGGCAGTAAAGCTCTGCCATTCACAGCTGTCTGCGACGTTGCCCAAGGCAAAAACTACATCAGCAAGTGATTGTGCCTATGCTTCCTCCACTCCTGGACCTTGGCTTAAACCACCTGTGAAGGTGAGTAGCCCTAAAATAACAACTAGAAGTTGGAGCATGGAAAGTGTAAATAAAGATTTTTTTTTTTTTTTTTTTTTTTTTATGCTGAGTGTTCAAAACAGTAATCACCAGCACAGAGGGTTAGTTCCAAGCAATAATGCCTGATAGGGACACTAGTGGTGGGTGTACATCAGAACCCTGTGTTTTTCTAAAAGACTGGGGATTGGATCAATTTTTTGCAATTAACTTAGGAAGAAAAGTTATTTAAATTAGGCTTTAGTAAAATCTGGGGTTAGAGAAATATGACTAGACTAGCTACTATTTCAACAACATTTTCTCCATAATGTTTTCCTCTGACTAAACCAAGAACCTCCATCCAGGGACAAGGATTTAACTTTGATCCAAAGAGTAATTACCTTCCTCAGGATGTTCCTATTGATCTGTTGACTCCTTTGCTGATATACCAGCAGACAGAAGACAGTCCACTTTAGTTAAATGTCATTTCTCCTGCCCAACAGGGACTTCAGGATGAACTTAGTCCTCACACTCATGTTCACATTGAAATACCACCATTGCAGCTGCTTCAAGTCAGGGCCTTCTGGGTTTCGACATTTTTTTGTTTTGTTTTTTAGAGAGATAGAGGGCAAGGGTCATCACAGCTTCTTTTCTTCAGCTTCTGGGGTCCAAAATTACTCATCAGGGAGAGCAACTAGAAGTCAGCAGAGAAACTTGGGAGAAATTGTAGTGGTCATATCAAGAACAGCAGAGGAAAGGCACAGTTAGTAAATCCTACTATACAAAAACTGTGGAAAGTAAGCCAAAAGAAGAAAAACTACATAATTTTCCCACTCTGAATGACTGACTGCTCTGGGTTAAAGATATCATGTCATCATTTTCAGAGAATGACTGAAACAAATATGTTGTTGCAGAGTTGCACCAAATCTGTATCAGTTTTAGACATAATTCTGCCAGACACTTTGCAGAAATTTAAACAGTAACTATTGTTTCATAGCACTCCCACAATGCAGAAGAGATGATATAAACTACTGATTTTACAGAAACATTTCATCTGAGGACTAGAAACATCTGATTATATTTAAAAATGCACAGTATATTTATAACCAACCTGCCAGCTAAAATCAAATTATGCAGAACTGGAACAATCTAAAATCCTTTACACAAAAGGAATACTAACAGTAGTCAATAATTGGCTAATCATAAAGTAGATTATGTCATTTGGAATAAAAAGTTTTAAGCATATATCACTTATTATACCATTTACAAATAACTAACATTTATAAATAACTAAGATTTTTTTTAATAATACTCCTGAGTATGTCACAATCATTGATAATATGTACTATAGCTGTGTGATAATGTGTCAATCATTGATAATATGTACTATAGCTGGTTATAAGCAATGCATTATTATAAATTATTCATAGATTTCTAGGACTGATTAATGACATTTGATTAAAATTCTACTGGATCTATTAATGACATGTTGCACATAATTTATAAAACCTTAATGCAAAATTCTATAAATGTTTATTTTGACTTTTAAGTTACAGTCCTTATTCTTCACATAATGGTTAAATCAATGTGTGAAGAATATTAATGGAAATTACTATTGCAGAAAGCATATTTTTGCCACACATTACTTTTCAAGAAAAATACTTGTGTTTAAAGACTGGAAACCAAGATTAAAATTACTTCATATTCAGATTGCAAAGTGTCTTATGTACTAATTTACTCTTATCAGGTTACTTTATGTGCCAAATTCTCTGCTTGGACACCTTGTATGTTGATGCACTACTGTTAGAAATAGCTATAAAACAAACCATGCCTTTGAAACAGGAAAAATACCGAACCTGAAATGTTGCCATAGCAAAGGAAATTCTGATGCCTTTAATCCATTCTCCCTTTCAGGCTCAGGTCTGCTTCCTGATTGTTCATTTATGATCCACCTGTTTCCTACCTTCATTGTTTTATTCAATTTCTGACAATCACATGCAGCCTAAAATCGGATCATTTACCTGTACATGTGTTGCAAAGGGATGATTTAAGGCATCTTGAAATTTCATGTCTGTTTCTCATAAGTCTCTATTGTGTATGTGCCTGTCTTCCTCCCATATACTGTCCTCTGTGCTGAATATTTAGTTATTGTCCCCTTTAAACAATGAATTGGTGGCCTACTCTGAAGAAAATAAAACTCACTCTTTAAACATTTACCCCAAACCTGACTTAAAAAAAAAAGGTTTCTATTTGCTTTTCAGTATTCTGAAGAAATTCAACAAAGAAAATATTGAGAATTCTTCCAGTCACTGTTGAGGAATGATCATTTATTACTCCTCCTGTCATCTGTCTTCTAACAGGGTTTCTTCATGAATATCTGTATGACCTTTTGCATTTTCACTGTCCTAGGGTATTTGAAGGGACACAATGATTGAACTCATCCTTGGGTTGGTTGTGCTCTGCTGACCTCCACTATGCTGAAAATCAACAGCTTTATCGAATTCTGTTTTTCCCTCATGAATAAAGGAACTAGGCTAATTCAAGGTATTATTAAAAAAAAAAAAAAGAAAAAAAGCAGTGAAGATGTGTGAATTTCTTAGCTATTTCTTTCCTTTCTATAGACTAGAGGGCTGCATTCTCCCCATATACCAGTACCAAATATATGTCTTTCAGACTACCAATACACATTTCTTCTGGGGAAAAGATTTCAGAATAGGCAGGACTGTCATAGCATTTCCAAGTGAAAGGTTTTTAATGTTTCTCTAATCCGACTATTTTGGATGAAAATGTAGAAAAGCCTAAATCTCATGTGTCCTTAAAATGACCAGCCAAGTCATTGTGTAGCTGTGCAATCACACTTTCAGTCTAAACAAGCCACGTGCAAAGTGCTCCATCAGGGATCCAATTCCAAAGGTACATTCCAACAAATGTGAGCTGCATACCTGGTGCAGTTGGTTCTCTGATACCAACTATTTGGCAGCTCACTGTTTGCACAGTATAGCCTGGTTTCTGCCTGGAGACAATACCTACTGAAGTCAGACTATTTACTCTGTAAACAGAAATAAAATACCCCAAGGGAACTGAGGCAGTAACAACACTTTGTTTTTAATTATTTGACTAAATTAACCAGTTCCAACTGTCTCAGATTTGATCCAGTTTATAGCAATTCCATTACTAATTCAGTCTTCCTCACACAGCTTACAATGACTGTGGACACACCTGTTGTATAAAGTGAAATAATGCCTTAAGACTAATAATTGATAAGATATCATGCAGAGTATTATCAGCTTGCAGTCTGGCACTTTCATTAATGTACCTGCTGCACAGGCTTTTATTATCTTTGCTTTTGAAGGTTCCATCTAAAAACTCATTATGAGCTTATGAGAATGCCGTACCTGAGTATTTAGAGCTGATAAAATGGTATTCCCTGTTTTCCAGGTCTCTTTTCTTTGCATGGGAAACAACTTATTAAAGCCTACCCTGGTGAGAAAATCCATAAACATGATCTGGTCTTGAGCTAAGTCCTACACTTCTGAAGATAATTCAGCCTCTCTGAACACAAGCTCTATCAAACACAGTCCATGAGTTTTACATAAAAGCACATTATTCTTCAAAGTGGCTCAACTATACCTTAAGCAATTTTGCTGCATATCTAGGAAAAAGTGGGCCAAGTGGTGGGACTGTGAACTGCCTAAGTAACTCTGAAAAAGAGCTCAACCATTTAGGTCACTCTAGTCAAGGCAATGGCACCTATGGGAGTTTTCAAATATTCCTGGGAGTCTATTTCAGCTTATTTCAATTAGGGATTAAAGAGGCTACTTGCATCTTTCTGCCTCTAAGTATTTTTCAAATCTAGCCACTAAGCCATGCAGCCTAAAATCCTGAATATTTTTGTCCCAGAGCCATAATTCCTCACTAAGCCTTGGACTGGTTGATCACTGTTCCCATGAGTTTCTTACTAAATAATGACATATAGAACATAATTTAAAAAAAAACAAAACAGCTCACTTAAAGAAATATGATGTTCTTACTGCTGTACCTCAGCTCTCACTTGCAATAACTTCCTACTGATATAGCTGGAAAAAATTTCCTGTCCTTTATCTTGAAAATGAATATGAATAAAAACAGACAGGTTTTAGCTTTATTTGCAAGAGATAAATAATGTCTACAAAAATGAAGTTGAGAATGCACCTCAATTCCCCACCTCAAATTTTATTTAGGTTGTTACTAAAAATACATTGTTCTTTCTAATCTTATGAGTTGTTCAGGGGATACTCTGCAGAGCAGTGATGTGAGTAATTGAAAGAAACAATAGAGAGCAGCCATTTTATTTTCTCTGTGTGTAAACATGTTTTGTTTATGACATCCATTTAGTCATCTGAATACTGAAGAAGTATTCAACACAGCACAGTCAGAAGAGCGAAAGTGAATTTCTGGACTTTATTTCTGGCATAGGGTGAAAGTTCAGTCTAGCTCAGAAGATGCATTTAGCTATTTCTGATTGTTAAACATCAGCTTGTTCCTGCCTACTAAATAATAAATATGATTGTGCCCTACAGTGGTTGAAGAAAGTTCCTCTTCATACTTCCATTGTGGCATTTCATGGGATCATGGGAACACCACACACTTTTTTTTTTTTGTATCTTCCTATAAGTAAAAATGCCTTAAACCAAAATAATAGTTGCAGACAGCTTTTTAAGCTATATTGAAAATTAGGCTTTTCTTGGTCTATTACTAAAGTTATTTTTCTTAATACAGCATTTTCACATTTTCCTCCTCTTATTTGAATGAAATTATGTTAAAAGGTCTGTGTTACAATAAAACCATCAGAAAAATTTACTTACTTGTAAGGTTACTCATAATTTTGATTAAGTTAATGTATACATTTAATTAAACTCAGATTTTAGCATAGGCTGGACCAGTTCCAGATTAATAAGCCCATGTTTTAAAAATCAGTACAAAAAACTGCCTATGCAAAGAAATTCTTTGGGCCTGAGCTGGTATCCTACAGAGTTGCTCCTCCCATCTACAAGCTTCTCCTCATGCTTGGTATCATCAACAGATTCATTATTACAAAGAAGCCCTTGGGCAAGAATCTGGTACTCAGCTTTGAATAAAATCTAAGTTCTCCAGCAAGGCCCCAGACCTCTCATTTAAGATCTATTTCAGTAAATTACTCTCCTGAAAAACAATTGAGTGAGCATTCCTTATGATTTCTGACACTGAGGACAAACACATCTCTCCCTGGTGTATATCGATACAGTCACACAAAAGTAGAATGACTTCTCTAGAAAACAGCAAATCTTTGAGCCTTATTTTACCCCCTCTCTCTAGTTTGACAGTAGGAGACTCTCTGTGGTGTAAAATAATAATTATTTTAACAACGTCGGAAGACATTGAAGACAGCTGGGAGACATTTAAGTCATTAAGGAAATTAACAGGGCACCTTAAAATAATGGGATCCAAAGGCATTAAATGACCTCCAACATTGTCTCTCGAAAATTTTAAAACTACTCAATCTCTGGGCACTCACCACCAAAGATATTTCTTAGTCATTATTTCAGTGATATGGTGCAGACTCAGGCATTAGTAAAACAGCAGTTCCTCAGATGATTCATGGCTGGGATTTTTATGGACACAGGAGGAAAACACATGCAAAACTGTGAACATTTTATAACCTGGATCACAGTTCTATGGAAAGGATACAAAATATTCCACAGCCATTGTACCAAAGGATGAAGATGCCTCTGATCTTGCTGTGACTACCACCATCACATGCAGCAATACTGCTCTTCTATAACACATCACAATGCTCAATTCTAGGGGCACAAGATCAGTACAGACCAGCGCACAGTGGGGATTTTCTTTCTCTATTTTCTCCCTGCTGCTTTTCCCTATTAGCCTTGTTGCTCTGCTCTGTTAGTTTTGCATTCCTGCAAGGTGCCTATCTCTTCTACTCTCTTAGTAAGAATTAGACTGTGAGATTGTCACAATTCCCAGACTATGAAACACAACATGTAGGAGTTATAAAGAGAAGAAACAGTAGCTAGCTAAATAAGCACAGAATGAGTAAAATTGTGACCAAAAATAAAAAATAAATAAAAAATAGCCAAAAAATTATGTATGATCATTATTCCTTTTCATTTAGAAGCTCAGTGTACTTTTCCACATGATGGATTACTCCACTTCAGAAAATGAACAAATTTAACCCATGGCCTTCATCAGTAGCTCAAGGTTCATTAACGGGTACTGAAATCCCACTCTTGTCTTCATCATCCATTTGATGGACATGTACATAATGTGTTAAAAAAAAACAGATAGATGAATAAATATTTGACTATTATATGTATTTTATTGAATTTTAGAACTACAAATGCCAAAGCACACAGATAGATCTAATTCCAAATTTGGGTTACAGATATTTAAACATTCAGAGAGAATGGACCCAGGGTTTTGTGTCTGCCTTACAAAAGTAAAGGCCTCAGCTTTGAAAAATGCATTTGAAGAATTCAAAAGAGACTTAATTCATGTTTAAATAACTAAATTGCATTACTTTTGTCTATGCAGTAAGACATTGTCCTGAAGTATACTAATTCTTGTAAGAAATTGTTGCATTGTGACAGCTTGTGCCACCTCTTTAACACAGAAGGGGAATTACAAGGAAGCAAGTTAATTAACCTGGTTTTGCTAAAAATATATGTGGGCAGCGGTTATTAACTTTATTTTTTGTGTTATTTTAATTCAGTTTTATTGTCAAACTATTCATGTTACTAATGTCCCTGAGAGGCATAATTCTGTTACTGGGTCATGACTAATTTGCAAACCCAGGAAAAAAATAATTTTTAAATCAGAATCAATAATACTAAATATGAAAACACTTTAAAGCATTTTTTAAAAATATTTATCAGAAAGTCAAGGCTCCAAAAATCATTAACTGAGGAAGAAATGGGCAAATCAATATGCCAAAGTTTGAGCAGAAGTTAAGGTCTATATTGCATAGAAGTCCAGTAAGTCCTGGTTTTAGCCCCTTGCCATGAAGCAGCAGGTTGAACCAGTCCGTAAAATCACACAAAAAATGCTAAGACATTACCCGCGAATCAGAATGGGAAGTCATAATTTGATCCAAGTCGTAGAGACATTATTTAACAGTGTTTGTTTTCCCTCATGAAGCATAGACTGAAAAGTTGTTATCAAGATATCTCTGTCAAAACTGAAATATTGATTGCTGTCAATAAATTAGAATGTTGTCCAAGCATGGCCTACATTGCCTACTTAACCTGTGTGTAAGATTGTCATTTCTTTTCCACCCACCTTCATATTTTTGTCTATCAGCTTCTTTTTTTCATTGTGTTTGTCAGTAATCTTTGAAGGATTACAGTTTCTCCACAACACATAGGAAGGGATTTGACCACCTGGGACAAGACACAGCAAAACAAACAAAAAAGCAAAACTTTGAAATTATCAACATTCAAGCACAAGCCAGCTCTCTGTAATGTTGACAAAGGACCACAGATAGTTACATCCAGAAAGGAATTAAAGTAACGGTTTTCTAACCTAATGGAAGAGTGACCTATCAATTAATAGATGATAATCTAGACAGGTTGCTCAAAATTAGCAAACTTACTTCCAGAGGCCACAGACAGAATTTATGCAGGTATGGGAAGATATAGTACTTTAGTGACATTGAAATATTTGGTTATAATTTCTTATTCCCTGGCTCTTTCGATATCTCATTAACAATGATGAGTCACTATGAGACAAGTGGGCAAGCCTCTCCTGTATGATCTCTTGCTATTTCATTAAAGTGATTTTGTAAAGGTTTGCTAACTTCCATAGTAAATTAAAATTATTTTTTAATCAAGCTTTTTGTATGAGGACTGAGTTTTAAGTTTTGACCCTTAAGTTACCACACCTGCAATCTCATCTATTAAAGACAAGCAAGAGAATGTGATTTAGTCAGTTCACCTTTGACACTTTAATTTGAACTTCACTTCCAAAGCCTGCTTTTGAACAAGCCCCAAGTAGAAAAATAACTGTGTTCTTCAGAAACTGGATATCTTTCAAGTTGTAGCTCAGCATCCAAACAAGAGAGAATTAACAAGCCAAAAAATAACATTAGGAAAAGAAATTATTTTCATAAACCTTTAAGGGGCCGAACTATCCTAAAGGATGAGTCCCTTCATCATTTTCATCTTTTCATGCATTTAAGGTAGCTTATCTGCACAGAACTGGTGTTAGAGATAGATATTTGTTAGCAAATAAATTTAAGCCATCATCACTATTCTTTTCCCAGTAGTCAAGCATCACTATTCTTTTCCTAGTTTGATGCATTTGATTTCTCACTCCATTATGACTTTAGAATTGTATTACAGGACAGAAAATAGTTTCACCATGGTTGTTGGGATCAGTGATTTTTGCAAATGTTTTAACAAATAAAATTGAATGTTTTTCTTGTTTAGTTACATTGTAGTTCTTATTCAAACCCTAGAAGAATCATTGCTTGCCAGTGATTTTGATGGCAGTCATAGAAAATGAGGACAAGAAAATTCAGTATTTCATCATAATTCAGGAACTGGAGAGCATCCAATGACATTTCCAGACAAAATTTCAAATTTAAAGCCACATTATATAATAATCTGTTCGACTCATTGACACAGTAAACTGTTCAGGGCAAAAGACTGAACATGCTCAAAAAAGAACTAGACAAAAATCACAGAAGACAGGTCCACTAGAGGCTTTTAAATTCAGTGGACAAATAACAGCCCCTGGCTCAGAAAGTCTGCCCTGTTAAATGCCTTAAACGGGGAGGTTTCAAAGGAGCATTGTTCTGCGCCTGCCCTGATTCTCAATCTCCCTCTAAGCACCATCTATGACCCATCATCAGAATAGGAAAGAGCAAGCTAAACAGACCTTTGATCTCAGTCTATATGACATGGCTTTGGAACAACAAATCTTTAAAAATTAGTGCAATATTTTCCTTTCCAGTGTAATATTTTAGAGGATTTTTTAACTTTTTATGTCATGATTGAGGGTAATAACTAAGAAAAAAAAACCAAGAAAATAAGGAGTAGGTTTAATCAGTAAATATGTATTGTTTATAATCTTATATATTGTTATTGCTCAGAAAAATACCAAATTAAATGGCACAGATGAGAATGTAAAAACAGATCATGTCAATGTTAGATATGAATAAAACTGTCATTTATCATTACACCTGTAACAGATGGTGAGACTGTTAATCATTTTGTAGCAATAGTGAATTTACTGCCCAGAGCAAAATGTGATGTTCCAATTAGGCTTGTGCTCTAGTAATAAGAATGATCTCAATGGTTTTTGTTTTGAGGATTTGAAGACCCTTTGAATACGTTTTCTTCTCAAGTCCTTCCTCCAAGGTGTTTGAATAGCTGTTTATTTGTTTTAGAACATGAGACAGAAATGCTAAGGAGTGTGACCACACTTACAGAGGTTTATCCTTTATGAAGTCTGCATTCACAGAATCACAGACTCACAGAATGAAGGAATTACAGAATGGTCCAGGTTAGAACAGACCACAGTGATACTTCTGATCCAACTTCTCTGTTCAAGCAGGGTCATCCTAGAGCACATTGCATGGAATTGCATCCAGACAGTTCTGAAATATCTCCATTGAGGGAGACTCCACAACCTCTCTGAGTAATCTGTTTCAGTAGTCAGTCACCCTCACCATAAGGTCTTCCTCATGTTCAGGTGGAACTTCCTGTGCATCAGTTTCTGCCCGTTGTCTCCTGTCCTATCTCTTGGCATCACCCAGAGGAGCCTAGGTGTGTCTCTTGACAGAGTCCTTTAGATATTTATACGCACACATTAGTAAGGTCAGCTCTCAGTGGCCTCTTCTAGAGGCTGAACAGGCCCAGCTCCCTCGGCCTTTCCTCATAAGAGAGGTTTCCCAGATCCTTGACCAATCTAGCAGCTCTTCACTGGGCCTGCTCCAGGAGCTCCATGTCTCTCTTGTATTGAGGAACCCGGAACTGGACATGGCACTTCAAATTTGCCCTCAGCAGAGCTGAGGATCAAGCAGGATAACTTCCTTTGACCTGCTGGCACCAGGGGGCTCCAAGGCTGTGCCAGACCCAGGAACTTCCACGGGGATTGGGATGTGCTCTGGCCAGGCTGGGCTATAGGCTCACGGCTTGGCCCATCTCAGTGGAGCCCATGGCCAGGCAGGGCAGGGCTCTGGGGGGCTGGAGACTGGCCCTGCTCTGGGGTTACTGGGGCAGAAGCTATTGTCCCCAGGGGTCTGAAATACGGTACTGAACCACAGGGTGTGTTCAGAGAAAGAGCCAGGCAAGGCTAGACAGGGATGGGCAGAAGAGACAGTGCCCCATTATAGGAGAGTTCTTGTCATGGGCTGTTTGGAGCGTGTCCCACCCCCCTTTCTAGTACAGCACACATCCTGTCTGCACACTGCCTTTCCCACACAGCAGCCTGACCTTAAAAATGACCATCTTAGTGGAAAGAGAGCTAACCCCATCAGGAATAGAGTGCATTAGTGAATTATGACTCTCTCATGTAAACCATTGGTCATTTCACTTGTGGCATGTTCTTGAGAGTAATGCTGCATATAATATTCATGAAACTTCAGTTGCAGGGACTTCTAAAAATAAAGTATTTTTCAAAAAATCATTCTCAGTCCTTCTCTGCAATTTTGCTAGTTAAAGTCCCACCAGTCAGGTGACAGCTTTCAGGTCCCAACTGAGCAATTTAGCATAAGTGTCATATAAAATGCTAGTATAATTCCAGGCAGTCATATCATTTATTGATATTTCCTACATCACTGCAGTAGCCTTCAGGCCTCATTTTTTTATCTGTCTGGAGACTTGGAGCTTCAGGGTCTTGTTTAGGGATTTTTTTTTCCCAGACTAGCAGCCCATGGCTATAATCTAAGGCCCCTAGTTCTCTTTTCATCCCACATTTCTCTAGAAATCTTGTACTCACCAGAATATTGCTACAAATTCTACTTGCTGCCCCAGTGCAGCTTGAATGCCTTGATCTCTGCCTCCTTGTCCATAAAGGACAGATTTTTCCAGCTTGTGCTCATCCTACATATATAAAATGTCATCCAGCATATTATCTTACTCCATTTATACCAAGAGCAGTCAAATATGGATGCCTGAAAAAGAGTCAAGGAACAGGGCAGGCATGTAGCAATACCCTAAATATTTACCAGGTTATTATTGTAGACCAGAGACTTTCTGAGCCAAAACAGTTATCTGCTGTAAAAGGCTACAGTGTGCATCTCTACCACAAAACACATTTCCAAATTTTAATGCTACATGCAGGTTTGCCATGCCCACAGCATAGGTTACAGAGTTTTATTTATTGTATGCTTTCTAATGAATTGTCTTTGGGGTTTTTTTTGTTTGATCTTGCCACCTGATAGCTGAATCTAACGCCACTCGGTTTGTGTACTGAAAAAGGAAGCAAATCGTTTTCTGTGTTTGCCCTCTGCTCTGGGTTATCCTGTATAATCAGATACTGGTCCCTGACATACCCACACTGGAGCTGGCTGGGGTACTCTTATACTTTACTGCAGCAGCATCTGCACTGGTTATAGAGTTGTAACAAAGTGGCCTGCAATTCCTGGGTTAGCTGTATTAACTGAAAGCAGAGCTCTGGCATGCATTGAATTGGTTTTGGATATTCTCTCTGAAAAGCTTGCAGTTTTCCAGAGTTTATGCCTGTAACAGAAGACAAAGCCAATTTAGTCTACCTTTTTCTGCACAGTGTTTAATCTTATCTACCTTTCCCTTTTCTCTTCTTTGGGCAATAGGTGGGAGGACATCATCACAAGGCAGTGTCAATAAGATAGAGGTAAGTGAGATAGATATGTATCCATAAACCCCAGGATGTAATGGAAAAAACACCTAGTATGAGGCAACAGAGCAGCTGCCTTCCCCTTACCGACAGAATGCAAGAGGGGACTGGTGAGTGGTGTCTGGATCACTGCTGCTCTGTACCCTTTGGCTGCTACTGACTCAGTTCCCTGCCCTTGCAAGACAGCTGCTCTCATCTTTAATAACAATGAGCCCCACAATGAGGGAAGGGTGCATCCTGCAGCAAAGGGGCCGGCATGATGTGATGAAGACAGAGAGCGGGACATTGGATGCATTAAAGAGGTAAGGATGATAAAACTCCTTGCAGCAGCCAACTTAAATAGAGAAGTTGCTCACCTGCAGAGAACCAGCAGTAGGCAAAATTTCTGGATGGGAAGCCTATTTTCTCTTTCCTGCAGAACAGATCATATCCTCTCATCTTATTCCTCTCCTTAATAACATGATATAACCTTTGCCAGGCTTCTCTCTCACTTACAATTTTGCTGACTGATTTTTTTTCCTTATTCTTCATTTTTTCTCTCTTTACTGCACATAACAAAATAGCATCAACATCTTTTAGAACCATTTATCTGTCAATCTGTCAGCTCCTGTTTAACAGATCTGATGATTACAAGCAATCATTTCAGACACAGTGTAGCACTAAATCAGGCCTTCCCAACAGAAGCTAAAGTTTCCAACGAAGCACCACACTAGCATTTTGGCCTCAGAAGCCTCTGGTACCTAACTGAGATAAGGTATGAGATCTGAAAGCTTCTCATAGATAGCACCCAACCACTTTATTTGAAATGGAATTATAGGAAATCACATTCCTACTCTTGTACATGAAGCTGATCTTGGGTACTTAGGAACAACGAGCAAGTGTCAAACAATTTACATACGATCATCAGACCTTTGTCTGATGGGAATTTTTCAAAGAACATTTCTATAGCTATCCATCTTACAACAGACTGTCTTTGGATTTAGTGGTCATAAATATATTTCTCAAAATAAAGAACAGTAAAAAAATGCCTTATTCAGATGAGACTGTTACAAGTCATCATGAAACATTTTAGAGAGACCAATTCCTAAACTAGTGATGGGTGTAAGGTAACCAGAAGTAACTAAACATACCCTAATGTTTCAGAAATCATGCCTTAGGATAGAAAAGAGTTGCTTGAGTGTTCCTACAGAAATTACTGTTGACAGTTCAAGCTAATGCTAATTAGCTGACTCAAGTCACTAGGAAGCCAGAGGATCCTCTTTCTGTTTGGATGTGTAGGAGACTTTGAACAACCTTAGAATGATCTATTCCTCATGTTTACCAGATGAGAGAGTATACAGTTGCCTGGATTCCTTCATATGAAGTTGTCATGATTTAACTGTACCTGACAATTAAGCCCCACATAGGCACTTACTCCCCTTATGTGTGGAGTGGATGGGGGTGAGAATAGGAAAAGTGAAAAAACTCAGGGCTTGAGATAGTGAAAGTTTAATAGGGAAATCAGAAGCATGCACTGAAGCAAAGCAAAACTGGGAGTTCATTCACTGCTTCCCATGAACAGTCAAGTATTCAGCCTTTCCCAGGAAAGCAGGTCTTCATCACACATGAAGGTGGCTTGGGAATACAAACACCTTCACTCTGAAAACCTTCCTCCCCTTCTTCCACAAGACCTATACACTATATACATACTTCCACCAGACCTATATACAGAGCATGATGCCATCCAGTATGGAATGTCCCTGGGGTGAGAGTGTCCTCTCTTCCAATTTCTTGTGCACCCCCAGCCTCCCCACTGGCAGGGTGAGGAGCAGAAAAGGCCTTGGCTCTGTGTAAACACTTCTCAAAAATAACAAAACATCCCTGTGTCATCAATGCTGTTTTCAGCACAATACCAAGGCAGGACCCCATACCAGCTACTGTAAAGAAAATTAACTCTGCCTCAGCCAAAACCAGCACAAAAGCCGTGACATACAAAACAAAATTTCTCACTGCTACTGTTGACTCTAGTACAGCTAGATCACCCAGCCTTTGTGAACCAACATACATAAGACATCTAAATAGATCAAACAGCATAAAATTATACTGCATGTTGGCAAAACTCCAGTAAGCTCACAGTTCATTTCCAAGCTGACTGAACCTAATTAAAGCATATCTCAAGACATAAAATTAGTAAGGATATGTCAGAAAGTAAGCATAAGCAAACAGATTCATAAAGAAGTCAGTGATAATTGGAATTTCAAATGGTGACACTAGCTTGCAATGTCAGCACAGTAACCATTCCTATGGAGATTAAGAATTCACTGAAAATTAATGTAGAGCCTTTCACAGGCTAAGCAATGAAAGATTTGAGCAGATGGAGACCCCTTTCCCTTAGGGGCAAAATTAATATTCTCTAAATGCATGTACTTCCCAGAATGCTGCATTGCCCTAAGAGATCTCCTATTCTGCCATTTAATTTCAGGGGGAAAAAATAACATAATCTTAAACATTTTTAGGTAGCAAAGGAGAGAAAAACAGTGAGGTAGGATGCTGCATAAAGTGTGATGTCTAGTCACGGTGAAGATTTCCACTTCAGAAAATATTATTTTAGTTTTAATACCATTCAAAAGGTCTATGTCTCTGCCATGACAAAGCAAGCTGATCTCAGGGAGTCCATTTTCTGTCCTGCATATGACTGGCAGGGACAATGGTAGAGTTCTTCACACTAAATGTATGAATAATATCACCAGCATTATCACAATTTCTTCATTTTAGCCCCATAGTGCAGAGGTTTTACAGGAATGGCATTGCAGTGCAGTTCAAGAATTTATAAGGGAATTTAATCTTCATGGAACTCTCTTTTGGTTTTGGGGGTTTTTTTCCCCATTTAAAAGAGAGTTCATAAATATGCAAGAAAAGTGAATGGAACAATTTGGTAGTGGGGTACTCGTATATATAAGTACCCATATATATAGCAGAGGTGAAGTGGCCCAGAGACCCATTCCTGCTGCAGGAGCTCTGAGTGCTGCTGCAAGGTGTTTCCTGACACCCCACCCACCCTGCTCAATAGAGAATGGAGCCATCCAGAACCACAGAATGGGTCAGGTTGGAGGGTACCACAGTGGTCATCTGGTCCAACCTCCCTGCTCAAGCAGGATCCCCTTAGAGCACGTGGCACAGGATTGTGTCCAGACAGTTCTTTGATATCTCCAGTGAGGGAGACTCCACAACCTGTCTGGGCAACCTGTTCCAGTGCTGTCACCCACACAGTAAAGTTCTTCCTTGTGTTCAGGTGGAACATCCTTGTGGGCCATGCCTTGTATTATAGTAACCCAGGAGAATGAAAGCAATACATCTTTTTAACAATTATCAGTTATCTTTTTAAGTAAATATTCAATTCACTATGAATATACCGGTAGCATGAAAACTGTTCTTCTCTTTGATACAGGTAGCACCAAAACTGTTCTTCCCTTTGATTTGTTCATTATCTATGGCTTTTTTTAAAGGTTGGGATATATATAATGCTTAATCATAAAACAGAGCAAATTAATATCAGTTTTTCACCTCCTATTTATTTAAACTAACCCAACATCTGGACATATTACTGTAGGAGGAGGAAAATCACCTGCAATGATTATCTTGATAAAGGCACATGCTGCTGAATAACAGCAATATTTGCATATCACAGAATATTCCTTGGGTCTTTTAAAATTATTGCACCATAGACACAAACCTCTAAGACCTTTTCATCTTGTCACATCATCAAAGTGAATATTTTATGACTGTAGTACTAAGAGAAATTGCTGAATCATCTGCTTAGTGGAGGAGTACCACTTTAAATCAGAAAGGAATTAACACACTCAAAGGTAGTGGGTTTAGGCTCCACAGTCACCGTGTTCCTGCTATACACGGGAATGACAACATACTTTGTAGCTATTTTAGATACTGAGTAACAAATAGTTACTGGTTTTTATAAAAGCTTCCTGGAACATGCTTAGCTGGCAGATTAAGTTCTTTGAGGTTTTCAGTGTATTTTATGCATGAAGTAGAGTACAAGTTTACAAGAAACCTGTAAGAGAAAGAAGAACTCTTAAGGCATATCTTGTTGAGTTGCCAACCATGGAAAAGTTTTATAGGTTTGAAATTCATCTCAGGTGCCATTACATGCATCTCAGGGTCTGATGATAGTTGATGTTCAAGGGAGTACAGGTTTAATGTTTGCAGCCCTTAAAAAAAAAAAAAAAGTAATTTTTTGCAGCTCAAAAGTAAATCTAAAACTCCAGGGCGTGCCACTTCCTGGGATGAATAGATATAACTGTGTTAAGCTGTAGTTAACTGGGTTTCCTTTCTCGAATTGTTCCAGATCAATAAGGCATCTAAACATGAATTAACTCTTATTGGCTCTCTCTGCATCAGCATGTACTGCAGGCTAATAGAATTCTTCCTATAGAGTTCAAAGAAGAAGGACTTTAAACATGTTTTAGCAGACAAAATCTTACACAAAGGAGCTACCTGGACATCTTTCAAATTCTACATTAAAAAAAAAAAATCCCCAAAGAACAGAAAGCACTAACTGATTAATATAAAGCTTTATATGCAATTCTGATTTCCATCTCAATTAACAGACCAAAACACGTACTAAAGGTCATTTTTTCCTGTGGCAGAAGGCTTCCATCCGGTGCACCAGATAAAACACTTCATTCTGGCCCTGTGAGAGTTGGAGGGAGATCTGTTACCAAAATGGAAGGTCAGAATGTGAACTAAGGGTGTATTTTCCATGAATTATTGACTGAGATTTTTTCCAGTAATAGGATAAATGTCTTCAGGAAAAAAAAAAAAGAAAAGAAAAGAAAAAAAAAAAAGAAGAACTAGCACAGAAGAAGTTTTAAGAAGTTTTAAGCTTTATTTTCTCTATGTGTGCTAGAGGGAGGGGAAGAAGGCTGCCATTTCATTGTTTATTTTAAGAAAAGAGGCTTTTATGTAAAGATAGAGATCCATTATTACCCTGGTCACTGACCATACCAAAGAGCAGTTAGGAAATGTATTTCTTTTCCATTTCAAGTTTCAATTCCTATACTGCATTTAATCTGCATACACTAACTTACACGCTCAGAGCTGAGCAATGCCTGTTTTTCTTCTGTATCCATTGAATGCCTCTCCTGTTGCAGCTTTATTGTTTCATCCTGGCTCTTTGCACTGAAGAAATGACAACTGGAATGTTTCACCAAGCACACCTCAGGCCTCACTCTGGTGAGTCAACTCACAGCATTCACCATAAACCCAGGGCAGCAATTCCTGACAATCACTTTTAGTGTCCAACAACACACTTTTTCTTTTTGCTCATTGCCTTTCCCACATTTATGTTTCCTTTGTGCACAGCCAGTGCCTGAAAAGAGTTAAATAGGACAGGGTATGGTTTGGGGATGCAGGGGTGCACGGGGGGTGTGTGCCAACTCAAAGTACGTTCTGCTCTTCATTCAACAAAAACCTGGGTAAAATGAGCTTAGTCTTCTGGTTGCTTGATAATGTAATCCCCATGAGCAGCCTTTTCCCATCTGGATTAGAAAGACGAGGGTAGCCAAGGCTTGCATAAGGTGCAATAGATACTACTTGGACAGTACATAATCATTTAAAACATTAGTAATAATTGCTAATTGCTCATAAATTTCTATGATGCGAATGCCAAAAGCATTTTCATGAAGCAGAATGTTTAGGTCCTAAAGTTTTGATATTTTTATGTTTCTTGATTTTTTAATTTTTTTTGCCCCATTATAAAGTAGAGCAAAGAGTTTGGCTAGGGAAAAAATTTACTTTTTTTTCCTGATTTTTGTATTAAAATAATATAAAGTTGGATGCATCATCGTCCATAGCCAAGTATCCCTACCAGAATATGAAGTGAATTAACATTTCAGCACAGAATCAGAACATATTATTTTTTGGCAAATATTTTTGTTCTGTGAAGTGAAACTAATTTATTTAAGCTTTTTTAAGTACCAATGTTCCTTTATAAAAGAATATATTGACTAGGTCTAAATATTGACAGATAAATCAAGCTGGATAGATTGTTTGGTAGATTGAGTGCTGAATCCACTGACCTTCAAATCTATCATGTTTTGCAATGTATATTCAATTGCCTTACAGCAACACACTTTTCTTTATTCTCTGTCAAGCAAATACCTGACATAACGTGTGCTCTATTGTCAAACGAAATAATTATTATTTCTATGGAGAATGGCATGCAGGTGGGAGAGGAGGAGAGAAGTAAAGGTTATTTTAATTTAGTTCTCTGTTCTCCCTTGGACAACTTGCTTAGCTCACCACAAATTCATCACTACACAGCTCAGCTATTCCTAATATGCTGCCTTCAAAAATGTATTATTTATGGATGCAGTCATGTATTAACTCAAATGTCTGGAACAATTCCATGACAGAGATTCAAAAGGAATATTACACCTTCTCTACAATTTGTAGTAGTCTTTTCTTAAGCTGATGAAGTGATTAAAGTTAAATGCACCATGATCCTGTTGCTGTGCATTTATGTTCAGAAGATACTATTTTACTTAATTACCTTTCTAAACCAGAAAGCTCTATTGCTGCAGCAAGAGCATATAAGGGAACAAGGATAGCTACTGCAGAAGGAAAAGGCAATCAGCATGATGCACAGGGAAATGTTAATAGCTAAAACAGAACTTTCTAATACATCTGCATTCAACAGCTCCCTGAAACAAAGTACTATTGGATTACATTTTCTCAGTTGGGTGTTTGTGTGAAATTCTAGAGCCATCTAGACAGGATTAAATAGGATAAGAGTGTTGCCCATGATAATAAACATTAAATCCACTGACTGAATGACAGACAGAGGGTGATCCTGTTTGTGTGTGTGCGCATGCGCCGTGTTCCCCTGCATGTGGTGGCCCCTGTAGGCTTGAGGGATTTGACTGCATTTCTGGCAGAGCCTATTATTCTGCATGCACACAGCCAAACACATTAAATATTTATCACATTGGAGCAGAGGGATGCTGCAAATGTGGAGTGCTGGTAACAATCTCATCCAAGCATCTTCCTAATGAAGTGCAGATGTGATTTCAGAATGGAACAGAAGTCCAGAACACACGCATGCGTGCATACATGCATGCACACAAAATACACTGTGGCTTATTTATGTTATGCCTTTTATTGATTATTACCAGATGGGAGGGCAAAGCAATAGCTGACAGATTACCATATGGATCCTCTTTAATTTACCCTGAGTTATAGGTTTGCAATTCTCTCTTCTCACTTTTTGGCTCAGAAACCTACAATTTGCTAAGTGGAAAAAAACGTAAACTTACTGTAAGGAACACATTTCCATCATAAGCCTCCTAATGCCACTCTCAGGGGCTGAACTATCTTTCTTGACAAAAACTGCAGTTCCAGCACCACTTCCTAAAGCCACAGTCAGTACCATGAGCAGGAAATTTTGTGGCAGACCGATGAACAAAAAAGTGTTTCAATACTGATGAGCCTTGCAGACAATAGATCCTAACTGAAGGAGCTTTGTTTAAGATTCTGCTTTGCACAAAGCTGCTTCAGCAAGTCTCATATAACATTCCAACAGAAAATCCAGAGGCTGTAGTCAAGGCATCATTCTATTCTGAAAACTGGGAGACCTCAGCAGTTGCTTTGAGCTTCCAAGCCTTGGCTCTGGAGGCTTTCTAAATACTTACTCTTCCTACAGGAGTCAGGTAGAGCAAGAGCTACAAACACTCTCAGTCTCCCCACACAACTGTGACCTTCTGAGACACAGGCAGTACACATTAGAAGGCTGGAGTGTAAATGGATACTTCAGAGACACTTTAAAAAAAAAAAAGGTCTAATTGATGAAAAAAGCTTTTTGGTCTGTCTGCTAAAAGCAGATTTGAAACAATGCATTTTCAGTACGGTTTAACCTTTAATTTCTATTGTTTTGATTTTACAGTCACCTCCATCCCACTTCCAAGAGCAGAGGGCAAACAACCCTCTACTGCTCATAAGTTTTACTTATATACACCATTATAGTTTTCTAACCTTTCTGCTTTTCAAATCCATCACTTATGCCTACTGCCAAACAAGTTGCTGCAGGCTTTTCAGTTCTCTCTAAATCCATAAAAGAGCTCTAAAAGCAGTGTCATGGGCATCAGAGAAACAACATACAGGGTCAAGACAGAATGAAAAGGAGAAATGCAAACTAGGAAATCAGCTCTAGAGAAAAATGTGTATCATGCTTCAATGCACTGTTCATGTCTTCTGAGGGTTACAGGCAGATTCCAGCCTTTTTGACACTGAAAGGCATGAATCCCTTCTTTCCGTTCTTGAGTTAAGAAAAACTGATAGCCAGAATTTGCAATTAGTCAGAGCTTTGTTCCTCAGTTTTATGACTCCTTCTGTGCAATCTTGGACAGCTGGGGGGGTTTAGTCAATTTTCTTATCCCTTAAATGGGAATAAACACTAATTCATGCACAATAATTGCTAGGGGAATTAGCAAAGCCTTTTCAAATTCATAGTAAAAAGCTATGCTCCATCTACTCTGCCTGGACATAATTCTAAAACCACAAAAAAGAGGAGAAGGTTGCACCCTATCTGGTAAACTATTCTCAGCTGAAAATTTAATACCCTGCTGGAACAAATAGCAAAAGCCCTGCTGATTTTAACACAGTTAGAATTTCACCCCATTAAACAAATTTCCTAATGGAAGTCATGCACTTCAAACATTTGCACAGTAAAGCCATTTATATTCAGTTTCAGAAAGGTATTTTGTAATTCATGCATGACTGATGCTTTACCAAAAAAAATAATTAAATAAAATGTCAGTGTTCTGCGGAACCTGTACAAAACATGGTGGCTGGCCTTGAGATCATGCTATTTGTAAAAAAAAACCTTATTTTTAAATTCAGTGGCTGCTAGAGCAAGGAATCCATTTTCTATTATCATTGTTGATAAAAGCTAACATCTTAACACTGCAACACATATAATCAATGTCCAAAGACACACTTTAGAAAACGTACAGACATTTGTAGTACTTTCCTTTCCTCAGCACAAGAGTTCAATTTACTGCTACACTGTTGGTCACCTACCAAGCCTGTGACAAAAGCAGTTTGGGAATCCATAGCTTTCAAGTCCCAGCCCTGTGCATTAGCATATAAAGCACATTGTTTCCTTCTGTGCACGTGCTGCTCTGATGGAAGGTAAGAAGCCATCTTACAGAAACTATTATTTCACCATACATGGAGGAATATTACAGAGGCTTCCCTGAAGGTGAACAATAAGGAGTAATATATGAGAGCTTCTCTTGACAGGGGAAGGTCTGTGTGAGATGACTTGTGTGCCCAGTACCGCTGCCTACACCTCTGTGGAGAAACAAGATGACACCCTGATGATACAGCATTGGTCATTTACTCAGTGACACAGCTCTTCATTAGGGAGCATGCTGGCCCTTATTTCTAAATGGTCTCCCTGGAGCCACACTGGCAGAAGCCTGGAAAGAGGCAGGTCTGTACTGAGGTCCTTCAGTTTCAGCCTAAGGCTACTGCATTTGTGCATCACCTCTGAACCCTGAACAGTTAGTGGAACATTAATAGGATGCAATGAGGGGTTATTTAGATTCAATCAGTGTTGCAAGACAGAGGAGGAAAAAGAGACTCAGGTTGGTATATTACATACAGGCATAAGGGCACACTGGACACATTGGGAAATGGGTTAAAATCTTCTAACTGTAGCCATAAAGTACAGGCATGCACCAAATGTCTTTTTCTAACGGAAGACAGAAAGTTTACTTTTTTTAGAAAGCAGCTTGGAGGCCAAACTCGGTGCAGAATATGACAGGGTAGATTTCTTTCATGTCTATGAATGCACAAATCCTAACATTCACACTGAAAAGTCAAATTCAGAAATGCTATGTTTCAAACTGCTTTCACCAAACCAGAAAAAAAATGCAACCAAAAGACAGCTTTACTCCCAGGTTTTGCATCTGCATTTCAACTCAGATTTTCAGGCATACTTATTCAATGTTAGGTAAATCATCAGAATACCTGAGTGGGATTTAAATGACAATGTGTGTGCAAGCCCCTCTAGTACAGGGCTGGGGCTGTGTTATTTGCTTTCTTGAGATGCCACATGCACTGTACTACACAAATATTCAGATCACAATTGCGTTGGTAAAGTGTTGCTCAAATGTACCCAGCAGCTCTCCTGGGTTTCTTCATTTAGCTGTTTCTGTACCAGGAAAAAGTAATATCACTTCTGACACCAAACAAACTTACATGTCCATGTACCAGTGTTTAATAAAAACCTGTGGATGCCTCCTTACATAAAACTATGTAAGAAACTTTAGCTATATCAGTTATACTGGTTAAATAGGTGTGCATATGATTTGTAAAAATCCTTGTGACATTGCCTAAAGTCCAGAGTTTGTGTTCTGACACATCTGTGACAACAGATTAAAACTAGATGACCCTGGTGTTCTTCTGCACCTTCCTGACAGATGCTGCTAGGCAGTAAAATGGACCTAAATCAGAGTTGTGTGTTATAACCCCCTCATCTGTCTAGTTTTAATTCATTGCCACAAATCTGCTGGATACCACAGAAGCAGTTATATTGTCCAAACGTGCTTTTGTCAGTATAGCTCATTACACACATTGAACCACTGCAAACTATGCTAGCCCTAGCGCTTTTTTGCTAGTTTAACTCTGATTCCATTATTAGGGTTTTATTAGAAAGTTATCCAGTAAAGCTATCTGTAAAGCCAGGTCTTTCATTAGGAATGAAACTGCTAACAAGTTTGACATTTAAATTACCATTACTAGCCAGCTGAGTTATCTTTCTGAAATGAATGGGCCATTTGGACCTCTCAGAACTATTGCTGCAAGCTCTTTGCTCTCCCCGCTGTGATTCAAGCTCCTAATTTTTTTTTTTTTGTTTTCTTTTTTGCAAGCAGAACCCATAAAAACATTATTATTTTTCAAAATTCAGAGTATCAATCCATTGATACAAATGGTGCCTGACATGATCTGCTATCACTTTCAGACCTTCTCCAAGCACTTACCTACAACAGGGGGAAAACCCCAAGGTTACCTGGAAAGCTCCCAAGCTCCTGCTTTGCCCAAGAAAATACAATAAGAACAATCTCATTGTTAATGCTCAGGTTCTCTCCTATGTGACTTTGGGCAAATATTTTTATTTTCCTTGCTGCTGTTTTCCTCTCTGATGAAAGGATCTAGTTCTCTTCCTCTTACCAGCCTGCTGTGATGGAACTTGCAGGTCACTGCATGAGTAGGGAGAGCAACATCACTCTTTCAAATTCTTTAAGAAAACAAAAAATAACAATTTACTTTTGATAAGAGACTGCTGCCAAAAACAAACTTGTAAATGCATCAGTTGTGCTCTTTCTGGCTGCTCCTCTACTGAGTTGAATCTTTTTGGTTGAAATCTGCAGAAGTCCCGTTGTGACAGCCACAGGGACTCTTACTTGAGACTTTGGCTGCATGATGGAAGAGGCAATGCTGCAGGTGTTGATATGGATCAGAAAAAATGTACCATGGCAGCTCCTGAGAAAGTACCAAACTGTACATTTGAAAGCCTATGAAAGAAGCAAGATGCATACTGAAATAAAGGCATTTGACCATCCAAGAAACATGGCCCTGACTCATTTAAGGATGTTTTGGGACAGCCTCAAGCTGTACTCAAGTCACATGATGGCTTTGCTGCTTGTCAAAAATCAGGACAGCTCTGTTTGCCTTGGGTTAACTGATTCACATGGCCCTTGCCTACAAGTGATCTCATGTAGCTGTTCATTAGGATGTCAGCTTAGCAGGAAAAAAAAAAAACAAAAAACAATTACAGAAAGTAAAAACCCACAAGTTTAAGGATTTGATGGGGGGAAGGTAAAATACACAGACTTTATGGGCAATGAATATCCTGGTTTCTTCAGACTTACTTGTTAATTCAGTAGTCTGTGGATTACAGTATAAAGGTGATTCCACATTCCGAAAATATCTTGAAAAATCACTGGTTACTAAATAAATGTAGGCAGCAGAAGAGTGCTCTTGACTTTGAACATGAAAGGAGAAAAAAAGACACAAGAGAAGCCTTGACATTCCTCTTCCATGGACAGTAACAGAATTACAGTTCCATCTCACCTGGTACATGCTCCAAAGAGTAATGCCTGTGAATGGAGGCAGCCCTGTCCCACATTCTTCCCTGTTTGCTTTCATCATCTGCAGTGTGCCCGCTCAGGGGCTGACTAATGCTGCGTAATTGATGGATTCACACTCTGGAGCATCACGGCCTGCTCAGTAACAGCTGGGAAGAAAGACATTCTTGTAAAACAAATAGAACCAGAATTAGAAGGCAAGGATTTTAACTTAAGCTAGGTCTTCTGATGCATATTTCTGACAGCTCTTTCACTTGCACGAAATGCTTCAAGATGTACAAAGATCTGCATTTTTTAAGACAGCTGGTTTTCTCTGCCATCAAGTGTTCCTGAAGATGCATTTTTACAGTTTGAAAGATACTATGCTAACTCAGTGCCATGTATTTGAAAATTGCTGGCTAGAACAAACAAACTAAACCAAAAACCACACTATTTTCATTTGCTGCCCTTTTTTTACAGGTCATTGCAAGGATTCTTGAAGGATAGAGACAAAGGTGGCAGGAGTATTTTCTAAGGGAGATAAACATAGACCTAATTTTTCAGAGTTATGAGAGCTGCAGACATTAAAAACACCCACAAGGCCAGGCATAAAACAGAGTGAGGTAGAAATTCAGAAAACAGGTCAGGCTTGCTATAAGGTCTCTCAAGGGAAAATGAGGAATACTACTGGGCTTTATTCTTTGGGTTCATGTAGCTGCCACAGATTAGATGTTTGCTGGGTTTCACCCACAGGTGGCCAGACAACATTTGGCAATGTCACTTTAAGATTGCTTGTAGTCAAATTTAGAGCGAAATATAGTGACATTCTCATATCAGATTCAAGAGCTTGGTGCTCAGGCTGTGCTCAGAGGGGGAAGAACTGGAGTAAAACAGCACAAGCTCACAGGTATGAAATCAAAGAGAACAAAAACTCTTTTGCAGGTTTGTTCTTCTTTCCCTTTTATTTTTTCTTCTATGTTTTTGTCTTCTTTTTTTCTTCTTTCAAACCTACTGTACTGGCTCTGTATGATGCACAGATCAGACTCACTTAAGAATTTCACAGAGATGGCTCTTGACGTAAAAACAAGATATTTGTGCTTATCTCTCTGGGCACAGTTCTGCACTCCCTCCTGCCTGTTTCACTCCAGTGACTCTGCTTTCAGAGCTCTCCATTCAGCATGTCTGGCTCTTACAGGGTTGATCAGCAATAAGTATTTTGGTCACAGAGGTTTTCAAACACATGGGAGAAAAAAACACCATTATAAATTTAGCTATTTGCACCACAGGGATACATCTGGTTGAGTAACTGATACCAGGCCAATTTTAATCTCCTTGTCTTCTTTCTTCCGCTACACTTTCCTCTCACTGAACAGAGACACCAATGAGGTGAGTGAGTGGGTGGGTGGGTGGTGGTGTGGAGAAAGTGCTAGCTCAGCTTGCTAATGACTTAAACTGCTCAACTTCATGACAGATTTTGGCAGGTTTTGAAAATCATGATAGTAGTAACTGGCCCATGTTATATTGTTTCCATCTTAGCTTTCTGGAATACATTAAACTAACCAGTTTCTAAAATAATATTATTTTTTCATGTAGTACTTGGAACACGAGGGAACAGAAGAAAAACTATTCTTTCACTTTCTACCAAGCCAATGATACAAATAGTTCATTAAGCAACACTGAGGGCATAAGTCCCATTTTAGTTTTTTCTACTTCCTTTTTATAGATTTGTGGAAAGTCAGGAGTTGAACATCCATTAATACAGCTTCTCTTATCAAATAGCAAAGTCTTTTGATGGCAAATAATTACACTAAGAACAATGTAAATAAAGGAGAAAGAGATCATTTCAGTTCCTGTTGGAAATAAGAGACCAGATTAATGCAAAGATGATACCGAAAGCAATTGTGAGTGGATTAAAAAAACCTTCTGTTTACTTACATAGACAGTATTCAAGCCTAGAACAACATTTATTGTGCAGTAATTGTAAGGTGCATTTTGTACTTCAAAATATTTTTTTTTCTTCATAAATGCTAGAATTCATATCCTAAAGCACTCTAAGGTTCTTCATTTCTTTTTTTCTAATGCTTCAATTTAGGGAGACACTTTGGAATAAGACTTTATAGACTTCTAAGAAAATAACTTTTTCTTTATTCAGGTATAAAGAGGAAGTGAACATAAAGGCTAGCACTGGATGTACAAAGCTCCAGCCTTCCACCTGCTGAGATTTAGATCAAACTAAACCACCTTCTCTGCTTGTCTGGCTGGGTTTTCAGTGATAAGAGTTCTTGAAAGGGGGCTATCACTGTGAGTTTCTAACAGTCACTTCATCCAGTAAAGAAAACCTATCTTCCACATGCAGAAGCAGCAGACTTTATCATGACTGGTGAAATTATAATTCATTATCAAGTGCTCCAAAAGAATCTATTCACCCATGGAGTCATAGAATAGTTTGGATTAGAAGAGTCCTAAAAAGATCACCTAGTCCCATGTCCCCTGCAATGAGCAGGGACACCTTCCACTAGATCAGGTTGCTCAGAGCCCTGTCCAATCTGACCACAAATGTTTCCAGTGATGGAGCATCTACTACCTCTCTGGGCAACATGTTCTACTGTCTCACCCCCCATCTTATAAAAAACTTTTTCCTTATATCTAGTCTATCTTCACCATGACCCCCATTGGTGCCCCATGTGTTAAGGACCAGACGAAGGCATTTGGTCAATACTGATTTTTATTCCTAGGGAAGAGAGCTGCTGGGAAGATGCAAAGTCACCAAGAATAAGTTACTCCTCCAGATTCAGTTATTTCCTTGAGTCTGTTTTAAAGAAACCTGGGAATAAACCAGCATGGATGGCTGAACCATCTGCTGTTGGGCCTAGAGGCAATCTTGAGCAATTGGGGCTATGAATTCTCATTCAGAAAATGGTTACATCCCACTCCCTGCTGTCCAAAAACACATTTCAAAGGCAGTTTTAAGGTACTTAGATCAGAGGCTGCAAGCAGAGAAATAGCCACATCATCAATCTCAAATGGTACTAAGTAGCTCAAATGTTTATTAAGATTCTCAGATGGGAATCATAAACTGTGTTGAGCTTTATGAAAACATTGAAAGCAGTACTTGGGCTAGCTAACTTTTAAGTTGCTTTGGAAAAACCTTTGCTAACTACAATGACTCCAATATTGGCACATCTCTAGGTTGGAAGATTTTTCAAGAAAGAAAATACCCATTTGACAATACACTGAATAACTAACAGTATCTGTGCTAGCAAGAGCAATAGCAGTCCAATGTCCAGCCGGGATTTTATTCACAAATACAAAGTTAGAAAAAAGTGTTGATAAAAATAGAATGTCAAATACTGTCAGAAATGTGATTTTTGAGTAGGCCCAGTGAAAAAACAGTTACTTGGTTTGACCAAGTGTTACATTTGCTCATGTCACCATTAAAGCAGGAAATTCTCAAGAAATGTAAACATATGCATTTCAAACAAACCCCTCCCAAATTAACACTGCAAGGTCTCACAGAAAACTCTCTATATACTGTCCATACTCTGTCATTTTCCTTCTTATTTCTTCTTCCCTTTAATTATTTTCAAACATTCATTCTTGAAGTAACTTCTCATACTTACACATTCTCTGCCCATCATTCACCACCTACCTTCCAAAAATAATAAAGAGAAGATTTATGTCTAATTTGCTAAAATCACTGTATTAATTATTTTCCAATGAAGATTATAATAAATCAATCAAAATAAAGTAAATGGTGATCTCTACTTTTTTTTTAAATTAAAAGAATATGTATCTGGTTTGGGTTTTTTTAATTTCTCTGTGATTAATTGTCACAGACTCTGTGACTGTGACAGCATTTTTAAAAAAGCATCTTCTAAATAAGTTAAAATCATGCCATACAGCAAACTGGAATGAAGAAATGAATCACATCTCCTATGGGTATAAATCTGCAAAATTTCTTTTGGGTTAGTTGTTTTATTCTGATCTGCTGGGAAAGTGGTGCTGGGGAGGGTTTAATCCCCTTTTGCATCATTCTTCCCCTCTCCCACTACACTCCTATCCTCTTATCATCCCTTTTTACTGGCAAGACTTAAAGTCAGAAATATTTTCAGGAAGTTTTCATAAGGCTGGTGACACTTCAAACATGCTAGAGGGAGCCAAGAGAGAGAGATTAACTAAGTAAGTATATTTGTATGCATTAGCTTAAAAAGCAATTAGCTCCTGTAACAGGAGACCTAACAGATTGGTGCCTAGCAAGAGTATATATGACTAATTCTGTGTGACTGTGTCAAGAAGAGCAGTTTGCCCACCAGAGAAGCTAACATGTTGCTATATAAGAAGCAGTTCACTTTGAATTCACATTTTTAAGCTTGCAGCTGCTCTCAACATTTAGGGATATTTTTTTAGTTTTCTGCTTCCTTTTTCTCATAATTATTTTTGACAACTCCATCCCTCCTACTCAGCCCAGTGCAAAGCAATGCAGTGGAAAAAGCACTGTACTTCCACCAAGTAGATGAGTAGTACTTTCTTGTCTGTCTAACCCCTCTCCTCTTCCTCCTCCTCCAATAAGCTCTAGATCCAAGATACCATAGAGGACAAAACCAGAAGATTCACTCTCCTAGAAAATATAATAAAACTGTTCACTGCAGTGACAGCAACATCTGGCTTTATGTTAAACCTTTTCTCACCTCCTACCCACCCCTAGATTCTCCCTGGTGTAAAGTGACCATCCCAGAAGGATGCATTTCACAGTTTCTCCTTAGACATTACTTTGGACTGTAAGATTGGCTAAAAGCAAAATTATTTTGCATGTGGTCCAAGCTAGGCCACATCTGAGCTCACTTTACAATGGTACTTGTTCAGATGCAATTGCTTCTTGATTCAGTGGTATCTGATATTGTGATAACACTGAGAAATCACTACAGGCCTTGACAGCTTGTCCTTGTAGGTTTCCTGGCCTCTGGTCCTTGGGAGGAGGGAGATGGAAGACGAGTGAAATCCTGCACAGCTTCAGGTTGCACAGCTCAGCAGCAACCCAACCCCACACAGCTGTTAAGTTAAACATCTTTACCCTCCTCCTTCTCAGTGGACCATCTTACCTATGTCTGAAGTCACACATTTTGTATCAGATTGACATTACCTTCCTGGAGACAGCCTTAGAAAACAGATCCATGACTTTCCACCTAACTGAGGCTGGAGAAAATTACACAACCCCTCTTCTTCAGCTTCCTTTTCAGTAGTGCTATCAAATATTTTCAAGTCTTCAGTTCAAGCAAGTGAATAACACTTGAAGCAAGGCCTAAGCAACTGATTATTAGGTTTCCCTGTAACACAGTTGATAGGTTTCTCACAAGCTTAATGTATTTTTTTAAAGTAGTACAGGAAAACTCTTGCTGTAACCTGACACAGGGAGTGCAGGAATTGATAAACAATACAAAGACCAATTGCTTTGAGAACAACTGATGAGATCATTTACTTATGAAATAGCAGCCTTGACAACAAGGATCAGGTGTCCCTGAACTAGTTCCTGAAGTGTAACCATACCAGATAATTAATATCAGCCCTGAGAGAAGCTAAAATTTCTGTTCAAATCACATTTCTTTCTTCTATCTGTGAGCTTTTCTGCAGGCTCGAGGCACAGTGGAGCAGAACAGGGACTGCAGTTACTATACAGGCTTTATTGTCTGGAGAACATGCTGCTACCTAGTAGTAGAAAAGGCAACAAAGAGACTGCTGGAGGGTCACTAAGAAATAAAATTAAAAAAAAAAAATTTAAAAAAGAGCTGAAGCACTGGATATGCTTGCTATTACAATTTGGCTCAGAAAGCAGAGAACCTTCCAAGGCCATTTCCAGCCTTTGCAAGAGACTGTGCTCTTGGAACTCAGAACAGAGCAGGCTGAGTGGGCTTGCCATGCCCTGTCACACTATTTCCAGAAATTTTGCCTTTTTTAACCTCTACTTTTCTGAAAGGAAGGGTAAAAAGAAGTGTCCTAGACACTTCAAAAATGTAGAAAATGCCACCCCAAAACAGCAAAAGTAATTAAAACCTAAGGCCAGCTTAAAAACCATGTTGGAAGTCCTACAGCTGCAGCCTTCAAAGGCTTACTTTTTTCTGGAGAGGGGTGGAGAAGAGAGCTTTGATTTAAAAACCACCACCACCACCACCACCACCACAACCACAATGGATCATTTGATCTTTTGTTCCCTCCTGTTTTATTTTAATTAATGCTTCAAAGTAACGATCTAAAGTCAATCCAGCTTTATTAAAGGTTCATTGCAGGATTAAGAGAGATTTGAAACCAAGCCCAATAGAGTCAGTAGAGACAAGCTCAAGATGGCCACTCAGCAAATAAAAAGCATAACATGCTGGTAGTGTTTTGAACCATCAGCCAATAAAATCAGGCAGCATTTATAAACACTGTCATTTTTTTTCCCCTGGCAATGAAAATCTTTTAAACTCCTCGTTAGTAGGCTTTTGTGCCACTTGTGAATCATTTCTTTTCATTTTCTTAAGAGAGCATTCATTCATTTTAGGTTATTAATAAACAGAATCCTACATATATGTGCATCAAGTATGCTGTCATTACCCAAGCTAAATGCAACATGTGTTAGCAACATCATACCATTTGATTGATCCACTATTTTTCCAGATTTTCAGGTTCAGAAACGTCATAATTTTCTAGTTGAAGGGGGCGTCAAGGCTCTAAAATATTCATGACTGCACACTCCTATCTACATGGACTATGTACAGGACCCAGAAGGACCAAGGCTTGTGAAGACAATGAGATTACTTTAAATCTGGCAGAAGCAGACACCTTTCTAACTCTTCCAGGCAGATTGCATCTGGTTGACAGCCTGCCTTGGTAGTATTAGAACTTTGTATAGAAACTTATTAGTATTAAATATGGATTAGATGCCAACCTATTTATTTCACTCTCCATTAGAAGAGCAGTAAATCTGAGATCTTCTATGAAGAAGGACTGTGTTTTTATTGTCACCAGTATGAAAAATGTCCCTTTCTCCCTTGCAGAGGAAATGTTATCCAAGTCACAATGCTGAACTCCTCAGACCACATCTGTAATATGACTGTTCAGTGCTTCTGGCTTTTGCTGGTTTTGAGAAGACAAGGGAGTGCCCATCAAACCTTCACATGCAGTGTAACACCTTGGAAAGCACTATCCCCTTTCCACCATTTCTTCAATGGACATGTGGGAAAAAAGGAATTGTCCTGTGTGAGACCTGGATCCAGTGGTAAGGGAGGCAGGAAAGAAAGTTATCAGGAAAGAAAGTTATCAGGAAAGAGTGTGTAGCACAACAGTGTGGGCACTGGGGCTGCTGGTCCAGGATGCACCAGCACGGCTCAGAGTTCTTCTGCTTCATTTGGCACAGCTACTTGCCCCTGGTCCAAAGGGACAGCAGCTCACAGCTGTGGATACATTACCCTCAGTCCCTTTCCCCTGAGAGCAGCTCTGCAGAGGCTATCAGGGGCCTCCATCACATTAGTGCTGCTACTAGAGCAAGACGGTACTTACAGAAATGTATTTCAATCCTGAGTCCTGCAGACATGCTTTGGCTACTTTTGTCCACTTAATGAGAATATAATCTAGGGCCCAGCTGGTGTAAGTCAGCACAGAAGCAATAAGCCTAAGGAAACAGTGCCAATTTACCTCAGTGAGGATCTGGCCCAGGGGATTCATAATGGATGGAGTTGTCTAGTCAAGAAGAGGCTGGAACAACTCGAGATGACTGCACTTCTCCCCTCCTTTCACAGTTCAGACAGCTTCTGCCAAATGGTATGAGCAGCTGGACATCTCTTTCAGATCCATATTTAATTCCCTAAAGCTGCATTGAAATGAAGAATCCTACTCACAAGAAGAGGGGAAAATCAATATTTTGCACTGCTTTAGCTTCAAATTTTAATGAACAAGGAAGGTGATGCTGTAGAGTAGGAAAAAATCATATAATCAGAGTCTCAAGGCTGAGGAAAACAAGAAAAAAAGCATTTAAAAACTTTTCCTTTTTTATTGTTTATGACAAATTTATTTATTAAACATATCTAACACCTTTTTTACTCAAGAGTGAGCAGTAGTAGAAAAAAATTGCAGTCTGAGAATTGCAGAATTGCAGTCTAAAATGATTGTGCAAATTAAATGAGAAAATATGAGTTATTGTTATTCATGATATTGCCATCTATAGACAGAGATACTGTAAATATACCAAACTGCTTGAATTGGGAGAGATTATTATTAAGAATAATCTTTCTACCTGCATTCTCTCTTTCACCAAAAAAGTTAAACAAATTTCAAATCTGCGAACAACTATATTTATGGATGGAAAATAGAGGTCCTTTAAAATCTGATAGAAATTTTCTTCTTCACCTTCCTAATTTAAGCAGAAAAAAGTCCTTTTCAATAGTTCTTGGTGCTAAAATATAATCAAATATAGCTGAGATGCACCTGAACATAGGAATGGAATATAGGACAGAAATAATCACGTCAGGTAGTGTTAGTGATTTTGTTGGCACTATCTAAAATATAACTATCTAAAATATAAAATATAATGTATGAGGATACATTATATTATGAAGTGGAACAGAATCCATGTAATGTGGTGTCTTAGATTATATTTATAAATTCTGGTCTTAAGAATCTGTTTTGAGGTCTCTCAAGTGGCTTTTCACTCTTGTTTAAAAAGGCATTGTAATGATATGCCCCACTGGATTTTGTTTACAGACTTGAAAAAGACCAAGCTGAAACCCTCAGGTTTCACTCAGCAGGGTTAAAGAAGTCTGGTTTAGCATATGGATGGACATTTCTGAAATTTTTTATTAGCACTAAATACAACATTCCACCAAATGGACATCTGATCTTTTATAATGGGTCACATTTTAAAATTAACATCTCTACATCTTTTTAATTTTCATTGATAGTCTAAATCAGAATAAGAAATTTTACCCCTTAACAACACAGATGTATGCTCCCACCTGAGACTATAAAAAACATTCAGACTTATTTTGCAGACGAATCAAATCCTAAAAGCCTAAATAACCCAACAGCCAAAGATAAGGTTATATGAATCTCAATTTCTCTTTTTGACCTTGCGAAGCTTAAAAGTGGTATTTTTCCTCTTAAACCAGTAGTTCATCTCTAGAAATAAACACAGGGAAATAGTTTTTCAGGAAAGAGGCTCTATTTCTTAATCAGATGCAACTACACTGATATTTTCTGTAGTGAAACACCATCATTTCAATCTCCGCCAGTAAATAAACTGAAGGCGCTTTCTGTTGTTTGGAAATAACTTTCACTAAAAGCTAAGGGTACACATACCTTATATACAGCACATATTTGAGCAAATGTGCCTGGACATGTCTTTTAGAACATGTATTTTCCTGGTGTACACGGGATTCCTAAGAGTGCCAGAGCTGGTGTGGTTTGAAAGGTAAAACTGCCTAACCATCAGGCAATGAGAAACCAGATTACCTGCTTGACACAGTTTCAAGGATGATGTGCATGCTCTGTTCCAAAGCAAACTTCAAAAGAATACCTTAATCAAACAAACTGCACATATGAGATATCCAAGGACAGCACAACAAAGTCTGCTTTGCAGGGACAGAAAGAAAGAAAGAAAGGAATGGGAAGCAATATAGTCAACCCTCATGGGTAAAGTTATGTAAACTCATAAAGGAAGTGAAAATTGAGATATCCAAGTGCATTGAACGAGGTAAAAAAAGTAGGGTGAGTTCTTAATTAATTGCATAAGCAAAAATTCTGTACACCTCCTGACCCATATGAACCAATCATCTGTTCTTCTAAAGGTTTTCTTCACAGGTTAGAAAAAAGAGGAAAGTCAGAGCTGTGACTGACCTGTGAAGTAACCCAGTAACTGCAAATTCTGAAGATTTGCCACCTCTGGTGACTGTTCACACAAATAGAAAAACAGTCTTTTTCCATTACTGTGAGTGGGACAAGATCCATGATAGATCTCTAGAGGATCAAGCCTTGCCAGGCAAGCATATTTCCCTATGACTGAATTTTGGGGGAAAAAACCACAAAAAGAAATCTGGAAAGCAGCATCAGTTCAACTGCATCCAAAACCTATTTTGAATGTTGGTTGGGTCTAAGAAGATCCAATTTGGTGGAGTGTTCAGTATTCCCTGTGCATAACTGAGGTTGGTGCGAGCATTACTAAACACGTAAGGTTTTCAAACCTAAGCATCTCAGTCAAACCAGATAAAACAACACCAAGAGTCTGAAAACTGCCCCTTCAAAAGGAAGAGTGGTGGGTGGGGGTCAGGTGTCTTTGATGCAGGCCAGATACAGCACAGGAATGTGCAATATCCTGCTTCCTTCAACACCAGAAAAATCAAAGAGCTAGAGATCCTCTCCCTGCTCACAGCTCCAATCCTTCCAGCCAAAAATTTCTCCACCGAGGGGACCTCTCTCGAGGGACTGCTCCAAGGCTGTGCTTGGCCATCTGTGCATGTGAGTTTTTTCTTTATGTTTTCCCTTGGGGAATGTGTTGTTGTTGTTGTTGCAGTTTTCTTTCTCTGACTCCATATTCCACCACTCAAGCAGCCCTGTGCCAGTCCACCCTGTACATAGTCCTGAAAGGTGTTGGGCACATCTTTAGTTGGGAGACCAGTTCCAATACATAAAGCAATTCAAGTTTCTGCACTCAGTGTGGTATTTATACTTACCTACTTCTGTCTGCCCAAGCCATGATGCTGCTGGGGGTGGGGCTGTACAGGGCATTCAGCAAGCACTTGCAGAGGCCCTGGGCTGCAGGGCACTGAGCAAACACAGCTGCTCCCTCAGACCCCCAGGAGCTGCCCCTGCAACCAGCGTGAGGCTCTCTGACCAGCTCTAACTGCATTCAGAGCAGTCACAAAGATTGCACACATATGATCTTTAGCTCTCTGCAGCTTAACACTCCGCAGCAGTCGTATACCTCGACCTTCCACAGGTTGTGGGACAGTATCTTAAATGCTATTTGTGAGGTACCCAGAAATGTGACTATCAGCAGCATAGCCCACGCAGAAATTAATAATTGTTTGCTCAGAACAGGCTTAGCTCTGAATGTACAGCAAACATAAGGCTTTGAACACAATGATAAAGGAAAAAAATATGGCCACTCCCTCACCATCTCATGCATTGAGGCACAAGGAGCAAAATACCAAGTGATTAATAATTGAAACATCTGCTATATCATATATGTGCAGGGATAAATTCTAGACTGAACAGAGACTATGTTCTTAAAATTCTTTTTGGTTCTTTTTTCTTAATTATCTTACTTCCACAGTATATAAATTTTGCAAATATTGCTTTAAGTGCAATGCAAATAATACTTGCAAAACATATTTTGCAAATTCAATTACTTACTAATGGGGTATGATGCATTTCACCACCCAGACTGTCAACCAGTAGTCCAAAACTTGCAGACACCCTTTTGCAGGAAAGTCTTACAAGTACCAGACAGTCATATTTAATGTCCTACATTTACATAGTTAGGACTGAACACAACCAACCATGTGATAATCTCAACAAACATAGAAGAGCTCAATGAAGAAGAGAAACAGCAAAAAAAGTCAGTATTTGAGGGAGAAATTAGGGGAGAACACTGCAGATGGATGGGGGATACAAAGTAAGCAAGCAAACCAGAAAGACATTTTTTTTTCTCCTCCTCTGCCAGCTGCATGCCAGCTCTAATGAGAACAGCAGCTAAGTAGTCCTGCCAGCCCTCCAGGTTGGAGATGGCTATGATGACAAGGAATGTGAGGAATGAAGCACTGCTGCTGCTGCTACATCTGTTTTAAAATCTGACATCAGCCTCCCTTCAAAGCTAACTAACCCAGCAATTTGTGCAGCTATTAACAGAACACACTTGTTATTGAACTCAGGGTGCAGGAAGAATCAGACCCAAATCCATCCAGTCTCACAGCTGGGTTGTTGGTATTTTACCACTTAAGAATTTGCTGTCCATATATTTTGATAAAAATTGTTTGGGTTTTTTTTTTTTTTTAATTAAGTCCAGGTTATAAAAGAGGATAGAAAACAATAACTGTGAGCACAATCTACAAAAATGTTAGAAAATTACAAACTTTTGGCCTCTGTAAAAGACATCAAAAAGTAAAAGAATGAAGACAAAAAACTGGGAAATGAATGGCTGTGACTGGGAGTCCCCAGCTCAGTATGGCTGTCACTAGTACTGCATTATGCCATAACAAAAAAATCAGCAAACTGGAAATTCCTCCTGCTGTGCACAAATGAAGCCAGGAATGTCTGTCCCTGCTGCCTGTACAGAAAACATCAACCTCTATGTGATGCTTCACAAGCTGGATATGTTTGGGTATCTCTAGATGACAGAGAATGAGCAGCAATTTCCATGATTTAGCTGCACACTTAGGTGCAATTTGGTTTCATTTCCATTCTGATACAGATCCTGTTAAAAGATCTTTTTGCAACCACAGGAGGATCTGAGATAGCCAAGGGGACAATAATAATAATAATTTTTGAAGTTACAGACAGAAAAGGACTGAATGCCGTTCACTGATTTAGTGCAAAAAACTAAAGCAAATTACCATTTTTATAATGCTCTTTTCCCCACTAGTTGTTCATGTTTTACTCAGGGCTTTTTAGAGGCAGAATGCTGCCTTTCTGGTCAACAATTCTACAACTTCCTAATCTGTATATTTGTGTGAACAACTTTTATTGACATAGCTGCAAAATATCACAGTCTATTCTTAGGATATAATAAGGCATTAGGTATGGTAAGGGTATTATTAATGAAAATTAATTGCCTTCCAGTATAGTTGCCACAAGTAAGATTATTGAATATATTACCTTGTATTACCTTATATTACCTGATTGTATAAAGTGCAACAGCAAGCTTTATGTTTTGTATAGGATGCACAAAGAGTTAAACACAAAATTTAGACTATTGAGAAGAAACTGGTTAACATGTCACCCACTCTGTGATTTAGTGTCAAACCATAATCTGGAAGAGAAATTTCAAAGAATTTTTCCTTGATCTAATTAGAAAGTAGACAGTTTTTACCATATGGCAAGATTTCTCCGCAAATAAATTTCAAATAGAACCAAAAGAATGGCTGTAGAAACCAATGGAGACATCACCACTTTTTCAAGCAAGTTAAAGGGTGCATCTTAAGTAAGGGTCAACAGGAGAAGCTTAAACAGAGCAAACCAAAAGATAAACAGTTATAAATGACCAGGACTGAGGTGACATTAACCACAAAATTATAAAGGAACTCAAGCAAACTGCTGGGGAAAAAAAAAAAAAAAAACCAGTTTGTAATCTCTCTTCTATTAGTCCTTTCATCTGAGGCGTGAGAGGTGGAAAACAGGATATCAATTTTTTAAGAATTTTCACAGGGAGCTGCAGACTTCTAACTCTGGCCATAGCTATGGTGGGAAAATTAGAGGAAATTATTGCAAATAACAGAATTAGTAGACATGTGGAGAAAGATTACAATTTGGGAAAAAAATAGCAAGAGTTTTCACCATGGTTCTACCTATCAAATTTATGGGAGTTTTTCACTCAACAAGTACATTCAGCTGATATCAACTACCTGGCTTTCTAAAGGTGTGCTTTTTAACAGTGTCCCTTAGCTGGGGCATTGCATGGTGAATACCTCATTAAAAGTCAAGAAACACAAAACAGAATAAAAATAGAACAGAATAAGATCAAGATTGAGAAAAATCATATGTTGATGCTGCTCCATACAGTGAGGATCAACCAGAAAGGATGTGAGCAACAAGCTGAAAACATCTGCTAATGATATGAACTGATTCTGAGCAGGAATAGGCGAGAATGGGGGTGAAAGAGTGCAGAGGTGCTTTGCACACTGCATAATAAAAAGACAGTTTTAGTTCAGTAGGGATAAATGAAAACGAATGCACAAAGGCAAGAAAAATCCTAAATTTATGTACAAAATCATGGGCTCTCAGCTGATTATTAAGAACAGAATTGAGAACAAAACATTCCACTGTAAGGAATCAGGGCTCCCTACATATTAAGCTTCTGTAATTCTGTCTCTGCATTTTATAAGGGATACAGAAGAACCAGAATAAATGCTCGAAAAGATAATTAGAAATGTGAAAGGGCTTCAGTAGAGGTGATGAGTAAGTAGAGTAAGACTCTCATCTGGCTCAGAGGGAATCCTGGGGAATTAAGATAAGGGTCTCTAAAACCATAGGCAGCAGGAAGAAGAAACATAGAGATCAACCATCCATATTTTCTTTTAACTCAAGTACTAAATATCATTGAGAACATTGAAGGAGCACACTTCAGCACAAAGGTAGGTGATGTTAACTATTGGAATTCCTTGACAGAACAGTTTGTGGACCCAGAGTTTACCTGTCTTGAAGAGAATATTAGTTAAATTCATATGAGGGAAATCCCTCAAGAATTACTATCTTCCGTCTAGCTCATATTTTTCAGGATATTAAAGGGAGAAAATTCCTCTTCCCCCTGCCACCTGGTCAGACAACCTGGAAGTTGATAATAAACAGATTTGTCTGAGAGGTCTCTCCAGAGACCAGCACCAGCCAAAAAAATGGTTTTGGAGAGCAGCAGGGGAGTAGAGGGATTTTGAGATATATAATACCCTAGAACTGAGGCAAGGATGTTAGAAATTTTGATTTATGATAGAATAAGCTGAAAAAATTAATGAAGTCTGGCAATATTACAATTTTCAATGAAGTCAAGGGAAAATCAGATAAGTCTTTGGAGACACATCACTACGTGCTTGTCCTGTCCTTATACTCTTAGCAGAGGATATCTACCAGTGGTTATAACAAATGGAGCTAAGCACAACTTTGGTATGATCCGCTACAGGTATTTTGTTTCATCTGAACTCCATTTTTATGGCATCATGCAAGCAGGCAGTGGCATGGCTTAAAGCACATCCTACTACTCCTGAGGCTTTGACTGCTGGGCTTAGGGCCAGCTTAGAGAGAGCACAGCTGCTGACTTTGAAAGCTGATGTGAAGAAAACTAGAAGGGGCTCCAGCAGACACTGCCTCTCCTTCCCTTGGGAACTGCTTTTAGCTGTGCTGTTGCCCTTTGCCTCCATCTGAGCTATGTTGCAGCTGTGTTATGGCCATGCCTGCACCTGGCCATGTACCCCACTGATCAGAGTCCCTGCTCCTGGCCCACAGGCTAACTGCCCACGGCACCCCAGGACCTGGCTTGTCACCATGCCTTCATCTGGTGGCCACTGGCCCCCAGCTCTCCCAGCCCTTCTCTGGTTAGCTTGCTGGGCATGGTGGATCCACACCCAGCCAGGGCTGGCCCAGCCCCTGCAGCCTGCCCTGCCAATAGCCCATGGTCCCTGCTGTAGCCCAACACAGAGCAGCAGTGCAGAAGTTTGATCAGTATCTCTTGTTAATACCTACCCTGGGTCAGAAGAGCACATCAATAAAACATGAGGAATCTGAACAGCCAGGAGCACTGCAACAGCATCTTTCCTCCTTAGAACAAGAGGTATCTCCCAGCACACTTGCTATCCAGAAGAGCTTCATTTATGTAAAGCTATCTACTGTGAAATTCCATTGATTGCATAATACAACACTTCCTTTTGGAATTGGCAGCTAAAACGTATAAAGCCCTTCATTGTAAGAGACTTTTGTCCAAAGTTAGTATCAAGGAAAAGTGGAAAGAAGGCTAAATACAGGCTGTTCTCTTTTTCTTTGCAGTGGTTTTAGAATGATGTTCCTCATTCCTGTGCATTTCTTCCTCCAGAAGCGCTGCAAGAAATAACTGGAACTGTCTGCTCTAGTAGGATAGCAAAATTGCAATGCTCTGGCTCTGAACACAAGTGTAAAAGTACATTGAAAGCCAAGAAGAAAAAAAGAGAAAGAACAAAAAACCATTCAATTGATATTTTCTTTTTTTGCTTGTTTCATGACTGTACATATTCCACTAAATAATACAATGCATTAAATTTTTTAATACTATAATTTTCAAAATATTGGATCCTTCCTTCTGGTTTGCATACCAGTGGAGTTCATTTATTTGATTTTTTCCATACTTATGAAAATTTGAATTTTCCTTTTTAGTTTTATCGTGGGAATCTTAAATCATTTAGTCAGCTGATTCCAGGAACAGAGCTTTTAAAAGTAGAACATTAAACATTGACCAGTTAGCAAGAAAGCTTCAAGAGCTGGCAACACTTATAATTGCAAGGACTTTTGGTTTTAAATCTTCAAGTTTTACAGTTTGGAATCAGTATAGTTTTATCATCCAAAGTATGATGGAAACAGCAGTAGACTTTTGATAGACTTTTGATAGACTTAGCAGTAGACTTTTGACTGTCTCCTAAAACCTCTCATTTTCAACCTAGGATTCCCATAAAATAGTGTCAAAAAATCAGAAAAGGGCTTTTATGCAAAATACCTGTGTACGTGCACATGTACTTTAATCCTGATCCAACATTTCACATTTCTTGTTTTCCCCACCCTTTTTGCTCATTTGTTTAATTGTCTGTTACCATTAGGGTTTTTTTATGCTTTGGTAAAGCATGTTGCTAGCATTCAGCCAGTGAGTCTAAAGTTTAAGAAGAATTTTCCTTTAGAGACAATTTAAAGTATTAATTCTATGAAGTCAGGTCTGCATATAGTACAAAGATTAGGAGTTAAAAATAGACATGAATAGTTTCCACTTCCCTCAAGAGTGTCTTTTGTGTTCAAGAAAGAAAAAAAAAGAGTGACTATTAGAAAGAGAATTAGAGAAAACGACAGCATTCAGAATAAGCTTAATTTTAATACCTGGTATAAATAGAATTAATTCCACTTGAATCCTATCAAAACCAGAATGAGATTTCAGGTAAAGCTTTCTAAAATAAAGTAATGTATGTAATTATGATAAATTACACAAAAGGAAAAACAAAAGTTTTTATTAGTAAACCTTGCTCTCATTCAGGCATTACTGCAGATCAGAACTAAGACATGTCTGGGCTCAGGAAAAACTGCTACTGATAACTCAGATGAGGAACACAGTTTCCTTTCCAGTTACATTTAGATGAGAGTTCACCTGTAGTAGCAACTTTCTGGTTTGCCCTTTGTCTTCTGTTGCTAAGTGATATCTGGCTCTTTCCTTCATCCCGCCTCTTGAGTTCAAATGAGAAAAGTAGGCTCAGCCTCTCATAAGCATAACTGTAAAAAGTGTTTAGCAACTAAAGTTTCCTTCTCATTGCCCTGCAAGGAGAAATTCAGATACCTGATTTTCCATTTACAATGCCAAAACCTAAACATTATGCCCTCATATAGTCTCTCTCACTCACTATTTCTTAAACCACATATTAACAAGACTAAAAGTTTCTTTCCAAAGAAGCCTTGGAGCATTTTGGCTGGCTCACATAGGGGCTGATTTCTTCACATGTAACAGAAATACCATAGTAATCAATCCACTGAGGGAGAAAAATTAAATATTCCCCCAGCTACTCAACTTCTAAAGGATTCCAGCAGTTTCTGAATTTAATTACTGACAAGTTTAGATATGCTGGGAGATTCCAGGGCTGATTTTATGCACTTTCCCTTGAACCTCTCTTGTCAGACTTTCTCACAGTTCTTCATAAATGAAGGCCCCAATTGTTTAGACTAAATTGGAACACTGTGTTTATGTCCATACAACGCATAAACAAAATCACATGAAAATTCTTGGTATGAGAAAAGAAGACGTATCTCCAGTGCAACTGTTTTATCAAAGAGCACATAATTTATCTTAACTTCCAGAAAACAATACTGCTATTTAAATCCAAACAAATTCTACTGCAATATAAAAGAACATACAAATTTATTCTCAATAAAGCAAGTGAACACTGATTTTTTCCACCAAGTATTCAGACAAGTTACTGTGGTATAAATATGTTCAACACTAACCCAAAATTCAAGGCCACTGCTGAGATTCAATCTACACATAGCAAAGACCATTGAGCAGACTTGCACAAAGTCAGCTATACCAGTGTATGTATTTTCCAAGCTGGGGGAAATTTGTGCGTACACAGGACCTTTGAATTTGAAATCAGAGTTCCCAGCTACACAGAGCTGGCAGCTCTTGGCTTATACGTACTGTAGCCTGAAGTCAAATAAATTGTTCAAAGACAATGTAGCTGCACATTCATGCTCAGCTACAAAGGTCACATGCTTGAGATGCAGAGATCCAAGAAAAAGAGTGAACAAGATTTTGTGGTTGGAAGGAAAGTTCGTGAAAATATTTTGTCTTTATATTCATAGCAGAATACTCTGAGTAGACCCATTTCCCTTTTATTATTAAAAACACTTTGTAATGAAACACCTGAAGTTTCTTAAAATTAAAAAGTAAGATTATTGAAATATTCATTTTACCAGAAAAAAATTGCATTTCTCTTCCCTCTTTCCAATATCATTATAGAGCAGTCCTCTTTATTCTTCTCCTTGCACCTCAGTAAAAATGCCTAGCTGAGGAAGATCACAACTAAACAGATACTCAACTGTAAAAAACTGCAAAAATCAAAGACTGATTTTCTGATCCCTTCTCCATTCATCCTTCCACTCTTACTAAAACTGTGGTACACACACCACAAGTAATTACATTTTTGGTCCACTGGTGTTTGAAACTCCAACAAGTGGCAATGACATCAGGAATCATAGAAAGGTTGGGGTTGGATGTGTTTATCTTCTTGCTCTGTCTGGTTATTAAATTGTCAGCACACATTATTACCAGTGAGTTACTGAAAATACTAGGAATAAGTGCAAAAATTTATGTAGCTTGAACACAGGAGGATTTAAAGGTGTTACCCTTTGCTAATGCCTATAGTGATGTTTTCATTACCAAGGACAAGAGGTCTAAATGGATGTCTCTCAATGTCACTTGTGACTTGAACTAAACTGTAATTAAACCAGCACTTTCAGCTCTGAATCAATGAAGCATGCAGACACACACCACAAGAGAAAAACCAAACCATGTCTGTATTTTAGGGCATTTTTACAAGATGCTTGGCATACCTACTATGGGGTTATTACAAGGAAACAAAAAGTGAACCCAAAATTATTTTTTTGTCACAAGAGTAAAACTCAGATCATTTGCACTTCCTACACTCCTGTGAATGAGAACTCAGAAATCATTGCTATACTTCCAAAGGCTTACATTTTCAGCCTGTGACTCTGTGTCTTACCTCAGTATACAAATACACCCATGAATCTATTTGGAGGCATTGGAAACACGCTTACACATTGGTAATTTTGTTTCAGATTTAATGAGCAGTGAAATATTAAGTGACAATGATAACACTTCAACACAGTTTATAAACTGATATTTGGGAAGGTACATGCACTGTAAGGGCAGTGTTATATATAACAGTATATATAATACTATTAATTGAAACAAAAATAAACAGCTTCAGTAGGTACTTCCCCACACAAAAATACCTCATTGATTGCCTTAGTTAATGTTGTGTAAGAATACCATGTTTAGAAAACAACAAGCATCAGAGAACTATTCTGCAGAGGGAGGTCCTCTCAGGAGCTAAATTAGATGCAAAAGGAAATTATTTTAGCTATATCTTACCTTGCACCAGAACCCATTTTCTGTTGATGGGAAACAAAAATAAAGTTTCAGTTTCTTCGTGAAGCTAAACTGCCTTCAGCCTGAAGACCTGAGCAGGAGATCCGACTCAAATCAGATGGAAAATCACCAATTCACCAGTAACTGCTAGCTAGCTAGATTCTCAGACACATCCTAAGTTTCATTTTTTAACAGCATTAAAATTCAGCCAGTATATGGCATGACCTTTCTTCACTGTGCTGCGCTAATGAGGCAAGAAAAAGTAGGAGCTTCTCCCCACAGACTCTTATCACACAGATTCCTTGGCGAAGTTCGAGGCCACCAGGTGCCCTCTCATAAAAAGGACTTTAAACAGGTGTTATCATCATGAGGATAGGGCCAGACCAGAAGATGAAGTAACTTCACTTAAAATAGATTAATTTTGTATAAAGCAGTGTAAAATTGAGAGAACCAGTTGATACAGGTTGCTGAGGTGAAAGTGGAAAAATACTGCAGGATAAAAGAAATCCATTTGTTAAAGTTAAGAACTGGTGAATGGAAGGAAAAAAATACTGTGCAGATAAAAAATGCACAGTCAAATGAAAGAGTTAACAAAAGATTTGAAATAGGGAACTACGAAAGTATTTCCTACCGGGGATAGCTGCGGAGGATATTATTCTAATTCAGAGAAACATGATTATGTTCTCTTCTTCCTTTTTTTTCAACCCAGCATAAAACAAACCAGTGGACCTTTGCATTGTCCTTGTATGTAAATAGAGAAAACCCCAATGAAAAACAAGGGAACCAACTAGTATATTCTTTAGGGGGAATCCAAATTACCATGGTGAGGTGGTTCAGCATATATAGCAAAGAACAAGTAAGGTAGAATTGTTTCCTTGAGCAGAAGGGTTTGGAACTCTGCATGATCCCTGTTTTGAAGCTGTAACTAGGAGACATGATCTAGCACTTTAACTACACTCAGCAGCTACTTTCTTTAGTAGATGGCTTCTCATGGACTGTGACATAGAGTGAACCAGACAAAAACTGATCACAATACAACCTAAGAAATAGTGATTTGGGATTTTATGGTAAAACTTCCATACCCAAGCTTACAGCAATAAAAGAAAATGATAAAAGTGTTGGATGAAAATGAGGTGGAACTCTCCAGTAGGCACATACTACGGGAGATCTTAGCTAACGAAATGGGAATGGGCATTTCCAAAGAGGTGTTTGTACACACACCAACTAAGGTTTCCTTTTACAAAACAAAAGCAAGAAGCAGAGGCAGGAAGGAAATCACAGGGAATATCTTGAGTAATAGCCAAAATTCAGTTTCAGATCTGTGTAAATGTCAAGGTAGAGGAAAGAAAGCAGGGAGGTCTCAGACAGAGGGCTATAAATCAATTCTCCAATCAAACAAAATTATGTGAGAAAGGGGGGGAAAGAGAGAGAAAGGAACAAGCAATTTGAACAAGAGGTTTTTCTCCCAAAATTTATTCTTTCCACCAGTAAAAATAAAACCCAGAGTCCTAGCAGTGCCGGTAGATATGAATAACAAACTGCAAGCATTAGCTGAAAGAGCAAAAGTGTAATATGATAACTAAAACACAAGGCACAGCAAGAAGATTATTCTGAGTAAAAAGTGGCCAGGTGGAGAACAATCCCAGATTAAAATTTTGTACTCTTTTTATCTTTCAGCCCTCAGATGAAAAAGGTTGACCAAAACATTAGAACAAAGGAGGAAGAAACACTAATAAATACTCTTTCTTGCATTTTCACTGAAAGTAATGAAGACTAAAGAAAATTAAATGACTGCCAAAGACAGAAATTAATGCAAATAGGAGAATTATTTTTAAAGGAACATAATATTAGAAGGAAGCACACAGTGTGAAGCCTCTCAGGTGTCAGAGAAACAGGGAGTGCAGCAGACTCATTAATTCCCTGTGTTCCTTTTAATCTATTATTATAAAACATATTTTAAAACTTTGCTGGCTAACTTTCCCAATTCTGAAGCCTTTTGAGTATAGAATTTGTCAGATCCCAAGAAAAAAACTAGCCTCCAAAATCATAGCATCATCTCTCATAAGAAACTTTTATCTTCCCACTACCAGAAAAATGAAGACTTACTGTAAGGTGAGAGAAAGAGAAATTAGTAATTATAAAGTGAATATGTATCACATGACTGTGGTGGCTCTGATGCTCCCTTCAGTAATAAACAAGACACATAGAAACAGCCATTTCTACAAGATCAGGCTATATATGTTGTACAGAAACATCATCCAGAGAAATTCTTGCAGAGTGCTGGCGTGGGAGTGCTCTGCTCAATGTATCTTTCTGATTCTCTATCCTTGTCCAATATATAGCTTCTGGCATGCTGAGGCATAATCTAAATATGGAAAAGAGTTAAAGGGGAAGTACTGGAAATTAGATTTAAAATGGAGGCAGAAGATCTCTTGTTCTAGATCTGCCTTTTAGACTTTCAGGGATTAGCTTTCAGCACAGCTCAGAAACTGAAGCACACTGGAAAATCCTTCTCAGGTTCATTCAAACTGTAACCAGCAAATATAAGCATGAAGACTATGATGCCAATATATGTTGCTTATCAGTAACCATGGTTGATATCAGAGCCAGACTATGCAAATCATTTTGAAGTCTAATTTGAGGAATAAATTTTTGACAACAATCTCTTTGGATTAACAGTGAATGTTAAGGCATTCACTCAGTATGCCTAAGGTTTCATCATTCTTACATAGGAGTATGTAGACTATAGCTTTTTGTTCCCTTGTCATTTCACAAAGGGTTTCCTTCCAGTGATCCACTGGGTGATCTACTAGGTTTCCAAAGACTTAGAAAATGACTGAGTTTTCACACTACCTTCAGAACTGAAGAAGGAGGTTGACAACCTGAGATGAATATTTGGGCAATCTACCCATTTGACCTAAATTAGGAGCTCTTTCTGACAGCTGGAAGAAAGTCTGTCAAGAAGCTGAGACCTTTTCATTTCAAAACATTTGAAATATAGGCAGAAAAAAAATGTATATTTTCTAGAATAAGAATTTACATATGTGTTCTTTTCTTTACAAGTATAGGCTTATAAATTGACCAAGAACTAGGAACACAGGAGATACTTAAATCAGGACTTGAGGCTTCCAAGAAACAAATAATGACAAGAATAATCTGAAAAGCTTGCTTTTTAATTTTTTTTTTAATTTTCTCCCTGAAATTACTATAGGTAGATTTTGGGAGCTTTTTAACCCCCCCTTTAGTTTTTGAAAGACATTTTGCTTGCTTGCCCTTTTTTGAAAATTCAGGTCAAGACCAATGAAGAAGACTGTATAGATGGCTACCTTTAGTTTTGAAAGGAAAAGACGGCATTAACAGGAATTTGCACAGAAAATCCTACTATGAAGTTCAGATGGCACTTTCACAAGCTTGGTTACTTACAGATTTCCTCAGTGAAGAAACCAGATTGAGGCCCACCACAGGTTTCCTAACATGATGCATTTCTTTGATTTGAGAAGCTGACCCTGATACCACTGGAATGGCTGCATTGCAGACTCAAGCCATGCCAAATTAAAGGTCCAGTCCTGGTAATTTTTAAGGTAAAAGATAAAAGGATGCACTCCTTTCCTGGAAAAAAGGAGTAAAAGCTCTTTTGTCAATTAATGTGAGGAATAATTGATCTTAAAAGCCTAAGAATTATTTATAGAACCACTGACTGCCAAGTTTAATTACAGTGGGAACAAACATTTTCTGCTGCCTCTCCTTTTGTACAGACACCAATACATGAAATCAGAATATGATGCATAGTTTTTCTACATTTGATTTTTTGTCAGTAGAAGATAACATATTCAATACATCATGTAGAACAAACATGGGGTAGAGATTTTCCACTAAACAAAAAAAAATCTTAAATCTTTTGTAAGCACATGCAAAAGTTAAAGACACTCTGAAAGGTTCTTTTCCTAGAAAGGGCACTCAGTGATACTGCTACTATCATCCAGGGAAAGGCTGAATTGTGTCTCCACGTGAAACTGCTCCTTGCACACTACATCTCTTCCTTCCCCTGCTTCTCCTCAGCAAGAGAAAGAATGTATTAAACTTTCTCCAACACCTCTGATGAAGTACACTTATTTACATGCAGGTGGACCATCCTGATCTATTTTATCCGACCTTGCTGTCCCAATAAGGGTTATTCCAATGCCTAATAACTGCAGCACCTTGGAAATTTTGGTGATGGCTGAAGTGGGATAAATGGTCTTTTCTGAACCTTATATCATAAGGAAAGATATTGTCAATGAGTCATGTCTGTCTGAGAATAATTTGATATTATACAGATATGAAGATGAACATTTATGGTGCTGTTTTGGCATTAATAGCAGTTGAGCATCCCCAGGAAAATGCAACTTACTATGGGAAAGCAAGGATCACAGGACTTCAGTCTCTTTTTCATCTCTGGCTGATATGTTCCAAGTCATATGGCTTTATAAATTCTTACTGATCTCCATCAACACATCTCTTTGATGTTTAAAGTCTCAGCTGGAGTCACATTTGTAAGCCAATAGCTCCTTTCAAAATATTTATGTCCTTTGACTCAAAGTTCAAAACAGGGCAAGATTCATTTTGCATAATCACTTTGAGCAAGCACAGTACTTCTTTTACAACAATTTGAGGGACAGGCATGTTGTGTATTTTAAGACACTATACCTCATGCAAATTTTGGCACTGGTGCCAAAGAACTATAACCTTTTAGTGAAAGATAACAATGTGCTCAGTTCTTTGCACAGTAAGCCAGTTTTGACTGAACTGAAATCAGCTTCAGTGATCTGTAATTTTTCCACTACAAGAAACAAACTATAAAAACATTCTGAAAATGGAAATCGTGTACACACTTTACAGTGAATCCAATCTATAAAAAAACTACTCATGAAAAAAATACAGTGGAAAGAGAGGGTGATTAAGCCAATAGGATTCATTAGGCCTTCATCTCACAGAATTTAATAAAGAATTACATCCTTTCTGCATGATTTTTTAAGGCATATGTACTTTCTCTAGTAGGAGACAAAATGGTGGATTTCAGAGCTGTCTGCAGAATATAGATTTTACGTATGTCACCACAGGATTTGCTTTGCAAGACTTCTAGATTTATAATTCCAGTGCCCTTCTGCTTCCTAGGTATTCTTGGCAAGATGCTGAAGCCCCCAACAGGATGTCAGTACTTGGGCTAGATGATCCAGAGAGAGTGTGAGACAGATAGAGAGGAGGAGTAGTTCCTTCATTTCTCATCTATTTGCATAGCTCATTCTGCCTGGGCTGCAGGGCTCAAACCAGCTGCTGTAAAAGAGATAGCAATTACCTCATAGAAAGACACACTCCAAATCATTCCATAACCCACCATCCAGATACCCCTGCTCTCAAAGCCAGAGTCAAAGAGAGGATTATATTAAACAGAGGTGTCAGTTTCAACCTCTTTGCAGCTGAGCCCGAGAGGTGCTGCTGTCTTCTCTCTCTCATTTGCATTCTCCCATCTGTTCTTGCTTCATTTCCTGACACCCCTCACAAATTATTACACTCCTTTCTCAGTCCTCCTCCATCTCCTTCCTTCTCCCATTACAGGCTCTATCCCTGCCTTCTTACTTGCCCTTGCCTTTCCAGACTGTCACAATCCTTCCTCCTTCCCCAGCTTCAATCACCACAAGTCCCTCCCTCCCTTGCTGTGCCTTGCCTCTCCCCATCAGCAGCTGTGCCAGGGCCCAAAGCTTCCTGAACCTGCTGACTTTACGACAAATCTGTACAAACACAGCAAAAACCCGTGGCAGTCTATAAGCCTTTTGTGACAGTGCATTTTCAGCTTCATCTCTCACCAAGGATAAATATAACCTAGACAACAGTAGTATAGATAAAAAAATCTGTCATTTAAATGAAATGTATTTTTTCTTTATATTTCAGTTAATTATTTTTTCATGCATTGCAAAATGAAAGAAATATTTGGGCATTCTCTGAGCCCCAGAAATTTTGCAGAAAATTCTGGTGAATTTCTGGCTAGTCTATTTGAGGAACATGGGAAATTACCAATTATCTTTCAATATTTTCAGTTTTTAGATCTGAGAACAGTCTACCACATACAAAAAACCCTAATGTTTCATAAACTAAATACCTCCACATTGTCCTTCCTATATGAAATCCATTAAAAGGCAAGCAGAAAATGCCTAGGTATTTTAGATGATCCAACAGATAACATCATGACCACTGAGGTGTCAGGGCAGGTCCAGATGTACTACAAAGACTGCTTTACATTGAAAACATAAACTACTCTTACAAGGTGCTACCTTAGAAGGCTGCTGAGGTTATTGAGGATTTACCCTGCCATACTACAAGACAGACATTTTAATCACAGAGAAAACTCAGCTGACAACTACGATGCTGCAGGTCTTACATCCTGCATATTTTCATCCAACTGCACAATCCACAGAGAAATCCACTTTTCAGGACCTGCTTCTGCTTCTCTCCTGCTGCATCCACATTCTTAATGTTTGTAAAGATATGGCATGACACCATGACACAAACACACTGTGAAGCCAATGGGCAATTTTATCTGTAAAATAATGAGGCAGAATAGAATTTAATGAGGATGTATGAGAGCTACTTGACTTACAGAACTCTCTGTCTCTCTAGAAAATAAAAGTCAATTCTGTGAGGAAAATGAAAATTTAGAAAGAATTGCTGTCATGCAAATTTCCTCTCCTTATTTCAGGAAGGCTTGTTTTTATCTTGTGAGTGATCATGCGAGAAGGGCCAGCAGATTGATGCTCTGTGGAACAGGTTGCAAAAATACAGAAAATAAATGTCCAAATGTCTCTGCTTAAGAAATTTCTTCCCTTTGTGATCTGAAGCATCATCCCTGGTCTGCAGGGGCCTAAAGATTATCAGAAAAGTTAATCTTCTGATATAGGGGTCCACACCATACCAGGATTTTTACTGCTCTCCAAAGAAGGTTGAAAACCACTACTCTAGATCCCTTACAAGCAGGTTTTGTCTGCATGGTTTTATTCTCAGGAACAGCTACATAAGAGGAATTAACTACATTTTCAAAGCTTGTTTCTCTGTACTGCCCTATATCTATGTGCCACTATTCTAGCCTAATTTTACCACCAGCAAAACCTGGCTTCAGATAGGGCGCAACGACAGTGTACAGAACCCACCCACTCAGAACTCCAGCAAGTTTGCTGGGATTTCCCACCCTGAATCAGGAACAGAAAATGTATGTGACATGCACAGCTGGTTGTATTTATACTCCTCTGACCAATGACACATTTGGGGATTTTGGTGTTACAGAAGTTACTTAACTCTTTTTGCTTTATATTAGGTGTCAAGGAAGAAAGTTGTACTGGGTTGTAGAAATAAGATGGCAGAAGAATCTAGACTGAAAACACAAAAACAGATTCATTGTCATAGGGTGGCCCTGAATTAATATCTCAAAAAGTAATTCTACTTTGACATCTTGAATTTTTGCTTTGATTCCAAGTGAGGAAAAGGGGACTAACATGCATGACATGATTCAACTATGAATGCCTAAAAAAAGAATTTATTCTGGCTATTTACTTTGTATGCAGTCTTGCATTAGTTTATTTTTATATCTGTGACACCTTTATTTGCTGCTGCCTTTTCCTAGAAAACAATAAGCCCTTCCTGTACTTTTTCAGACCATTGTAAGTAAACAATTCTCCTTTTGGTTTTAAAATTATCTTTTGCACAAGAAACATTTGTCCTACATAACAGCCAGTAAATTAAAGAGGACATTGAGCAGGAGGTACATCTGTGTGTAGTATATTACAATAAGGTTTATGACTTGCTACACAGTGACTCCTCTACTATTTTACTGTTGTGGGCCACAAGCCATTCTGGAGTGATTGAGAAGTCTGAAACTTCTCAAGGACCATATTGTCAAGAAAAATTACAACATACATCTGATGTTGTATGTAGATCTGGACCTTCCCCACTTGTCAATCTCTTCTTCCACATTGATTTATACACAGATTTTCAAAAGAGCTTGAAGTGCTTATTGTTTTTTAGGAAAAGGCAGCAGCAAATAAAGGTTGTCTTCGGTAGTAGACCATCTTACAGATCTGACCCAAAACCTATAAAAATCTTGGAAGCTTAAAAAATTAAATATCAGAAGTCTGGAAATCTTGTCTGTATCTAGTACCTGACCTAATATTCTAGGCTATCTCTCTTTTGGAAGTTTTCGAAATCACTTGCAAAACCTCAGGGAAAATGTTGAAACTGTTTCTGCACAAGTCTTACTCCAACTGTATGGGATTCTTATTATAGCTGGAGAAAATCAAATAGATTTAGACAAATTTTCAGCCAAATAGCTATTTTTGAATTATTGCTCTTTAGAGTATTTCTCTTTCCTGCATCCCCACCACCACTCACCCAGTTTCATCCTTCTATTCTACTTGCATCATTCCTCAGTTAAACTACATACTGATCCTTCTTATTTTCAGCCCTGATTTCAGTAAGTATGAGTCCTGTACTCTTGTGTTCTCTCAAATTTTAACAACTATCATTACAGTCTTTAATTTCCATCTATCAGGCATGAAAGGGACAATTCTGCTTGGTTGAATGTGGTGACAAAGAACTATTTGCTCTTCATGTTCCATTCTCCTTTCTGCCCACGTGGAAGTGGATAGGCATCTCTGATCCATGCTTTGTGCTGGTTACAAATGCTGTCCCAGTTTTTCCAGTTTGAATACCTGCAGGTTTCCTGCACAGGAAGAGACATGAAGGCAGCCCTGTGCTTAGAAGAGAGACAGAGCGTTCTGAGAGCACTGGAGATCAGTTTTGTTCTGAATTAAAAAAGCCTGATAGATGGTCTGTGAGCAGTGACAAAGCAAAGACAGGCTGAGAGAGCCAAGCATGTTGTTGATCTACAGACGCAGTTATCAGAATGGCTTTGTGAAGCACATAGAGCCAACAGAAAATGCAGGACCGGGAACAGAGAAATCAGGCAGTGAGCCTGGATGAGAAGACAAGATGCTCTCTGGCGAATTCCGCAGGTTTTGTTCAGGGGTTTTCAGCACAGACCTAGACCAGAAGTGACAAAACAGATACCAGCCATGGAAACCTGACCTTCTAGTGCTGCTATCAAACTCACGGTGGGTTTTTGCTGACAATTGGAAAGTAGATTCTGAGAGCCATGCCCTCTCATGCCAGCCAGCCTGATCAGCGGGGGATTCCTGGCAACATATCAGGAATTCAAACTTACTGCTTTGTAACTATCTGTGACTTTTCAACACAAAAATTCAGCTTAACATATCTGTCACGGCTTATCACAACATACTCTGTGATAACATACCAACAGTATAACAATAGTTAGTCGGCACTGGTATTTTATCAAGAACCTCTTTCAAACATTAGTTAGGTGGGGAAAAGGAGAGGACAGCTGCATTAAACTGATACATTTGAAATTTTTATTTTATTTTTGCTGTCTTTAAATACATTCATCAGCTTTTTTACTTTTTTCAGTTTTGTCCTTAAGTGCAACTTCCCTGGTACAAGTTATCACATAGTGAGGTATGGAGTCTAAAAGCTCTTGTAGAATTAAAAGTCACAAACATATGCAAGCCCATAGTACACAAGTTAAAACTAGAGGGTTGTATGGGGAGAGGAAATGAAACATGAAGAGATATGTAAGAAGGACACACACTGTTTGAACAGCTCTTGGCCCTTTTCTGTTCATAGTTTCTGAAGGCCCACCAAACTGCCTATGGTTTACTAACATAAAAGTAGAATGTCCACATCCATGTCACAGCTTAAAGAAAATAATGGTCCAGCTTCAATTCTTTTGAAGCCAACTTCATTTCTCCGTGGAAGCCAACAGACTGACAAGAGGAACAGACCCCTGCCCAGGTCAGTTAGCTGATCTATTTAGACTTCTCCCATATAAGAAACTCAGACCAGAGCTTAGCCTCTAGCACTGAGATGGCAAGTGGCACAGTGTGACTCACCTTCAAATGGGTAGTCTTTTACTTCCCAACACACAGCTATATACTCTCATCCATACTGCTGGTCAGAAAAAGACCTCCGAATATGGTCCTCCCCAAACCATGGCACAGGTTAAACAGGGACATGGATGCAGTTATACATTACCAAAGGCCAGTACCCAGCCTCAGCATATTTTGCCTGATGCAACAAACTTCTTTCTTCAAAGAGTTTCTTCTGCCTTTTCCCTGTCAAATACATTCAAGGAAAGTAAAATGGGGCCAAAGGGAAGAAATGATCAAATAAAAATAATAAAAAACCAATTCAGGTCATTATCCTCCAGACTTCTACAAAGTTCAAACTGAAGTTGCTTTTGTCATTGAATATCTGCAGTAGGCCACCTATTTTCACATAGCACGGGATTCATGAATGTTGAAAGCAATGGTTCCCAAAACATCTCCCATTAATTTCATCTGATGAAAGGAGTTTGAAGATGTGCATGTCCAAACTCTGGAAATATTCAAGACCACATTGGATGGGGCTCTGAGCAGGCTGGTATAGAGGAAGACGATCCTTCCACAGCAGGGAAGCAGAAACAGGACAATCTTAAAGGTCCCTTCCAATCCAAACCATTCTATGATTCTATTCTTTGACTGTATCAAATGAACTCTTCATCAAGGGGAGCAAACCACCTTGGGATAAGTCTGGAATGAACTTGTAAAGCCTGCACACCAGTGTAAAACCTAGGTAATCTGTATAATGGTGTTATCTGAGAGGTAAAGTGTTTGCTTAAAGCAGCTGAAGATTTCAAGGGGAACAGAACATAAGGAATAGTGCAGGGGACAAAGTTTCAAGACTTTTCCTGCTTTAGGCAGCACCTTTTTATCTGCAACTTCTCAGTCAGAGTCAATGCTCAGAAAACATTCTCATGTTCTCACTCCATTTCATACACAGTGAACCTGGCTTCAATTTGTAGCCTCTCTTAGGTTTGGGCAGTGGTATTACCAAACAAAGCAGTGATTGTTTCTTTAAAATTTACATTTAGGAACAGAAACTATGAAAGGACAAGGTAATGGCCTTTGTGTCAGGAAAATGTGCTTTTCAAATTTGTATTTAAAAATGGATTGTGCTACAAGTCTTCTGGTGGTGCGGGAATGATCCCATTTTCCATATGTACAGTAGAGGTTACATAGGTTCAACAGGTAAAACTGCTGTTCTACTTTTTCAAGGGATAAAGCAATACCTTCTTTGCCACACTAATTTCATCACATGTGCCAGATCCTAAGGAAGGAACAGGAATCTCTCTGAGTCCTGCACTAAAGAACAAAATATAAGATAAGTGGATGTGGCAAGAAGAGGTCTCAGGAGGAGGAGCAAAAAGGTAGCTAAAAGCAGCAAACCTGCAAACCAGCAGAAAGATGTGCTAAGGGGAAAGGTAAGACATATTTGATAAGCCTGAGGCATGGAGCTGATGGAGCAAAGACACCACAGTATGAAATGGTGAGAGATTCAGGACACAGCCGGGGGATAAGGAACAAGTGACTAGAGGCCAGACTCAGAGTGGAGAGATGGAGAGGACAGAAAGGTGAGAGTAACATTGTCAGAACAATGGAGGGATCTTCCTCAAGATAAAATGCTCAGCTTTGTGAGAGTGTTGAAGACCTTACACATGAAGGAAGAAAAAGAAAAACGTGAATGTAGACCTGTTTTGACTATATTTGCTTGTGCTTATGTACAATTACAGAAATTCAAAGCGATCTTACAGACAACAAAAATAGAAGCTGAGGGACAATGTAGTCCAGTGCTTCAGCACATAGGCATTTAAAGAGAGAATGCATAGAACTACTCAAACAAAGAAGGAAAACAACAGATTTTTTCATTACTCTAGAAATCAGGGAAAGAAGAAAAACCACAAGAGGAGCAGATTGGTATGGTTTTTACGGGTGAAGGATGTCTTATACTTTGGTGACATCCCACTACATCATCAGCAGGCAGGGATAAATCTTAATGCTCCTGGGCATTTTAATTCATTAAAAATTCCTGTTACATGAAAGACTCCTTTTTGCATAAATCAAGAACCATCAATGCAGAACAATGGGTCAGAGCTTTGGCAAACTGCACAAAGATGACTGATTCATGCAATTACCAAACTGTACAGGCTGAACTAATTGGTGATAGAATAATGACAGGACAAAAATCCAGGCACTCAAATGTGAATGCTTAGAGATCCCATTAACTCTACAGAGAACCAAAGACATGCCCAGCTAGTGAACAAACTCACATCCAAAGAGAGAACACAAACAAAGCAGTCAAAAAGGTATTTAAGAAGGCAGAGAAAAGAAAGCATGAAAATTTACTGAAAATTCAGCAAAGAAGACATACAAATACAAAGCAGAAGAGATGAAGAAAATCCAAAGACCTATGGTTATTGAGGGGGAAAAAAAAGATGATAATGAAATTCCCTTTACATGGAAACACATTCAAAAATTCTGACAAGTCATTATACAAAGAATGGCAGACAAGGAAAAATTCCCCCATAATGAGAAAGAAATCAGTGACTCAGAGATCTTTGCATGTATGTGATATCAGTGAAGTGCAAAAGAGCAAAAAATAAATGGACAGTGAAGTTCAGACTAATACCGGATGCAAAGACAGGGCAGCAGAACAGAGTAAGGAAGAGAATGTGAATGAACAATGGGCATCAATGTGTGTGAAAGGCACAAACACCTCTTCAGAAGTGCACATAAAGAGACAAAAAAATAACAGAACCAAATTTTTGACTCTCTGATAACATAATCACAATACTACCAGCCTAGTAAATTAAGATAGAATATCATGTTAGAAGTAGATAAAGTGAAAGTTCAGGTAGTACAGATGTTAGGAAGACATTTTGCAAAAATAAGAGAGTTATTACCCCTGCACATTAAACCTAAATTAGGGATGATTCCTGAGAGACACACACCAATAAAAACCACATTCCATGTGGCCAATACCCTACTGCATCCATGCAATGAAGGAATGTACTTTTGAGGCAAGACATGAACTGAGATGCTTAGAAACAATAAATTTTCAAGTATGCACTCTTAAGACAATAGAAAAGTTAATATCTCTTTTTATTTCTTTCAATATCACACATTAAGTAGCAAAATTTCAGAAAGCAGCATATGATAGATATCAGAAAGCCAAACACATATATTAAAAACTAAAAGAACAAGAATAATTAAAAGAATAATTGCTCACAATTAAAGAACTTATGATACACTAAAGCAAAACTCTTCATAATAAAGTCAGTACAGGTTACCAAGTGAGAACAGCCATTTATTTTGCAGTTGCCACCAAGAAAATGACTACTGCATGTTACACAGTGCATAAATTCTGCCCTTTCACTTGGAAGCTCAGAAAGCATATAGGAATGAGCAGGAGTCAGGGATGTAGCCAAACTGTTGAGCTGCAATCCTCCACAACTCCATTTATGAGGGGTGGGAATGGAGCAGAAGGACAGTTTTAACTATATGGAGATGCACTGTAAGGCCTGTTCTATTTACCATTACCAGTGAAAGCCCGTTATGTGCCACTCAGGTGGGAAAAGTTCAAGCTGTGTGTTCAAGGAGGGGGAACTATTTAGGCAAAGTTTAAATACCCGTGACTACAGATCTTGTATAAAGACTGGTGCCTGTTACTCAATCTGCAATGTTAGGTATTTGATGCATGGTATGCAACACAGGTATGTGCTTACCAAGTTATGCAAAGCAGCCTTACACCACAAAATAAATAGCAACTAAATCAGAGCATGAGATCTTCTGCCAGCCAGTACTCTGTCTGTGCTTCTATAACACAGAAATATAAAATTGAAGGCTAAGGGACTGTTCTACCACCTGCCAGGGCAAGGGGATAGAGTCTAGTAACAAATCCTTGAGAGCAAACATGAAAAGATGTTTACATTTGTTGTGTTGGACACTTGCAGACTGACCTCACCCTGGCTATCCAAGCAGCATGATTTCACACCAGCCAAAAGTGTAATATTTTTCTCCTATACTCTCATGTCACAATATCCACACTAATGAAAACAGAAAATCTCCTAAGAAATCAGAGCCACTCTGAAAATAGGCAAGAGAGAAGGACCATACAGAATCCAACAGTGGAACTCATCTTCCCTAATTGTAGGCATACAGAAGTTACACACGTTCTCTAAACTACTTACTCTGATCTTACAGTTATAGACAGCTATCTCTGCATGAGGTAACTCTCCTGGAGGCCCCTATTTATTCCAGTTTTTTTTCAGGGGGAACCTCATAGCTAGTTTAGAGTACAGACTGGCCTTTTCTCAAAATAAAGAATCAGCAAAATCCAATTTTCCCAATGCCAGCCAGAAGAAGAAGCAAATTAAAATTTATTATCTCCTTCCAAATGAAAGGTGGAAAAGTGAAAATTACAAGGTCACGGAATGGCCAAGGTTGGAAGGGACCTCTGGAGGCAACCTGGTCCAGCCCCTTGCTCAGGCAGGTTGTCATGTGGTTTTGTAATACCTCAAAGATGGAGACTCTACCTCCTCTCTGAGAAAACAGTGCAACTGCTCAGTCATCCTCACAGTAAAGGAAAAAAACAGTAAAGGAAAAAAGTAAGAAAGTCAGGTGTTTCCTGGCTTTAAAGTGAAAACATCATACGGCATCTTTATTGTATTCCAAGAGATAACCATAAAAAACATGGGCCAACCCCTTTGTGACAAACTCCCTGTAACAAATAATGGCCTCGATGAAGCAGGGTAGTATTTGATCAAGCCTCAATTTTTTTTCTTCACTGCCTACTGCACCAATGTATCACAGCTGATTGTTTGAAATGCTTGAGGCAACTTGTGGGGTTCATGGGGAGTTCATGCCATAGTAATTTATAAGAATGATTATGAAAGGAATTTTGCACTGAGCAAGAAGAGCTTGAGTAAAACAGGACAAATGGCCTGATTAAGGACAACAAGTAAAACCAGAGCAAACTCTCAGGGAAAGGAAAGAGACCACGTTTAATGTACATGCTCCGTAAGAGAATGAATTTGATGGCAAGTGAAGGTAGATCACTTAAAAAGGAAAAGCAGTACATTTATATTCGCAAAGTCTCCTATATGAGGAAACCCAGTATTAAATTTGTGCTTTCACTGGCAAACAAGACTGCAGCATGAACGAGAAGAACAGTAAGGAAAGTGAATAGTAGGATTTAAGGTGTTTTTCCAAAATTCACTTTCATTAGTCTTTTGCAATAAGAAGGAACATCTTCAGAAAGTCAAGATTAAGAAAATGATCCAGATTTGTGAACTAATAAAAAACCCAACAATACCTTGTAAACTGTAATCTCAATAGGTCTACTGGCAGACAACTTCTCAGAAAATATATTTCCAAACAAGTCACGAAGTTTCAAAGGCTTGACAGAATACTTTCACTTAATCTTGTATAAAAATAAGATATTTCTTAAAATGTGTTTACAGATTCCAGATATGACATTTTTCCTATTAACAAATAACTCTGCTTTGAGGAGTGCACAGATACGATCCTGAAACACTTCTGCCTTACAGGTCCATCTTGACAACCTATAAAGCAGGAGCACATGGCTTAGCATGTGGTTGTGATGGTCAGCTTAAGTGATGCCAAGGTAGAGGTCAGATCTGTACTGGGACAACTCCTCTTTTGATGCTAATGAAGTCCTTTGTCAAAAAGCAGCTGACAGCTGTTAGCTTATAGCTTTTTAAAAAAACCCTCAAACAGCTTCACACAAAAACTGAATATCAAAGAACTCTAACAATGGAAAATGGGCCCCACAATTTGAGGAGGATGACAAAACTGATGAAAGGGATGGAGGGAATGTCTTCTGAGGAGCAGCCAAGGACTTTGGGTTTGTGTAGTTTGAGTAGAAGGTGGCTCAGTGGTGAACTCATTGCTCTCTATAGGTTCCTGAGGAGAGGGAGACGAAGGTGCTGAGCTCTTCTCCCTGGTATCCAATAACAGGACACATGGGAAAGGTTCAAAACTGTGCCAGAGGAGGTTTATACTGGGCATAAGGAAGCATTTTTATTTTACAGAGAGGGTGGTCAACCACAGGAGCAGACTTCCTAGAGAGGTGATTGATGCCCCAAGCCTGTCAGTGTGGAAGAGGCTTTTGGGCAATGCCCTTAATAATATGCTTTAACTTTTGATCAGCCCTGAAGTGATCAAGCAGTCGGACAAGATGAGCATTATCGATCACTTACAACTTAAAATATTTTATTGTGTTCTATTGTATTCTAAAAAAAAGCATTCTTCAGACAGTCCACCAGTCTGATGTGAATAGAATGTGAGACAAAAGCAATAAATGACAAAATAAATTTAACATATCCCAGCACAAGATAAAGCAAGCACAAAGCAGTATCCAGTCCTCAAAAAAAAGACTTGATATTTTTTGCAGCATCTTGCTAAATAAACAAAGGCTTTGTACCAACACACAGAAGATATTATTCCCAAAATACCTATTAAACTGTCATGGTTTAGGAATGGTATTCCCCAATCTAGAGTTCTTCCCCAATTTAGTGTTCCCCTGAGAACACTCCAAACCATGCGCTGCTCATTAACTTCCTCCTCCTCCTCCCTCTCCCTCTGCAAAGGACTGGAGAGAAGAATTGGTGGTGCAAAAGTTAAATATCACTTGTGGAGATAGGGAAAATTTACTAGAAGCAATGTGGTAAGGAATGAACAGCAACAACAACAATATTAAAAACAGAGTGTACAAGAGAGGTGAACAATTCCCACACAACAGCTCAACACACAGAATCTGGCACTACCCTGACCACTCACCATTGTGAGCTGTGTTAATTGGTCCCAGGGTCAAGAAGAACACCAGGTATTCTGTGGAGTTGGCACAAGGTTGATTTTAAATTTTTATCTAGTTGGACATGGTAGTTCTGTAATAGAATTTTAATACAAAGAATCTGTACCTTTTCAGCTCAACACTTCCTGAAATTTTCCCAAATGTGGAAGCAAAAATAAAATATGCATGCAGTAGGATAGAAGATATCTGTCAGAAAATCTTATTCTCAGTTCAATGATAAAAGTGGAAGCAAAGCATGAAGATGCTGAAGGTTTAGACTAGTGTAATGAGAAAACAGCTTTTAATGGAGACAAAAATGTCAATTAAATGTTTACAGTCACAGCGTTTTGCTTTTCATTGCTTCATGACAGCCCAATATTTGTCCAAATAGCAGGGATAAGCCAATTCCACAGCTTCAAAGAAGCACAAGTGAGCAAATTCAAATACCATAGAAACAACCCTATGATCACCTCAGTTAAAGAAAATTGGATTCCCCTGGATCCCTACGTGAACACTCAAGGTATTGACACAGAAATCCTAAAACTGATAGAACTGGATTTAATGCATTGCTTTCATTTTTTTTTCCTGTAGTCATTATTTAATTAGAGATAGGATAAGTGAGTTTCCCCACCTTTCTATACTGCATGTTCCCTTCATGTCCGAATTCCCAGTAATTGATACAAACCTGTTTCAGCCCTCAATTGTTATCAGTTATAGCCTGGTGCAATTCTGGTTTAAGTTCATAACAATCTAATATACTTTTGCAACACCAATCAACATCACATGTGAAGGGTAAAGGGAAAATGTCAAGTTATTGTTTCTGGCAAAAAAAGAACTTAATTATTTTCTTTCAAGATTAGATGACCATATATGCCATATATGATGGCAAGGAGGCGTGCAACATCAGAAGTCGAGGGGTTCAAAACTGGAGGCAATCTGCAGGGGTCAGCAAAGAACAAATGTCAGACAATCACATTTAAACACAACTAGACTACAGCCAACTTCTGTGCCATTTATGGAATTTGCCTTTCACCTGCATACCTCAGTGATCACAGCACCTTCCCTTTCCTCCTGTAGGAACAATGATAAGATGAGGTAGCTCACTCACTTCTGCCTAACTGAAGAGTCTGCCAAAAAAAAGACTTGATCAGGGCTGACACATGTAGCCAGTGTGCCATCTCAGAGCAGATGACTCAGCTGAACAGGTGCTCATGATTGATTGGGTGCTTCACATACCAAAGTCAACAAAAGGCAAGATCAATGAGAAAATAAACCCTGAGATCAGCTAAAAGTTGTACTTCATGACAAAAACCAGAAGACTTAAGATGTGCATCCAGCCTGGAAAGAAAGCCTTTTGCTCATTCAGCATAACCACTTAATTTTGAAATAGACTTAGTTTGAGTGTATGTGTCCACATCATGGTCCATAAATTTCCTGGCTTTAAATGGGTCTCCCTATTCTATATAGATATCTCTTTATTAGTAGCACTCTAAAGAGTGTGATCGTTGTCTCTGCATTGCAAATCAAAGACTCATGTTTACAGTGACACTACAGTGTTACAATCTTTGACTTCTAAAATCCATGTCTTTCATTCAAATTAATAATTCTCTCTACTCAGTATGTCGAAAAAGTCTTACTCACAAAGAAAATTCAGATACCTGAAGAGGGATGCAGGTGTTCTCTAAATTAAATGACACTGATTTTATTTCTTGTCATGACTACAGGAGTTTAAAAGTACTCTTAGAAGAAGAGTGTTAAGATTACTCTCCTTTGCATAATTTTGTCTGCATTTACTGCATAGCTATTGCTGCTACTAAGATATATTCTTTCACCAATAGATATTTTTAACTCATAAGTAAGTCAAGAAGTAAAAATACAGGTGTTTTGATAAAAGACCAAGCATTACACATATTAAAACCATTTTTCATTCTTAGAAATTGAATATGCATTGGTTAGAAGTTCGGAGTTTCAGTTTCACGTTCCTTTCTTGGAATTTCTAAAACTGATTTAGGAATATCAAAACCCTGCCAAAATCTATCAAGTAGCTAATACAAATGAAGAAAGGAAAATTACTAAATATGCTATTTGGACAATTAGCCAGCAGTTATAATAGACCCTCCTCTAAAAACAGTTTAACATTCTATTGATAATACATAATTTTTTTTCACTTTCAAAATTTAAATGATCCTATGACTGCTACACTATGTTAAACACATACATTTCCAGCTCCAGTAGAGGGATAAAATCTAGAAGAGCAGGATGAGAACATCCAAGGATCCAAGATTTTGTTCAAGCAGTTCCAAAGAACAATTATCTATTTCATGTTTTCCCTTTCTTTAAGCAAATTTTTAAAAGCCAAAAAAAAGAAGATGACATTTACAGGGAACAGCCATTTGCAAAACAAATAAAAATTACTGTTGTTAAAATGAAAGAGATTTCACGTTACATATTTACATTTCTAAGATATCAGACTGCATTGTGCAGGATTTCTTACTCTCTGGATCAAGCTTTTATAATCATGTGTGCTGGGGTCCTCATGATAACTAATATTTATAGGATTCTCATAACATATGCCCAAATGGAATCCACAGCCTCTAAAATTTATTGCTTCTTCCCATATTAAATTATTTTACCTTAGGTGGTTTTTGATGGTCTAATGGCCTTTTGAGAGAAGTTCCTGCAGAAAAAATCTAACAAAACCACACATTCTAATTTTAAGTACAGTAATAATGTACAAAACATTTCTTACTTGGAAGGAGGAAGCACTAGCAGAGAGACAACATTTCACCTGAGATTCCAGCTGCTGGAAGAACTGTTCAAGGTGAATGAGAGTTTAATTTCTTACAGAACTGTTCTCTCTTCTTTTTCCCCACTCTTCCCAAGGTACCACAACAAACTCTTAAATTTCTCATATTTTTTCCAAGTGGGAACTTGATGGAAACCAGAACATGAGCTTTGGAGAATCTGGATTATTACCTGCCTATCAACAACCAGCTGCCCTTGGTGTATTGATTGTGCAAGCTCATGCTCTCAAAATGTAAAATTCAAACTCTTTTCTATATACTCATAATTTCCTACCATGTGTAGATTAAAATGTTTGTTTTCAACTCCTCTTTGTGTCCTGTAGCAAATATGTGTGACTTACATTAGCAGAGTAATGATTCTTCTGCTCAGAGAAATTACTTCCATATTTTTAGACCAGCTGTGTCATCTGGAAACTAAGCCAGGACTATTGTAAACAACGTGTGTTTTCTAAAGGAGCTGGTGGACCAAAACAGTTTTAGAATGTTTGAGATTAAAAAGAGATAGAAAATGTAAGAAGTACTCTTTCCCTCCAAATATTTCTATTATGTAGTAAAAAATCAAGACAAAACATTTTCCTTATATCTCTCTAGGAGCATTTTCCGGGAATTACTTCAGAAAAAAGTAAGAATTTGCAAATTTCATTCATTTTTAGTATGGAAGTGAGTTCTGTTCCTGCTGGCTCACATGGTCCATCTGCAAAGGTTTTGGGGGAGAGAATAAACCAAGCACAATCCACCCCGTTACTTATTCATTTACAGAGCAAATAAATACTGACTTCAGAAGGACAAAAAATTAAATCTCAGCTAACAGAAAACAGAGAACTTTGGCAGTCTGCTTGAGCAGCTGAAGACCACTAGAAATACTTGAAAAAAAACCCCTCTCCACTGGGAAAAAAAAAATTTAAAAAAATGTTTTCCACTGGGAAAAGATAACAACAGTTAATTAACTCCAAGATACTTGGAAATCAAAATTTCCCCTGCAGTTACACATATTAAAACTTAACGTAGAAAGCATAATCCAACAGATGTAATTTTACAAGGAGGACAAGTACGGCAGAAAACACAACAAATTCTCAAATAAATTTTGGATGAAATCGTGGTTTAACTTCACCCACTAGTTGAGGACATCTGTATTTCTAGCAATCAGTATTTCTGAAGGTTCATTAGAGAAGACAGAAATACCTTCCAGAAGTTCTAATGGGAATGTGGCAGAAGTGAAAAGCTGTTGACACATAAACACGCTTGAAACAACCATGACTGGTCAGCATTAATATAAAGACCGTTTTTTTACTTAATTTAAATCAAATTTGGCAGAGAAGATTGTGGTTTTCATCTTGGGACATAGTACTTTGCACCAGGTGAAATTTTCTGGCTCAAGCTGAGTAGGAGATAAGATGAGATAAGCTTTTAAGATGACCATTAATTCAAAGAGAGTTCTTGCAAATCCCAGACAGCCATGAAATTGAGGCCTGCTTTGAATTCCTGGGCAAATACTTCATCCCAGAAAAACTAGAAAGTATGACTATGCAGAACTGCACCAAATACCACAAACAAAATTAAATTTCTTGTTCTGTTTATCAGTGTCCTCTAACTGCTTCAGAGAGATGGAAAAAAAACCCCCAAGAAAATCATTTGGACATTTTGGGTGTTTCTCTTCTCTTTGTCAAAAGCAAGTACTTAAGCACTTTTCAGGCTGATCCAGTATTCTAATTTTACCAGCATTATTTTCCTATCAGAAAGGGAACATATTGATGAGAATATTTAAAGTACAAAATATTCTTCATGTTCTAATGTCCAGTTAGGAGTAAAACATCTAAGCTGACTTCAAAGAAGGAGCCTACTGCATATGATGGTGTTTTGGAAATTGCTTCACATTGGAATGCTTAACTGTTAGCAGAGATGGAGACTCCTGAGTATCATATTTGACTTTAATCTGTTGCAAGAGATACACTAGCTTCATTAAAAACACTGCTGCCTGTACACATGGCTAATAAAAATGGGTTTAAATCTGATAAGGCTGTTGAATGCAGAACCCAATCCCACCTCTACCTTGCTTGCATTGAATTTATAGATATGTGCATATATATACCATGACACAGATCTATTTACTTTTATATGAAATGCATATGTTCACATATGCATCTGTTCACACATGAACTGGGTGGCAGAAATTCCTCCCATTCTGTTTTCTTAACATGCAACAAGTACTAAAATAACACAGAGGGAGGAAAAAAGAAAGAAAGAAAAAAGAAGAATTATGGAAATCTGAAAATATAAATATGTATTAATCTGGAGATTTTCCTCTCTGCAAAGCCAGGACTGAAGTATTTTTTCTATCCTTTCTACAATCAATTACTTACATGCCTTCCAACTTTTACCTGTTTATATTGAAGCATCTCTCATGCTTGTTTTTCAAAAGTAAATAAGAGACTCCATCAGAAATTAAACAATATGGCAGAACCCCCACGGTAGAGCTTTTTGAGGATATTTTTTAGGGCAGGAGCTTCACGCGGATCACCTCCAGTAATGGTTTCTTTTCTGTTCTGAATGTCCACTCAAACTAGTTGATAGACCCTGAATGTTTCCATTGGTATCTGCTCAATGGTTTAATAGCTAAACCTATAAAACTCTATCCTCTCTGCTCAAAAGCCTGAGGGACACACAGGACTTTCCCTGGAATTGCATCAGCCATGGCATAGGACCTGCTGCAGTGGCAGAACCATTCAGTGGTTGCTCTAAAAAGACCCAGGAAACAGAGTGATGGAACAAGAAGCAGACAATTTTAGAGCAAATAAGAAAAGCAGAAACTGAGATGCAAAACCAGGACAGACGCTGGAGGTGTGTGAGACAATGTGATAAGAAAGTAAACGAGCAGCAAAGAGCTGCAGAGCTGAGAGATAAAAGCTAGATTATCCTATCCTTCAGCACTGAATATTTTCTGTGACACTCAATATACCACTGAGCCAAACATTTTTCCCACTACAGATGATCAATGCACAGAGTCTTTTGAATGTCTTTTTGCCAGCTGATTTTCTCCATGCCCAGGCTCTGATCTGAAGAAGTGCAAAGTACTTTATAACTACTGAGGGCCATGAGAGCTGTGTTCCAAGCAGAACTACTTTCAGGAAAGCAGATGCCTAACTTCCACAACTTCATTTGTCTGGAAACTGAGAATTTAAACCTCCTTTTCTTGAGTTTTGTTTGTTTGGTTTTATTTGTTGTTGTTGTTGTTGTTGTTGTTGTTGTTGTTATTTCAAAAAAATAATATATTGCCCCCACTTCCATCTGTCAAATGCCCCAGACTTTATATCTAGGACCCCCAGACTTTATATCTAGGTGTCCAGGTGTGCTGTATATTCTTCCCAATCTTTTTTAAGAAATCTTGTTAGTAAGTAATTTGTTCTTAGAATTTGTTAAAATACAACCAGAAGGGAGAGATTAAGATCTTGATCACACAAGGTTTTCTGAATCATCAGTGAGATCCTTTGAATACATTATACAGACTACCACCCTGAAAGCCCTTACTGCTGGAATGTGTTGCTTTGCTATTTCACAGTATGGAAGGCACATTGTACGAAATTCACCAGCTGTTTTATTTGAGAAATGTATGCTATAATCACAGTATCAGTTTACTTATTTTTATAACAATTTTCTCTTTCACATGCTTTACGATCTGATGTGACTGGGTATGCTAGAAGAAAATATTCCTCCTCTACTTGTCAGATTTGTTATATTACTTCAGTTAAAAGAAGAAAAAAAAAGAGAAGAACCTTGTTCTGACTTAGCACATGACTGCTGACCTTTATGCTATATATAATTTCTAAAAAACAACGAAAAAAAAACCCAAAAAACCCCACCTAAAGTGGAAACTTTCTCTGTAACTTCATCACATACATAAAAAGTCCATAGAAGAAGGGTGAATATGAAGAATTAATTATGTATATAATTATCACTTCATCAGCTGATACTGTATTCCTGGCAGGAGGGAAGAGGAAAAAAGTAAATCACTGGATATCAAAGTTTCAGCTGGCAGTCTTTCCCTACAGAAATGATACTCTATGTCTAGCTTCCACCACAGGACCTTTGCCCAGAAACTAAGCCATACAAGTGAACCTCTTTGTACTACACCACCCTCATTCTCTGGACCTTCAGAGCCAATTATTTTATAGTAAACAGCTGTTTGGAGAAGCAGAACTCTAGGTAGCGTATAAAAAGAGTACTGACTTTAGCAAAATGCTTCAGCTAAAGCAAAAAGCTTTATTTAATTGATTTTGGGGTATGCTTTTATCTCTGTATAATAGAGACCTATCTAACTATAATAAAGAGCTATCTAATTATATCACTGCAGTCAGAAGAACACAATAAATCTAATATCAGGAAGCACTATAGCAAAAGCCTCTCAAAACTTTCTCAACCCCTTCCTGAAACACTATTCAATCAACTAAAGCATTATTGTGACTTACCCTTCAAAGTAAAAACACTTCCTCTTTTACTCTCAGTAAGAAAATATGTGAGCTTCATTATGAAACAATTAGCAATTCAGTCAAAGATGGAAGCTGCTAGCTGAAAAAAATGTGAAAGGATTGCAATGGGCTTTACTTAGTAAAGTAACAGCTTTTGAATGATGGTGTGAGATATTTGGAGGTTCTGATGCTGATATTGCGTTTAATGACTATACATTTCCCTTCAGATTCTCCTAATTTAAATCTGAGCAGACTTGTGTATTCCCCAATTTTCCCCTTATCCTGAGCCATTTGCCCCTGAAAAGGTTTTTGACACCATCCCTATCACTCCTTCTCAGCCCTATATATTCCTACTGTTATGTCTAATTTGAGACATCTAAATATTCCTCTGTTGTATACTAATCATCCAGCAGAAATCACTCAAAGTGGCTTAATTAATCAAAAATATCAAAGCCATCACATTAGACAGACACAGCATAATGTAGAACTTTTTCAAATTATAGTTCCTGGAGATAAAATTCTCTGTTTAGAAGAATGTGAGTTTATGTGGATATTTCTCTCTATTTCCAAATAGTGTACATGTAAAACTAATGTAGCTTCATACCTACTTTTATACTTTTTCCTTATTATTATAATAGTGTTGATACATGTTTCCATGTGCTTGTCAAGAGGTTAGCTCTGATTATTTGAAGGCTTCACTTAATTGATTGTCTGATACATAGCTAAATTCTCTTCTGGTTCAAACTAGAACAGCAGCACTACATTTGATACAGGCATTTAGAGGGTCAGCAGAGTTTATTGGTCAAATTCAGCTTTCAGTTGCCATAAATTGAGAGAGACTTAATTGATTTCTGCTAATGTACTGTAGAGTTGCACTTGTACATTTGGGGGCCAAATTTAGGCCAAGGACAGTAGGGACTGCAGCCACAAAACTATTGTGACAGAATAGAATTTAAATTCTACTGTGAGACAGTTCTTCTACTTAAATTCAGTTTAGGGGCAGGTAATAAGCAGAACAAGGCAGCACCAGGCTGGGTAACTGACCTGTCAAAAAAGCAACCACAGTTACCCTCTAATTGGGTTACTGGTAGGTTGACCCCAGCTCTAAATTTCTAGAACTACCTAGTGTATTAAGCTGTTGGAGAGAATTTTGTGTTGTACCTGCAGCACAGGTATATCCCAGGTTATAAGACTATGAAAAAAACCCCATTGGCTGACCAGTCACCTACTGCTGATAACATTTTTTCAAATTAACTCCAAACAGTTTGTTACCACAGTTCCACTTCTAAAAGAGGGCTTACCACTTTCCCATGGTGTCATTTACAAAACAGCATGAAAACAACAGCCTCCAGGTGCTGTAAATTTCAAGCTGTTCCTTGTGAGATAAGTGCCATCAAGATTCCTTCATTTAATTTGGCAATCCCATATTTAGCCATGTTGTTGAGCATGCTGAAAGAAAAATCTTAAAGGGTTTTTCCCAGTGTTCATGTGAGTGTTGCTAGAGAGATTATAGAATTATTATTTTTCAAACTTCCTTTGAAGTACCTTTGTTATTTGGTCTCTTTTCTTACACAAGAGCTGTTTCTTGATTATATTTTAACCTTAGCTGAGAGCAGGGAAGGGTCTTCCAAAGTTGCAGAGTGCAGAATTTCTAAGACTGAGATACTTTTAAGCTGGTTTCAGATTTTAAAGGGTAGTGCAGTATGGTCAAAACAAGGAAAGATAATCTTGTGCTTGAAAAAGGTGCTCAAATATAGTTTTGTAGAAGCAGACCCTGTGTTTAATAAGAAATGACATGTTTTAAATTCACAATCAGTTTTTGGGATCCCACTCTGCATTAATTTCTGTTGTCTTCTTGAATTGAAAAGATACAAGTATCAATGAGCCATGTAGAACCAAAACCTATGTTTTTCCATTCATAATCATAGCAATGATCTTACCAAAATGATGCCCACTCATTTTGTGGAAGACTCATTATAGTTGTTTGACTTTGGCTGGATTCCAGGTACCCACCAAAGCCACTCCATCACCCACCTCTGCAACTGGACAGGGGAGAGAAACTATAGCCAAAGACTCATGAGCTGGAATAAGAGGAAGGAGAGATCACTCACCCATTATTGCTGTGGGCAAACCAGACTTCATTTGGGGAAATTAACTGAATTTATTTCCAATCAAAATCAGTGCAGGATAACAAGAAGTATAAAAAAATCTTAAAAACACCTTCCCTGCAGCCCCTCCCTCCTTTCCAGGCTCTGCCACCTCCACCCCAGCAGCACAAGGGAGATGGAGAATGGGAGTTAGGGTCAGTTCATCATATGTTGTTTCTGCTGCTGCTCGGGGAGGGAAGTCCTTCCCCCATTCCAGTGTGGGGTACCTTCAACAGGAGACAGTTCTTCACGAACTGGTTCTTCATGGGTCCCTGCTCCATGGGTCCACACAGGTCCCTGCCAGGACCCTGCTCTGGCACAGGCTTCCTAGAGGATCACAGCCTCCTCTCATCCATCCCCCTGCTTGAGCATGAGTGCTCTCCAGGGGCTGTAGGTGGATCTCTGCACCTCTGTTGACCTCTAAGTGCTGCAGGTGCCTCACCATGGGCTGCAGCATGGCCTGCAGGGGAATCTCAACTCCAGTGCCCAGAGCACCTCCTGCCCCTCATTCTGCACTGACCCTTGTGCCTGCAGAGTTGTCCCTCTACATATTCTCACTCCTCTCTGGCTACAATTACTTCACAACAATAACCTGTTTTTTCATTCTTGAATATGGCTATCACCAAGGTGCTACTGCTGTGGCTGATTGACTCGGCCTTGGCTAGGGACAGGTCCATCCTGGAGCCAGCTGGCATTGGCTCTGTCAGACACTGAGGAACTTTCTGGCAGCTTCTCACAGAAACCACCCCGGTAGCCCCCACTGCAAAAACCTGGCCATGCGAATCCAATACACTAAAGGAGAGTTTCAATGAGCACAGAACACTCTGTGAAGCCATCTGGCTTTGGGTCAGTAAAAAGGGAGACCTTTTGGGAGCAGAGAATGGTGGATAAGCCAAAACCTAAAGGCAATCCCATTACTGGCCATGCCCTTGATGAGGTGGAACCAGCCTGTGGCACCTCAGAAGGACTGGGCTGCAACAGAGAGGTCCCATCAATGGCCTAGTGATCATCTGATAAATGCAGGTGGGTGACTTGAGGCAAGTAAGGGATCATCCCATGAAATCATAACAATTCAAAATAAACACCTGGGAAACAGCTCAGGAAAGAGCTTAAATGAGGTCATAGGCTATCAGAATCATGGGAAAAGCCCTAAGGCAGGCTAGGCAGGGACAGTCAGGGCTAACAGTGGCCTCAGATGTCATAGAAATATTGAATGTCTTGGACATTGTGCTTATGCTATGATTTTTGTGTTTAGTTAAGTGTTACTTAAGCCAGGCTTCAGTCCTCCGTTCTAGGTCCAAATATTGTTTTCATGCACAAATCCTAGGTCCTAAAAGCTACCATTCACAGATATTTGAGAGATGTGTTTAATCTACAGATGGATTAAGTAAGAATAGATGCAGTCTAGTCCATAAACTAAAAACACATCAGAAGTGTACACCTTTATACAGTACACACTGTTACAACCACCTGGAACAGTGGCATATCTTGCGCCTTAAACCTAGCATGTGGAATGAAGATTACTTGATCACAAAAAGTCTGCTTCTAGCAGATGGAAAACTGTCCTGTACCTCATGTTTCTGAGCCAGTGAAACTGCTGAAACCCAGTAAAAGCTATCTCAGCTAAAGAGCTGCTATTGAGAGCTTCCTCATTCCTTCTTTATACGCTGTGCCCAGTTGAAGCATCATTTCCAAAAAGTGCTCCAATTAGGAGCTTTGGTAAAGTTTCCAAGTCACATTTCTGTGGGATGAGGAAGTCCAGTATAATGATTTTCTGAAACAAACACAGCACATCCATTGAGCTATGAATGCTGCTTCCTCTCCTGCTTTTCTTTGACCACTATTCATTTATTCTGTAAAGAAAGCACTAGTAACTAGTAATAGCAACTGCTGTGCTTTCAGAATTTGCCACTCTGTGGTTTCCAGAGATAAAAATCTCCTTTCTCCTTTCACACTGGGTAGGAAACCTTCTGGTATCTGTCTCCTGGTGATTTGAAGTTGTTCTGTAAAGCCCAGACACATCTGAGAAGTTGTTTCAGTGGCTTCAGTGACTTCACATTGAGATGATGGTTTCCATACTCTCTTGTACTTGAAGAACACAGAAGTAGCTGCCCTACTTATGTCCAAACCATCAGTTATATCACCCATAGACTTCTGCAAATTATTTTGTTTTCTGTATAAATGTCCACATGTCACTTACCCTTCATCTGGTACAGAACTTCCACTAACCATGTGTACCTTTATGTGTATGATCTAGTGATATTTATTATATATTTATTATTTATTGTATCAGTTATCTATTAGTAGTTTTAGTTTTTTCCTGGAGGAACTATTGATATCCTTAGTTTTATTCAGACTCTTTAAATAAGTATAATTCAAATGTTTCTGAGCATCGAGCAGTGGTGATTCATCTGCAGCAGTGTAAACCACTGTGCTTCCCCAGAAGGGGAACAACAGGGGAGTTATGAATCCATTCCTAGGCTTTCCCAGTCTCATACTGTACACAACACTGCCTAAACAATTTAAAAACATAGGACTGTGATTTAGAGGAACACAGTCATGCTTCACTTGCTACCATAAGCATGAGAAAAGGACAAAGGACAGAGCAGAGAGAAATATGAGTGTGTGAAGCCAGTCATGTCTTAAGCTGCAATGGTTAAATTCACAAGTATGAACTAAAATCCAGCGCTCTTCCTAAATGAAATCTGATTTAATCTACTTGATTAAGATTCCTGATTTGGAAATTATTTGAGGTAAAAGAAAGCAAGGCAGCAAACCCAGCCTGGAGGAATGTCTCATCCTCACAGTGGTCTGGCAGGTTGCTTCCTGGGGATAGAAGACATAAGCCAGAGCTGCAGTACAGGCTTGTGAAATGGAAAATGGAAGGGAGAAACTCGATAACTTCATAGAAAGTTTCAATCTTAAAATAGAGTTGTCTTAAGCAAGCAGTATCCTGCAGAGAGTAGAGACTGTGTGTGTGCTTATTTCTGCTTCTAAGACTTCACTGCTGCCCGCCACAGATCTGTATGAACATGATTGCTAAGGGCTGTAATTTAAAACCCAGAACAATGCATTAATAAATCTGACAAAGAACACAATGAGCACAAGTCAGACTTGGGAACTGCAGCAAATGCTGGAAAGCTGATGTGGCTACAAAAACTTTGTCTCATGACTGCCTGGATTGCTTTTACATGAGTCACCCGACCTCAGAATGTGGTCCTGCAAGGGCTGAGCTTTCCGATTACCCTTATTAGGGGTTTATTGTTTCTCAGGTTTCACACTGCAGGACTGTCATTCCAGAAAATGACAATGGATCTAATGGAAGCATCCCCCGAGGGTGGCTAGTGATTCATCTTGAATGCTGTGATAAAATTGCATAAATATTTTGGTTACTAGAAGAGCAGGATGATAATGTGGTGACTACACTTACAGAGCCCTCTAATGTGGTATCAAGAAAACCTAGTATATATTTGTGATCATGTTTTCACTACGTATTAAACATGTCTGTATCAGAACAGTAAAACAGGTCCACAGAACCAAATCACTGTAAAAGAGCTAAACTAAAACCACAAAAAAAAATATACTGAGAGTCCCAATTTATTGAGGACATGAAAAGATCACACTTGCTAATAACTAACAAAAAATATCCCTTCAGAATATCAGTTCTACCACTGAATTCAAATCCTGTCTTACTCAAGTGTCGTGTCGTCAGACTTCAGATTTCAGCCGATAGCATGAGGTTTGAATTCTGAAGCCTGCCTAGATCCAGATCTGGGAATTCAGTTCTAATCCCTCTCAACTTATTACCAACTTCATACCTACTTTTCTCCCCACAGAGCCCAAGTCTATATCTTCTTTAATGTCAGAAAGGAAATGTTCTCTTTGAAAATTTCAATCTAATTTCAATAGCTCCTAGCTGCTGAAATCCACAAGGCTGCATTTTTAGCTTAATTTTAATTTCTATAGGTATTTAAGCAGTTCTCCTACTCCTAGTTTTAAAATAAAAACTATAAATATATTTCTCACTTGAAAATAGATCTACTGTGGGTGAAGCAGGCTTTGGCATGGAAGTGACTGCAATCCAGAGGCCAAAATTTTTATTAAATGCTGTTTCGCATTTTTTTCCCAGTTCAGGAGCAGATACATGATGAATCAAACCTTTAATCTGAGTGATTGATATACCAATTTATACCTTCTTTGCTTTGATCTTTCAGTCCTACCACAGAGCAAATTTGGCCTCATATTTAAAAACTTGGAAAATCCCATGGTTATAACGTCTGCTTTTTCTCACTTCCCATTCTGAAATAGTTGACTTTTTTGTGGTTCCTTTGAGAAGTGTAGCCCAGCATCTCCCTTGAACTTTGTTTTCTCTGTGTATTTAGACAACTAAAGAACACTGCTTCAAGATTTCTCTTACTACTACTTTGCAGCAAATCACATGGTAGAGATCTTAATAAATTCAAAAAAAATTGAGCCTGCATTCAAAAAAATTGCAAGTGTGCATGACTTTTAAGTACCTGCTAAAGTCTCATTAAGCTCATGCCTGAAGTAAAATCCACCTAAGTATTTTGCTGAACAGAGCCTTTTTGGATCAGATCCAAAGCACATTGCAGCCAGTCAAAAATTCCCATTGACTTCAGTGGGCTCCCAGCCGATTCCTGGGAGGTATTGTGTGTGTGAAGTTCAGCACTTCTGCCAAACTTCAGTGCTTGCTCTGACATGTGTTCTTTAGCTTTTTTGCACTGTCTCCTCTCAGCAGAAAAATGTAAAAATGTTAAGGCCTCCCTGAAAGGTCAGAGGAGTTTTTTCACCACTGCTTTAAATGCACTCTGGACAAAACTGAGGCATTGAAACCATTCCTTTCATTCTATGGGAAAAATAAAAGTAAATTATTTCAGGTCTAATATATCATTTTAGGGCTGATAAATGTCATTGCAGATTTATAATTTTGAGGTTACATAAGTATCTTTATACAAATATTCAGGATATTCATTACAAATACCATATACATATATAAACATAGAATGCAAACTCACATTATTATACATAATCACAATCTTCTAATGGTTTAAATAGCTAACAAAATATTTTTGTATTTCAGAATTACAACTTTCATAAGTTTATATTCTGCTGGAAATTTTAAAATAGAACATTTTCAGTTCAGAGAAAAACCAAATTTCTAACTTTCCAGTTTTCCATAGAAGAAAAATTTGGTTTTTTCTGTTGAGACTTTCTAGAGTATTTCAAATGATATAGCCTTCTACACTTACTTCTCCTACTACTCCTTACTAGTAAAAATGGAAATTCACTTTTCAACACCATCCTTTATTGAAAATACTTCTTTGTTATGTATACAACCAGTACCAGAATACCAAACTCAGCTTTCAGAAATGAACCTTCCAAGAGCACATTGCATCAAACATTAATCTTAAAAGGGGGCTCACCGTTAATCATGGTGTAGCTCAGACTTGGAGATTTGTATTATGACTGTTCTGTTAATTAGTGAGTACGAGTACATATGGCACTTTCACTTGGCTTGCCTGTTTGAAGCAACTTAGAAACACTAATAAATTCCTTTTAAAATAGCCTTGCATTTAAACAAATGTACTTTGTATACAGCATGACAAGCTAAGCTAAATTCAGCAGAGGAGAGCTCTGGTTTCTGGCAACTGTGTTAATTTTGTTGTAGCTTCATTAAGTATAAAAATTGAGGCTCAAATCTTAAGAAGTCTTAAGGCAAATGAATTTCTGAAGTCTAATAAGCTGTACTGGTCCAATGCAGCTGGAGAACTAGTCCGCTGAATATCAAATTGAGAAAGAAAGAAAGAAAGAAAGAAAGAAAGAAAGAAAGAAAGAAAGAAAGAAAGAAAGAAAGAAAGAAAGAAAGAAAGAAAGAAAGAAAGAAAGAAAGAAAGAAAGAAAGAAAGAAAGAAAGAAAGAAAGAAAGAAAGAAAGAAAGAAAGAAAGAAAGAAAGAAAGAAAGAAAGAAAGAAAGAAAGAAAGAAAGAAAGAAAGAAAGAAAGAAAGAAAGAAACTGTATTTACACTATTTACACAGTAAGCTGTATGTGAAAGATGAAAGACTGAACTTTCTCCAAGGGAATTGAAGACTCTCTTTCTGTGCCTGAGAAGTCACGGTGCTGGCTTTTGATTGGCCTTTCACCACAGCAACGATTCAAGGTGTGTTTGTCCTGTAAAGAGAAAAATTTATATCATTGTCAGCCATCTCCTTCAAACATTTTTCCTCCTCCACCTTCTCTGTCTGCCTGTTATTTATAGCAGTGACTCTTCCAAGTTGAAGACAAAATCAGAGAAAATGGCAACTTGGAAAATCAGCTGTTCATACAACTTTGAACTTGTCCTCCGCCCCACTAAAATCAGAGGTGGTGTAATTAATTCTTGCAGTGTTTTGCACAAGTCATTGCCTTGTTCTGCAAGGACCTTGTTCTTCAGTCATTACTAGTCAAAGCAAAAATTCCCTCACTTGCATTCAGAACAAGATTAGGAAATAAATTCTCTTTTCTTTCTATGTTTTTTTAACATGTGAAGCAGTACTTAGTAGGATAAACACAGATAAAGTAGAGAGGTTATTGGAACAAGCAAGTGCAGTGACTTCTCTTACTCAATAACAAAAACAACAGATTAATTAGGGACCTTGTTCCCCAAAGAGAAGGCAGTTAAATTCTTCCTGTCGAGATTTCAAAGTAGTTAAAAAAACAACCAATCAAACAAACAAAAAACCAAAACCAGAGAGAAATAAGAAAGCCTTTAAAGCAAATAAATCATATCACCACTGTAGACCCTGCAGCAGGGGGAAAGTGGGATGTTGGTATGTAAGAGGAAAAGTGTAGATAATTTTTGAGATCATACTTGGTGGATTCTTTAAAAGAAACAATGGTCAGGAGAGCTACAGAATAAAGCAAAAGTCCACAACAGAGACTCTATACTTACAATATGTCAGCACTGTCCACCTGCAGAAGATCATAGAACTATTGCAAGGAGAGAAATGCCAAAAACTGCTGATTCTATAAATAAAGAGAGAAAATGAATAGGAGAAAGCAGAGGAAGCCTCCACCCTTCATGCTTTCCTGACCTCTTATGTTTAGGTGGTGCTTTTAAATCCTTTCACTGACTGTTTCCCTTGTGCTTCCCTGGTGACTTACTCCTCTCACAGACTAGTTAAACCAACAGACAGTAATTTATACTTCTGTAATTCACATAATGACTCTTCATTGTCCCAGGATAATCTGAAACATTTTCTGTCTTAGTGGAGCATTAACTTATGTTGTACAGATATCTACATAAAGGCAGCTTACCAAAATACCCAGTTGGAACAGCTTTGTACATAGAGGTTTAATAAATCTCTATACTTTCAGATAATTTAATAGAGTTGGTGTCATTACAAATACATGAAATCATAAGCCCTTAAGCTTTGCATCTCACCAGCATTATTTCTCCCCCTGTTTTATCAGCAGTTATACCAATGGTACAGCAGAGCAGCCCCATCACCTTTTTTCCCCTCAGATGGCACTGCCTAGTCAGAGAAGAATATTTGGCTGCAAGTCCCCTGGACTCTGAGAGGCAAGGGAGGTGAGAGGAAAAGTGGGCTACATGAATAACTAGAGCATGCCTGATTCCAGAACAGCAGTTAGTAATGAGAAGCATAGATATCTTCTCCAGGACAAAGCTATGTTGGTTTCAGCTTGATTTTGCAAAATCCAAGTGAATTAGGCTGTCATTTTGTAATGAACACTGCTTCTTTACCTGCTGGATTACTGCTAGGCAGCTGAAGCACAAATTACGTGTGACTGATTTCAAGCTTTGTTTTAGAGTGAGACCATTTTTTTAACCTTCTGTGTTATTTTTCTCTTCATTAAGAGTAAATAGATTTGAGAACATCTACAGAATGCTTCAGGCTCTAAAATCTCAAAAATAGAGCTGATGTTCTAAAAATAATATGTATTAGTAAAGCAGCTGCTAAGTTCTGCACAATAAGAAATCAATATTAATGAAAATATTTTCTCTCTCTAACTTTCCACTGTCTGCTTCAAGCCTCCAGCACCTCTTGGGAGTTGTTCTGATTATACTCTTAGGCAGTTGTTTTAAAACTAAGCAAATCAAGGGGAGAAAGTTTTGAAAAATTGTTTTGTCTTTGTCCCAAGGTAGAAAAATATCTCATTAAATATAAAGTCATGATAGAGTGGGGATATCTGTGATTGTCTGGGTTACCAGCCGTAGCATGTGGCTATACTACACTGTACAAAATGACTGGGCCCACTGCAACAGCTATAAGTAATGGGTATACACACATTGCCATTTTTCTTCCACAGAGAAATCAACACATGAAACATACCCTGTAGTCCATGAGTATGCCAAAGTACATGTTCTATAATTCTATTCATTTGATGAAAAGAAATAGCACCACTTCTGAACAGTTAGGGAAGATAATGAGCATTATGAGCCATTGCAATCATTGTGATACTAAATCCTTTACACATAGGAGAAGCTTGGAATACTTCCCTAAAAGAAAATTGTGAGAACTGGAAATATTGAAATTTTCCAGAGGGGGAAAAATAATTAAACCACAGTGTTATTTCATCTCTCTTAGATCTTTGTTAACCACATCAGGAAGAGAAAAAGGAGCTGTCTTCTCTTCATTAACCACATTTAGCTTTGATACAATGGCTCAAGGAACATGGTTCTCCCCTTAGTTATTCAGTAACTTCTCACAACTATTCCAATTGTACACTCTGTAAGAAACTCATGTTTCTTGTTTGTAAAAGATAAAGCTGTTCAATAAAGATTAGGGACTTCATGGGAGTATTACAAATAGGGACACACAAGAATGAAAGCACTTCACACCCACCTGTATCTGCACAGTGATAAAACAGTGGAGAAAACCTACACGGTAACAGTGTAAGCCATCCCCTGTTTCAGATACCAGGTGAGAGGAATCTTTGGGAACCACCCATGAATAAACAGTGCAAACTCTGTGGAAGGGCATGGCTAATTGTTCAGCAATTCCAGTTTTTCTTATGGAAAAGATGCATCTTGCCTACATGCAGGTTCGCCTGTTGAATAAATTTTTCCTTTTTTAAAAATTCCCTTCTAATAGCTTTAATGATTATTTTAACAGCATAATTTTCTGACTAATGTAATGAGAAGTTGAATGTGTAGTCTGGTCCATAAGCTCACTGAAATTTAGAAGAATTTTGACAAACTAAGATGGAAAGCATGAGAGACGCATGAAATCTGTGGTGGTTTTCAAAGATCTTGATATAAAATCCAGAACTTTCTGCAGATATTTTGCTCTGAAGCTTTGGTGTTGATAGATGCCAGAAGTCAAGATAAAGTTCAGAGGGAGAAGAATCCATGAAGTTTTCAACTAGAAAGAGTTTGAAAGAATCCTCAAAATTGTTAGTTCTTGGGTTATAAATGGTCCCAATTACTCTGACATACGTGGCTGAGTCACTTATGAGCAGCTTCTTGTGCCCAAACGTGGCTGTGTGGAGATGCACGAGGACTGAAGAGAGTCTGATCTAGCTTCAGTTGCTAATCTTGTTGCTGCCTCCCCACAACAAAAATGAAAGGCTTAGAAAATAATTTTCTCTTCAGGATAAAAGAGGGAATTTAAAATTTTGTGGTTTCCACTGTGCCTATCCCAGCTCTGAATTAACTTAGTACTAGTTTATCTGTGCACAGGCCAGCACAAAGGAAAAAAGCACAGAACAGCAATGATTGCTCAGCAGTCAGCACTGTACATGAGGCAGGGATTTTCCAGGTCATTTTTATCCAGTTCATCACTGCAATTTGCTGGTCCAATTCTGCCAAATCAACAGAAGTACTTCTTAAAAGAAAGCCTCACCCAGTTCTGCACAGGCAGCAGTCTAAGAGTTTGCAGGGTTACTGGCACTTTTCATCAGAGATCCATTGTGAACTGCACTTTAAATAAAGCACACAAAGATTAGAAAATTCTCACTACTGCTGGACATATTCATATCCCCGTGGAGATTTATAACAACTGATGATTTTGCCCAGTTGAAATAGCAACATTGTCCCTGCCTGTAGCAGGCTGAGACATGAAGGGAAGAATGTGTGAGGAGGCTTGTGACCAAAACACATGCTGCTGTTTCTCATTTGAGGAGTGATTGATGTACACAGAAAAAAAAGTAAACAGTTTTGCCTATTGATGGCCTGGTGAAGAAAAGAATGGCTGGAATGAAACCATGTAAGGGGCGGGGCGGGGGGGGGAGGGAAGTGAAGTAAAATTGAGAAATGTTTCATTGCAGGCACTCAGACAACACTTCAAAAATGCATGTAAGAATACCTTGTACTGCCCTTAGTCCTGCTGAAGGCAATGTAGAATGAATTATTATTCCATGAGAGCAGATACAGTCTAACTCTAATTCAGATGAAGGAAAACAGGAACTGGGACAGCATTTGGTAATCACAGAACCATAGAAAACTTGAAAGACTTTGACTTTCAAAGTCTTTTAGGGCTTTCCATTCCCCTGCCCTAAAGGAGAAGCAACCATATCCATGTAAATCCTGTCAAAGGGTTCTTCTTGCCATCCTTAAGCTCCCTCAAGGTGGTTCCACAGCCTTCCCAGATAATTTACTGTCCTCCAAGCCAAGTCTCTTCAGCAGGAGACTGTTGCAGCTACATCCCAGGAGGAAGGAAGAGCAGCTGGAGGGCAGACAGTCAGGAAGCCCTGGTGAGCTAAAGATGGGCAGCTTTTCTTACCCTCATGGTCAGTCCAGGCCTGGTGGCACACAAGAGAATTGCTCATAAAATGGCCTCACTGGGTTAATAGGACCATTGTTTTTTAAGAAAAATCCTAAAACACTACACATCTGCCTCTATCTTCATAGTGATAAAACAGGGAAGAAAATCTATGTGGATGCATGTGATGGCTTCAGGTACCAGGTGGGCTGGTACATTTTTGTTTTGTACATGGTTCGAAAGACAAGGCTGTACATGAAACCATTCCAGAAGCACAGGAGCTCTCTGGAAGGCATGTGATATGTCTCATGTTCCTTTTAAATGAGTGCTTTGGCCACTTTAGGAAAATCTGACCTATTAACTAAAGCATGTACCAGGGAAAAGAAAGAGATCCTTGATGGAAAGGTTAGCTGGAAAGAGGAAGTAAATATCAATGGGAGAACTGGAGTGAAAGGAAAATTAAGAGCAGTGTGTGACTTTCTCTGTGCTTTCTCATGCAGGAAAATCCCTTTGCTTTCTTCTTACACAGTGTGGCTAACCTGAAACCCATGCTGTCTAGCCCAGACTGCCAGCTCGTGTATTACCTCCACATTCATTTAAAGAGTTGATCTGAAAAATCATTATCCTTGCCTTTCACACTGATGAAAACTTCTGCTGTCATACCCTGGTGACTGACTCCTTCCCAAACGATTATCTGACCTAGTAATGTCTTTTGAGTCAGCTTCTCTAGCTATACATACCCTGTCACTGACTAGCCACAGATAGATTGATTCTTACTTTCAATGTCATCAAACTAATTCTGGGATTTTAAAGCTGGACAGCAAGGTATAAAATCAATGAAAACTGCCATTCACATAAAAGTTGCTTCCTTCAAAAATCCATATCTATGGTGAAGCATTATGACTAGAATTGACTGCAATTGGATCTGATTAATAGTACCATTGGATCTGACAGTATCTCATGGCACCATCACCAAAACAGGAAATTCACTGAATATTGGCTCAGGTCACTGTGTAGAATTGTTGCCACAGCTTTCATCCCATCCTCTCATCTTTACTGGAAACACTGCATGTATTCAGGGTGCTAGAGATGAACTTGAACTTCACTGACATCACAGTCCATTTCTTTTTACACTCCTGTTGTATCCTGCTGTAGAAAGGTTTTGCTTATGATGCTGAAAAATTTTATGGACAACACCAAAACATATTTTATGGCATTTGCCATCTAAAATCAGTTCAGGAATCAATTCAGGAATATAAACATCACACAAAAAAAATCTCCTTAAACACATTTCAAATGTGATCTCTTCTCTAAAAATGATTGTAACAGTGGAAATGCTTTTCTGCCAAACTAGATGCTCCTCCCATCATTACCAGTTCTGTTTTTGCATAAAAGTGATATTTGTTTTTGTGGTAGCTACATTTTTATACTCAGCTTCCTCCTCTACAATACTGTATAAAAGACCCCATTCCTAAGGTGCTGCTCTTCTCAGGACACAGCTTGTGTCTTTGTCAACCTAGCTTTACTATGAAGTTAAACATCACTATAATGTTTATGCCAGCTCTCAGGCTTTCAAACTCTTCCATTTTCGCCTCATCTTGACCAAGGAACTGAATAGCTTTTTTCCAAGTTTTCAAACTTCCAGCTGAGAGAAATGCCCTTCAGCTCAGTGTGCTAGAATATATCAGCCACGTTTACTTTTGGAGCACTTGGAAGAGCGGGAAACAACACACATTAAAACCCTCTGAAATCTTCCCCAGTCCCTGCCATTGGTAAAGGCACATCAAAGCCAGAAGTGACGAGCACCAATGGAACCCAGTACCACTGAGGTGGTCTGAATGTTAAAGGTTCATCTGACAGTTTGGGTCATCACCTCCATGGGTCAACATCTCCATGAATGTAGGCATCTTGGTCTTGGCAGATTAAACAAGAAAAATTGATATAAAATTGGGTCAGGTATGGCTAGAAAACGTGGCAGTGCAGTGAAAAGTCTGGTCCAACATGTGTGTGATACAGCTAAGCTAGAACACCAAAATACAGTGAAAGGCAAAATTCAGGCCCAAGATAAGAGCAGCATGACACAGCAGTTTAAATTTAACACCAGGAAGTATAAACCTCTTCTCTCTGTAAGCAATAATTTTTATCTTCATTTCATTTCTATGTACATATGCAGAAATATGCTAATCTTTATGTTGCCCCCTAGGACTACCAGAAACACTCTGAATCATTCATAAAAACTGACTACCTAAAGTCTTAAATAAATCCTTTAAATGTGTCATTTCAGAACTTGTATTATTTTCCTAATTATTATTCATATACTTCTTCAATTCAAATCCCAATCTGTCTGTTAAAAGATTATCACTAAGGTTAAATTTAATTCATTCATATCTGACCATTCAGTTCTACATAATATAATGTGACATTCTATTGCTCATGCTTTATTTTTTATTCTGTATAGAATAACTGAAATAAAATTATTTTCATACAGTTGAATGGACCTAAATCACTAATTTTGTCAGCTGATGATCTGCCCTCCAATGTTTCAGGTTTTCTTTAGTTAACCTGCAATGTGTGCCAGACACCTTTAGACTGTCTGTTTACCATCAGTCAACTGTTATATTATAAAAGTATGGTTTTATTAATATGTCCTTGAAAAACTTGCTATCAGAAAACTATTCAAAATTTCTTCTAGATAAAATGGTGGGAAATATTTCTAGGTAGTTTTAGAGCTTCTTTTACTGGGAAATGTTACTCAAGTTTTAATGGGATTGAAATTTTCTTTTGCAATGCAGTCACTATGAGATACTGTTGTTCGCTTTTTGAAAAAAAAAGCTAGCTTAGGAATGCTGTCTTTTATTTAAAAATAAAATAAAATGAAGTGCAGCTGACAAAGTTCAGATAATTGGACAGAGCAGCAGAGCTTAAACCAACAATGTATTCAGCATACTGACATGTGATATCTTTTGAAATCTCCATAGGGTCTTTTAGCTTACAGTGAGCCATTGCAGAATCCTGGACAGTTGTAGAATAAAGGCTTTGCTCTTTCAGGCATGCACCAATTTCCAATAACATAATTCTTTTTTCAGCTTCTCCTTTCCACCAGATCAATTAATATTCTACTTGGTAAACGCAGAAGTTTTTGCCACCTCAGTCGAGAATCCTGCAAGTAATGCCAGAACCCTATGCAAAAATTCAAATCCAGAAAAAATGTGATTAGTGGAGCATCAGTAGGGTCTGTCATTACTGCACACTGTTCTCATTAAGATATAATAAACCAATCACTGGTAGAAGGCAAATAAAACAAGGATGGGGAAAATGGGTGCTAAATGAGAGCCACTGGAATAGATAGAACAAAAGACTAGCAGCTGTCCTCCTGCCACCCTGGGTACCTCTAGTAGCCCTGCTTCTCAGGGGTGTGCACAGCCTGTGATTAAAACATCTGCTATTCAAGTTTAAGGCTTAAAGTACTAACTGTAAAGTTTTAGAGACAATTTTGTGGCTAGGAAACTTACAGTCTTGCTGCTATGAGATTTGCCTCATTCCCAAAGTGAAAGGAAGAACTAGGGGCAGACATTGTTTCTGAACAACATGGTACTGAATAAAGTTTAAAAAAAATATTCTATTACTTTTTTATCTCCTAATGTGAACAGCTCTTTTTCTTGAATTGTCCTTGAATTGAGCTCAGTACAATATGTTTGATTCTCAAGAGAGACTGAATGTCAAACTTTACCAAGTGTTGATCTAAAATTACTGGTCAGCTGAACCAGCAGTGATGTTTAGCAAGTTATGCATTTTGCAGCAACCTGATGACATTACAAAAAACAGACTGATAGGACTTGGAAGAAGATTTCACTCTAACCTCAGCAGGAATATCCTGTAAAGCCTTTGAATTTTTGCTTAGTAAGTGAAACAAACTTGTAACTCCATCAAATCTGTATCTCACCTGACTGAACAGTCTCAAAAAAATCATCTTGATCAAGCCAAAACGTCAAGAAATTCAGTTAGCCTCCTGATGCAATAGGAGGCTCAAAGAGATGTCAGACCTAAATTGTGGAAAGAGGACAAGCTAAAGATAGAGACAATACATTTAAACAGCCATAAGAGTAAGAGCTGTAATTAATATTTATTGTGTAGATGAACAAATATGCTAAAATGGAGACAAGAATCCAAGTTGAAAAGGCTTGGTAGCCCTGTGGTGGCCAGCTAACACACAATAGTGTTGTCTTCAGGAAACAAAAGGATTGTGTCATGTGTTCTGTGTCCCAACTCCTGTGGCCATGTTTCAAAACATCCACTCCTTTCCTCTCTTTGCCAACAAAGAACAAAAAAAAGCAAAAAACTCCCTCTGCTTACCGAACTCTGTAGCCAGATCTTGACCCCACCATGATAAATGCAGCAAGCAAAGCTCTGCCAGTCCTGGAGAAGACACTTTTTCATAGCAGTGAAGGAAACCACTGGTGCATTGCTGTTCCTTTTGCTGGCTATGTTTTTCCCATGGCTGCAGTGCCATGATTTCTAAATCTGACCACTTAACAGCTGATATGCATTCATGTTGCATGAAATGTGGTGGGGAGGTTAAATATAAAACAGGATGTAAAAATTTAATATACATAAATAATGAAATGAGAGGCAGAAAATCAACTAAATTGCAGTCAAGATAAATGTCAAGAGTTTAATGCAGAAAGAAAATATGTATTGCTGAATAAAAAGAGCAAATCACATGATTAGCATCTCAAAAATCTTGAAAAATAACTTTAAATACTATGAATTATGTGCTATGAGCAACCAATGAAAGCATAGCGGAAAATGTACTAAAGAAATGTATTGTAAGAAAATGCTTTCTTGCAGCAGTGGCAACAAATCTGAGACATTTCTTTGAGACACTCCCCTATTTGGTTAAATAAGGATAAATTCACAGAAATGCCATGTAGTGATCAGTACACTTACATGAAGCTGGAGTTCATGGTGATCTGGAAAAGGCAATGGTCAGGTGAGACAGAGATCAGACAGACCTCCTAGTTCAGAGCTGGGACAGAGGAAGTGCCAGCAGAAATTCAGAAGTCACTGACTGTTCAGATACTGGCAGCCACACAGACCTGTGCCTGGAAATGCTGTCACATAGGACACTAACACATCCTGCAATGTTTTGTTCTACTGTTTCTTCAAGGAGGGATCTTATCCTGTACAGGCACAGAAGTTTAGTGTATGGAACCAACTACAGGGCAAGTGATAGGCATTGCTTCTAGGAAGCCATTTCATTATGAATAATTTAACATTATTTGAGGGTTTTTTCCATCCCCAAAATTCACCATAAAAATAAATAGTAGAAGGGAAGGGAAGGGAAGGGAAGGGAAGGGAAGGGAAGGGAAGGGAAGGGAAGGGAAGGGAAGGGAAGGGAAGGGAAGGGAAGGGAAGGGAAGGGAAGGGAAGGGAAGGGAAGGGAAGGGAAGGGAAGGGAAGGGAAGGGAAGGGAAGGGAAGGGAAGGGAAGGGAAGGGAAGGGAAGGGAAGGGAAGGGAAGGGAAGGGAAGGGAAGGGAAGGGAAGGGAAGGGAAGGGAAGGGAAGGGAAGGGAAGGGAAGGGAAGGGAAGGGAAGGGAAGGGAAGGGAAGGGAAGGGAAGGGAAGGGAAGGGAAGGGAAGGGAAGGGAAGGGAAGGGAAGGGAAGGGAAGGGAAGGGAAGAGAAGAAAAGAGAAGAGAAGAAAAGAAAAGAGAAGAAAAGAAAAGAAAAGAAAAGAAAAGAAAAGAAAAGAAAAGAAAAGAAAAGAAAAGAAAAGAAAAGAAAAGAAAAGAAAAGAAAAGAAAAGAAAAGAAAAGAAAAGAAAAGAAAAGAAAAGAAAAGAAAAGAAAAGAAAAGAAAAGAAAGAGGTAAAGTTGCTGTACATTTAAAGGCATCTGAGCTTCTCTTTGCAGTGCAAGTGCAAGAAAAGTATGAGCAAAGTCAGTGGCACTGACCTTCCTATTGTTGAAAGGAAAGCAAGAAATTCTTGACAGTTTCCAGGGCAAAACAAGGGAGACCTTGCAAACATGTCTCTGTGGGGGCTCTAAACAATAGCAAAGGTTCTTTCCCAGGGTTGAATTTCTCTATTCCTTTGGCACACTTTCACAAAAGGGTTGGGTCCTTTGAGGTTATCTGCAATGTGCTTATGCTCGGAGCATTAACATGCCTGTTAGCTCTGTACCTTCAGCATGCTTTTACTGTCATTAAAGAGTGATTATATTGCAGAAAAACATATATCTTGGAGATGAGACACTGGACTGAAGAAAGCAAGCCTCCAGGCTCTCACCTCTTCTCATGGCTCTTCAGGCAAGCAATATGCATCACATTTCTATTAACCATATATGTTTAGTTCATAAGCTCTTTGAACAGAGATTCTTTCTTTTCTTGTGTATGTAGGTATAGAATAACAGCATTTTAGAGAAGTGGCCTGGGCCAGAATGCCTTTTAACCACTAGCTGTACACTAAGAAATTTAGAAACTATGCAAAAAAACAATTTTGCAGGCCTTTCTATTAATAAAAATATTTAAAACTTCACTCGACAATTTTCCTTTTTTATTTCTTGAGAGTACTGAAGAGTTTGAAGTGTACTGATCTTTGGCTGTGCTGACTCTCAGTTTCCCAAACACAAATGCATATTTCTTTGACCATATGCTATTGATTTCCAGCCATGTGAGGCACAACTTTTCTTTGCAGTATTGACCCTGTTGGGATGAAATTGCCATCAGCAAGCAGGTTGTGAGAACAAGAGCACGTGTGGTGAGACTTTGCTGTCCACAGCTGCAGAGGCTGCTGGGTTTGGATACAGCTGTAGAGCACAGGGGTATTTTTAATTACCTCAAAGAATTAAAGCAGAGACTGCATTCAGCATCACATTAACGATGCAAAAGCTTCGTTGTGGTGCAAGAATTCATGGAGGTGAATGACCTGATCTAAACCAAACCGAACTATTCCTGCCTGTTCCAGTTAGCTTCTCCCAGGGGCACAGCTGCATAACAATATTGCCAGCGTGGTATGGGAAGTTTGTATTTCTGAAAAAAAATTAGGATTAGCATTATGCAAGTCTGTGGAGTGAATCATCCTCGCTGCATGGAGAGAAAGTATTTGAAATAATTTATACCATTTTAAAACACCATTTTCCTTATTTACTAAACACAAGCCTGCTCATCCCTTTGGTATGTGTACCAGCTGTGTTTCTGTTTACTGCTGCCCACTTCTTTCAGAACTTTTGCTCTACCTAAAACTTTACTAATAGGCAGGCCAAATATGCTGCTTTAACTGGTTTTGTGAATCCCGGGCTCTGCCCTGAAATCATTGTCCGTATCCACCAATGACACCACTCAGCAGAAAGTGCAATTACTCAGCTGTTCTGTTGAATAATAATGAAGCAAGTAGGCAAAAGTAGTGAAAAATGTTTGTGCTGGGCTAAACTCTACTCAGCTACACAAGCTCATCCATATTTGAAATACACTGGACTTGGACTGGCTTGTTGTTGCAGCAGTTTATCCCCTACGCAATAGTAATGAGGAAAAGAACAAAGTGTATCAGCACTAGAAATACTTTAATAGGACTAGGATTAAATTTAATTGCCTCATTATAAAAGATCAGTTTATCAAATCCACTGTCTTAGTCCCAATTAAAACTCAGTCAGCATGCCTGTGGCTCTTCAAAATAGCAAGAGAGCATTTTTCACATGTTAAGGCAGGCAAAATTTCTATTTTGACTGGGATAAAACATTTATGAGATGTGCTGTCCATTGGCCACTTCTTCCAACCTCACCTAAGAACACTTGTGGCTGTTGGAGAGTGACTCTTTATAGGAAAGGTAAACAGCCCCAGACATAATACTTCTTCTCTAAGTGTAAGAACCTCCTTTGCCTAGTTCTCAAGGGGTGAAAGTGAAGATTTAATCAGTCTTTACACTTTTATATTTTTTAAATTATTTAACTTTTATTACTGTTGCACCATTTATACAATTACATATAATTTCAATGCATCCATTGTACATTTTGTTTTTTCATTTGTTTTCCAATGAGTGTGTGTTGGTGTCTGTGACACAGAATGGAAGAGAAACTGGAACTGCAATGAACGCAGACTTTTTCATTTCCACTGACCAATAAACAGAACTACAGGTGCACCCAACCACGGACATGCATTAACTCGTCATGAGAAATCTAGGTAGGCTAAGTAGGATGAGAATGCTTTTTACTCCCAAAAAATATTTGGAGAGGAAGAATTGGAGGATTGGCATTGAGAAATATGTGGACAGCTAAGTGGGTTTTGTCTGAAAGTTGGCATTCATCCACTGCATAAAAAAAATATCAAAATAAGAAAGGCTGTAAATAAAAAAAAAAACCACAGAAAATACTGCTTTCATAAAGATCTGATTGCCTTGGCACAAACCTAGTGGGCAGAATCAAACGCATCACTCCCAAACCCCATTACAGAACAAAAAGAAGATTTTGATACACTGGTGGAGTGCATTTACAGCAGTTCAGATACAAAAGATGTGCTGTACTTTCAGACATCCATTTATTTATTTACTTATTTTAATCCAGGACTTGTGTCAAGTTGGCAGAAAGTATATTAGATATTTCCCCACAAAAATACTATTTGGATTCTCCCCCCTCCCTCCCTCCCAACTTGATGGGACATCCTTTTCACTTTTTCTCTTTTGTTTTTTTTTCTCCTTCTTTTCTGGGCAATACATATTTGCTATTTCAGATCTGAAACGAGTTAGTATAGCTGAAAAAATAAAAAAAAGACACAGGTTGTTTTAAGTGGTTGTTTCAACAGGCTGTCCAATTTAATCTTGCACTGCTATGGTTTGATCCGAATTAGTGGCTGGAACTTCAGAAGGTTTCGCTTCCTCTGGAGGGGCTGCAGGGTCCGAGGCCTTAGCAGTGGAACTAGGTGCTGCTGTTGCCGCGGGCTCCTTGGAAGAGGGCGCAGCCTCGTTGCTGCTAGGTTTTGAGTCTGAAGCTGGGGCCACTTCACTTTTAGTTTCTTGGGCTGCAGGCGTTGCGGGAGCCTCAGTCTTTTTGGCTTCCCCTTCCTCTTTGCTCTTGTCATCTGCTTTACTGGGAGCTGTGGCTTCTGAAGGCTGGGAAGCTTTTGCATCGGTGCTAGGCTCAGAGGGTTTGGGCGCTTCGCTACTGGCAGCAGGAGCAGAGGCAGCAGTCGGCTCCTCTTGCTTGGGTGCCTGCTCGGTGTTCTTCTGTGGCTCTACTTTCGCATCCACAACAGCCTCTGACTTCTCAGGTTCTGTTTTCTGGGTTTCTTCCTGGGTCACTGCTTTCTCCTTCTCCCCTTCTTTTTCTTCCGTCTTATTGGCAGTGACCTGAGTATCCTTTTCTCCCTTCTCCTCCTTGTTGTTCTCCTTCACTTCTGTGGTCTCTGTGGTTTTCTGGGCATCCTCAGCCTCCTTTGGAGTCTCCTCTTCCTCAGTTGCTGCTCCTTCAGCCTTCTTGTCTTTGTCTTTAGCTTTTTCATCATTGACACTGTATCCCTTCTTCTTCTTGCTCAGTTTGCCTCCCATGTTGGAGTTCTGTAACAGAAAAGAGAAAGGGATTGATTACACAAAGCCCAGTATTCACCACTGAGAGAATCAACAGAGTGCAAAGGAAAAATTGATTCTGGTTCCTGAAAAGAAGACCACATAAGGTTGGGTAAGATGTTGCCAGCTGAATGTACTGATGCTGCAGAGCACCACTGCCACTCAGCTTACGTCCTGCTCAGCCCTGCAGAATTTCAGTCAGCAAATGCCCTTCTGCCACACCCCCTACAAACAGTCCTGCAAACACCTCTAACCCTGGTTACAGTTCAGCGGGGAGGAAGGGGTCAGAATAACAAGAAGTAGCAGGACAATGGAGGACTAACATACAACCACAATCCTCTGTGGCCTGAGAAAGAGTGGAAGTAGAAAAAAGACATATTTATATTCAGGCTGGGAATGAACTAAATTTAGCTGTTATTCATGGCATCCACCCCTGGTTAACACAAAGTCCACCATCACTTTAGCAAAGGCTCTGAACCACCTTTTCATTCAAGTTGGAGAAATCAAAGGAAGCCTAGAGTCGGTGAGAAGGCTAACGCAGGAGACTGCATCTACTCCCTACACCTCACAGCCTGTCCCTCATGGCCAGTTTCCCTTGGATATTGGCCTTTGTAGAGAGCTGATGGTACCAGGGGCCGGGAGCATGTGCTTCCCTCACCCAAAGGGATGTGGGCACCCACATCCAGCTGCCCCAGAAGCAGGAACAGCTCCTACGCACAGAGTCCCACCCAGCCCTGCAGCTTCCACAGGGATTGCCTGCCCAAAGCCCTGCATTCCCAAACTCAGCAGGATGGGAGACACAGAGCCTGAAGCACAGCAAGATCACTCCATAAGACACAAGAAACAAATACAGGGACTTCTGACCACAAGTTTATACATGGCACATGACATGATGCAATAAAAAATGGGAGAAGAGAGGGGCATATTTGTAGCCTCTGCTCCCAGTTTTCAAGCATGACAAGCAATAACTGCTCAGTTACTTAAAAGAAGTTGACCATGTGTATAGCCATAACAGTATTTATATAGCCTTTATGAGGGAGTCTTAACTAAGAATACACAAAATCTTTCACTGTACTCAAAGCAAACTTTGTCTATGAAAACAGAAGGAGACACAGATATTATTATTAGGTCATCATTGAAAACAAAAACCTCTATGAATAGAGAAAAAATTACACTTCTAGTATTAAAGGAAATAATTCATGATTAATGGAAGTTAAAGAAAAATATTTCTGTGTTTTCTACTATTTGAAAATAGGAGACGGTGACTTTTTTCAAAGAACTGTCAAACAAATGTTTAATGTAAGAACTTCTCCAAGGGAGATGAATCATTCTAATTTTCCACTTTGCACAGGTAGATATAATTATAGGCTGTATTTTTTTCACACACTTGCTAAAATTGTGAATACAAATCAGTAAAAATCCATGATTGTTCACAGTAGGCTGAATATAAAGCAATATTATGTACAACTAAGAAGTAGCTGCCTCTCAGTAGATTATCTGCTACCACAGATGCAAGCCCCAGGCAGAGGCCCAACAGCCAAATATCCACACATCTTGGGCAAAACTGAGATATTATGGTCAGCAGAGATCTTTCTGACTTCAGCTTTCAAAAAGGGTAACAATTTGCAAATACTGTTGAAAGGTTATCACACAGCCCTGCAAAATGGTAATGTGATGTTACTGAAACACTGCTTTATTGCCTGAAATTTTACGGGAACAGCAATAAAAGGATTAACTTTCACAGCTGAGCAATCTAATCTCTACCTTCGTGACAGAGTTATCAGCTTTTTAGGTATTTAGGGCAGGCTGTGGACATTAGTTCATTATCTGACAAACATATAGCCTTCTAGATTACTCCATAAATATTGCCCTGATTATTGTTTATGTGCAGTTACAGCCAAATACTTTGGTAGGGCTTCTGCAAGTCAGTCAGACTGGAGATTTATATTGAAACCAAGCGTGTATCCCAATTTGTAATCCCTAATTAAGCCTTTATTTGTTTTTCAGCAAAGCCCAGGTACAGTGAGCCTAATTTTATTTGTTGTGTCTCTGTATTTTTCAAGATTTTGCTATTTCATGGATTGTAGTAACACACCACAGTTTATATTTCTTTCCACAACAATCTTTTGACCTTGGATATAGTTGGATACAGAATGTCTATGGCAAAGAACCTTTAAAAAGTAGAGAAGCATGCATACAAGAAATGTGCTCCCAAACTTAGAAAAGAAACATGCACTGTCATTGCTTGGAGGTACACTGTGAAATCTCTGTGTCTCAATTGGCATCAGAGCCAGCTATCCCAAGGTATTTGAGCAGGAGATGCGGAAGAGGCTCAGAGACTACCATTATGGTGTATTAGCAAATATTTACACTTACAAATGTACTGTCATCTTCCAGCAGAGTTTCAACTACTTTAACAGAATAAATTCACTCTTTGGGATGCTGAATCTCATATCTCCCTGTTAAAAAGCTGCCTAGATCATTGTGATAGTAGCTGTGCCAGGCTATGATGCAAAAGCAGAGCAATCATTGGGGTCATCACCCAGGTAGCAATGCTACAAAGTCCCTTTTCCCCCAGATCTGATTTGCAAACATTCCTCCTGTCCCCAGAGTTCTGATAACACATCTGGGCTTCCCTGTAACCTTTTTTTAGAAACAGCCCCACATGCTCCACATCTTCAAACAGATTCTGGTCTTGTCCCTGCCCCAGCCTGAAGCACAGCTCTGAACCATCCAGTGCAGACTCTAAAGGTTTGGCAGGCACAACCCAAGCCTTAAAAAGTATTTTAAAATTACAACCATCTGTACCTGCAGGAAGACCAGCATGTGAACCACAACACCTAAACATCTCCGTGACTGTGCTGGATATTGCTGCAGGGATAATCCCACCTGGTACTAAATCAAAGTGGATGTCAGTGAAATGTTTCCCAAGTGAAGCAAAGTGCAAAATTCATTGAGATGCGAATTCATACAGTGTTAAATCCTCTCTGTGTTATTACCTACATGCTAACACTTAAAAAGAGTTCAGACATCTTTCCCGCCCCCCACCAAGGGACTAAATTATGGAAAAAAATAAAGGGGATGCACCCTCTGTCCCAATGAGACTGGGGCCCTGGCGTCACTGCTCAGTCTCTTCCTTTACCCCTGCCCCTCCCTAATCCCCTAATCACTACATTCACCATGTGAATGAGGGACCCAGGACCAAAGTTTGCCTACAACTATTGACCACTATTTAGAGTGGTCAATAGTTATAGGAAAACTTTCAGTTAGAGGCTGAACCCCAGTAGGTCTTCAGTTATTTGCACTTCCACTGACAGGTACAGGTTTTGAGCTAGCTTGAGCATCTGCCAGATGAACATAATGCTCTCTGCAGCAAGCATGTCCCAAATGAAGATCCTTGAGAATTTTGGTGCTGAGCACCATTGCTATAAAATGGCACAGCATTTGATGGCTGTGTCTTCTTACTGATGGAAGGAAAAGGGTCTAGAGAGAGAGAGACCAGAAGCTGATTTTATATAAGAAGTTTCAATTTAGTAGTAATTTTCAGGGAACTCTGGTGAACAACTCTGCAGAGCAGCACTTCAGAATAGTGAGGGAAAATATAACACCTGGAAGCTACAATAGACTTTGTCTGCTTCCCAGGCTGGTCAATATACTTTGTATTGCTCTTCTTATGGAAAGAGAAACCAATCCAGAGATCACTGTGTCTGACTGTAGAAGAGCTACTTCTCGCAACAGGAGCAAGGATTTCTTCAGTTTCTAGAAGGTGGTATACATTTTGCACATCCTGAAGTTTCCATTCTCCTGCAGGAAGCAGGAACAGAACCAGAGAACTTGCATAGTTTTATTTCTTATTGTATAGTAGAAATAGTCTCTGGGGTGGATTATTTAGATTAAAACATTTCAGGTGTACAGGTCGCCTGGAGAATGTTAAGCACTTTGAAATTTCCATATTTGTAATAATTAGGACTCAAAGATTCAATGTCCATAAGACTACAATGGAAGAGGAGGAAGAACTCATGGAACATTTCAAATTCTCCATCTGAAGACTCATAGACATGAGTTCCTGGAACATGGGCAGCACACATTTGTACAGTTTGTAAAAAGAACTATTATTTGGAAGTTTTATACTTCAAATTTTTCTTCTATATTGAAAAAGTCTCTAGAGTCAGACTCTTACTATCTCTTTAGTCAGTAAAGGTTTGTCTGCCCAATTAATTTTATGTGCTTATAAACTCCTAAACATTTCTTTCAGCAGAGGCTTTCACACACCATTAAAGAGTCTGACTATTATAAGAACAGGTTTGCTGTCGCCGTCCCTCACAGCACTGCAAGCAGGGCAACAGGAAAGGCCAAACTCACAGATTGCACCTGATGTTACCTCAGTCTGATTGCCAAAGCTAAACTTCCAAAGCTCCTGTTTGACTACGTGCAAAGCGTCGGGAGTTCAGCCCATTGCCAGAAAAACCAGTTCAGGAAGACAATAGGTGCCTTCTGAAATTCCACTGCCTCCAGCGCAGGGCAGGCACGTGCGGTGGCTCAGGCCAAAGTAGCCCCTGCACAAGCCTGTTCCCAGGCATGAGTTATCTCACACTGCCTGCAGACAAAAATGCACATCCCTCGCAAGGCAGAGTTTCAACACTCCAAATCAAATGAAATACCGATCCCAGAAACTGCCCCAGTCCCCAGGTGCTGAAAAGAAATGGAAAGATCTTGAAGAAACTATTACATCTCTGTAGCCCATTGATTCACCCTACACCTTCATTTAAAAAAAAAAGGGCAAAAAGTTTCAATTAAGGAATACATTTGGGAACTGAAAGAAACAAGGGGCATGCAAATGCTGTTTTTAAAAGATTTTCTGAAATTTTTATGAAAGAAAAAACAACCAAAACTTACTGCTTCTCAAAATACACAATACAATTTCATGCTCCCCATTACACTTACACACACTCAAGGTATGTGTGTATCCTTGCCAGGTCAATCAGTTTGCCAGGTTAATGTTAGAAAATGTCTGTTAGCAAAACCTAAGACAGAATTAGACTTGCTATCTTTGCCTTTTAGCAACAAAGCCATGTTTTTCTGTTCTTTCTCCATTATCTTCACTCATCTTTTGTTTCATCTGTTTTTACTTGGAATTAAGAGAACAGAAATGCTAGGTGTCGTTCAGGTTCAAGCCTCTTCAAACCTCAGAATCAGTGACTTTTCTTTTTCTTTTCTCTTTTCTTTTCTCTTTTCTTTTCTTTTCTTTTCTTTTCTTTTCTTTTCTTTTCTTTTCTTTTCTTTTCTTTTCTTTTCTTTTCTTTTCTTTTCTTTTCTTTTCTTTTCTTTTCTTTTCTTTTCTTTTCTTTTCTTTTCTTTTCTTTTCTTTTCTTTCTTTTCTCTTTTCTTTTCTTTTTTCTTTTCTTTTCCCTTCCTTACCCTACCCTACCCTATCGTCTTGTTCTGTGTTACTTATGCTTCAGAGCAGTGATGGGAACCAGCTCTTCCACAGTCAGGCAGGCTGGTGTGAGGGAGGCAGAAGGAAACACACCCTTGCCCATCTCTCCCTTTTGAGGAGATGCTGGGCTGGCACAAAGCTGTGCCAGGAGAGGCAGAGCACATGGTGGAAATCTGCACCTGTGGGGCTGTGAGCATCACCTGCACACCTGCACGAACCCCAGAGCAGCAAGGTGCTCAGACAGGAGATGCACACAAAAAAATATGACCTGGTTGTTCTTTAGCACCACACAATTTTGTGTGGTTTGTGCTGTGAGACACAACAACAAACTGGGAACATCTCAGCTTGTCACTTGTGCTGTTTCCTTCATGGACCACAGATAATTTTTAATCCCTCCCTCAACATGTGCACAGTCCTGTAACTACTGCATCTCCTTTTCTTCTTCCAAAGCCTTGTGAATCTCAAGACTTAGAAAAAAGGTATAGAGTAAAAGAACAGTGAATGCTTAAAACACAGAAATTATGCTCACCTGATATCCTAACTGTAATCTTAAAAGAAGCAAATTCCAATTTTGGGACCTATCTGTTTTCTTTTAAAATTCAGACAATAAAGGAAATCCTAGGAAGTAATACTACCAAGTTTAAATGCTCAATTCTCAGCCAGATTTCAGTTTTAGTTTCCTCTGGTGAGCAGCAGAATAGATTTAATGCAATTTTTTTTAAAAAAAGGAACTAAAATTTTTTATATAACTTAAAATTTCTCAGGGACATGTATACCACACCAAAATGGGAAGCGTGATTTTTAATATGAGCCATTTGTTATTAATATATTTAAATTATTATTGTTGATATTAGAGTTCAATCATGAGAGTTATAATAATTTAAGCACACTGCAGGCTGATATAAAATTATCTCTGTCTATTTAAGAACTTGTACATGAAAAACTGCTTCATTTGAGAAGCGTAACTGCTACTAACACAGCAAGTTATCAGAAAAGTTAGCAGTCACATGACAATTTTTTTGAGAGCAAATGAAAAAATTGTACCTGAGATACTGCTAAGATTTATGTGAGTGTGGTCAGAGGTGTGTATTAATTAATCAATTAGGAAAAAAATTTTCCAAGAACAGATGAAGGGTGATGATCAGCAGTTTCATAAGAGGTAAAGGTATTGCCAGAATTATCAATTCATAGAGCATCAGCCTGAAACCACAAGCATTTCACACGTGTAATCCATGATTGCACTCTGTGTGTAAAACAGGTAGCTAGCTAGGCAGAATTCCTGAATAAAAGTAAAATTTGTCCATTATTTGATCAAAGAGTGATGAAGATTTTATGGATTACTTTGAAAGGCACTGTTGGAGACTCTGGACTTGTATCCTCCTGACTTGGAGGGCCCTACAGATGGAGAATCTGGGTACACAGCAGTGACTGAAGATCCACAGCTCAGCCTGACTGTGGTCAGAGAGCAGCACTCCCTTTGCTGTAGGAGGGTCTGTGGGAACAAGTGTGTGGCAGCACTGCCTTATGCAGTCTGTGTCACTCCATGAGAGGCACTTGAGTGAAGTACTGACCTGTGTGCTGCAGTCACTCTGTGGGAGCAGGTTCCCAAATATAATACACCTCATTTCCACAATGCACAAGTAGCTTCTCCAGCTACAGAGCCATCTTGCAGAGCACATAAGCTGAAAACACAGGCCATTCTTGCCTTCCTGAGTCAATGAGCAGCATGGAAGAAATGCTCTGCTGTGCACAAATTCCTTCCCCACCCCAGGCAAGGCTGGGCTTTGCAGGCAGAGATAAAGTCTTTTGTTAGACCACCTAACAGGGAGAGAGATAACAGCACCCCTGTTCTCCTTAGAGAATTGTCCACTACTGACACATTTTTGTGTTAGTTTTCTTCATTATTTTCTCATTGCTGCTTTCAAAGCAGAATTGCGGTGTTTTGCCATGTGTAGGCTTTTTTCACTGATCCAGCACAGTACTACTTTGCCCAGCAGTGCAGATACAACTTCCAGAATGTTCAGTTTCATCCCTGGCAGCAAATCCAAGGCTGTTTTGCATTGTGTATAACAAAAACAAATCATATTAAAAACTGAGCAAAAAAGAAGCAGCATAAAATATATTATTTTTGCAGTGCAGTGGATGTATTGCTCAGCTTCACATTCAGTTCATCTGATGCTCTGATTGCTTAAATTAAAAATGCTGCCATCAATGTCTATTTATTTGCCTCATCTTCTTCATTCTGCCGACCAGTCTTCTTACAGATTCAAGACCAATTCAAAGCATTTCTCCTATATTCAGATCAACTGCATATGTTCTCTTTGTTGAATAATAAAAGCAGCTTGCAGACATGCTCGTGCAGGCACACACATGCAGCCAAAAGTCAGCCTGCCCCAGAGTGAGATCTTAATCACACTATTGTTAGGCACATGGTTGGAAGAGGAAACTCTGCTGTAAACACCTGCTTTGCAAAGATTGAAATTAACCTTACAAGAACACCTCTTGTAGAAACAGCTTGCAGGATTCAAATAATCTGAAAGACTAAGCCAAGACATATAAACATACGCCATCTCCTTCTTTCTAAATTGCCACATCATTTTGGGGTTTGTGCATGTCTCCTCAACAGCCAGTTTAATAAATATTTTGTACTAGCCAGTTTTCTAACCTGTATCCTAGAATCAAGTTTCTAAGAGGGTAATAATGCAAATTTCAGAGGTGGTTATTACCCACATCATTGAAGCTGTTTAGGTCCCGGGACATGCAAGACTGAGGGAGAGGTGAGATTCCACACATATTATTCCAATTATGGCCAGCCACTTTTTACCTCCCTCAAATACCTAAGACACCACCACCATGTATAATCACAAAAACACACAGGGTGATAAAAGCCTAGATAATGGGATGATTTCCTTTTGAATCATGTTTTGCTTGAATTCTGTCCCTCCAGTGCAATCCCTGCCACGGATCTCAACACCACAAATATGCTTGGCTTGTAGACCCAGGAACAGTTCCTCCTTTGGATACCTCCAAAGACTACATTAAAAATGTAACAATCAAATGCTAGCAAGCAATGAAAACATGATCCTCCTCCACACTATAGTCTACTGAGGAGCAGTGGTGGGAAGACCTCATTCCTGGAGGGATTTCACACTGGAAAAGGGAAGCAAGCTTAACACCTACAGCTTATATTTTTCTAGCCTCTTCCTGAAGAAAGAACAAACAGTCTGGGGAACATGAAGAGAGTTGAAACTCATGCTTTCTATAATAAAAAAAGAAATTATCATATGATCCTAATTTACATGTTTTCTTCAATAGCAAAAGTTCTTGGTTACTGTTTGTATAAATAGTAAATTTACCTGTTATTTCTTAAAATAGTCATGGAGAGCCACATTCACATTCTGAATAAGGCATTTGGATATTTAACTAGGGAACTCTCCCTAGAGAAAGTTATTTATGGGGATCTATAATTACATTTTTTTTGTCTAACATTCCACACTCAAAAACACCTCTATTACTTTAATGCCCATTTAAATGGTCAAACCAGTTTTAATCAAACTTGAAAGAGTCCTTAGAATATTAATTACAGTATGCTATAAGAAATAGCTTTGAAATCTAGTATCTACGAGTTTTGCTTTGAAAATGGATTCTCCAAGTCATTGCTAAATTCTTCCTCATTTTTGTTTTCCATCTCATGGTGCTGCTTGATGAAAAAAGCAATGGCTGTAAAAAACCTTTCTTAAACCTGGCTGTAAGAAAGCATCCTATACCTGGGAACAGAACTTTTAACAGATGTAGGATAGGTCATGGCAATCCTTAGACTATGTCATTTCCTTCTTCTGTTTGCACGACACCCTTACCACAAGGAATGGAACCCCATTTACAATTGTAAGCCAAATACAGTTCTCAGTTTTGTTTTTCATCTTTAAATCTGAGGCACATGGAGTGCAACACACCATTTCTGACTGCACCATACAACTCCACAATTGCACCACTGAAAGGAGGAAAACAGGGAGCCAAGACCAGCCGCCACTGAATTAATGCAGCACCTGTTGCTGCTGTGCATATCGTGGTGCTCATGAGAGCATTGCATCTCTTCCTTCCAAAATACACAGTATTTAGTTCACCCAGAAAATAAAACAAAAAAGAATAGCTATTTAAATGAAATATTTATTGTTGACTCCTTTATTCCATGACATAACTCTTTAAGTATATTAAGATTTAGCATCTAGTTAACATATTCTCTGTCTGTTTCTATCTGTTTTAGCTCTATAGTAAGCTGCAGGAATAGCTTTTCTCTCTTTTTCCTCAAAAGGAAATGATTGCACATCCACTTGATGCTCCTGGATGTATCACGTTTTTGGGTTTAGACATCAGAAGAGGTTGGCTGATTTTAAATGAACACTGAGAGCTCTTTTCTCCCAAAGAGCACATCTACTTCAGTCACTGATGATGTGCCCACCTTCCAGATAACCTCAGTCCTGACACAGCAACAGCATTCCCCAAAAATTAAAACATATGCAAGAATCACAGGATAAAACCAATTTCACCCTCCAATTAATACACAATTGCTAATGACAGTTAAATTAGTAATTGAAACATTATTCCAAAAATACCGGTACGTCTAACATGGCATTAGAAAGCTGAGCATGCTTACGTCTCTAGATAGTGTTACACATCTTGCTTCTGCTGGAATTTAACCTCCTGCAAGCAACCAGCACAAAGGCTTCTCACCACCTCAGCAGCACTTACAGGGTATTTTACACCAACTCCCTGAAGAGCTGCTGCATTTCTTCTTGGAATAAAAACTTCTGACTTTCAGTCCTGTGTACGAAGTTTCATTTTAAACAAAAAATGTTGTACTGAAGTCAACATATTCAAGTCAAGTCATTCCTTGTGTAACATCAAAGCTACCTATAATTAAAACTGTGAGACTTTGGGCTGAATTACAAGTATTTCTCCTGTTGCTAAGAAAAATTCTTCCTCGTGATCACATTATCAGTATCAGCAGCTTATCAGCTCTCAGCTCCTCACAGATCTGTTGTAATAACATCTTCTAGTAAAGACGTGCTCAAAAGAAATCAGGAAAATGGAAGATGGAATGCTCAACACTGTGGAAAACTTTCTATATTTTTGTTCCTAAGCAGTCATTTGTGCCATATACATTTTCTACCAGACTGCAGCTTTGTCTATTATATTAAGTTTTTCACTTCAGTCTCTTTCATTTCCTGGTTCTCACACTAGCACAATATGCAGGGTTTTTTTTTAAACCAGCATACATTAAGACAAAAGAAAATCTCATATTCCAGACATTCTTTTTGATCTTATTTAGAATGCATGTTTAATACTGCATTTTGACTTTTTTCTTCCCCCACCCGCCTCCTTTTTTAAACAAAATATTACATTCAAGCTGATTTGCCAGTTTCACTTTAGTCACTGGGGGAAGTTTATCAAAATGGCATGGAACAGGTACTCAAAAACTACTGAAAGAAAAGATTATTAACCAGCTAATTTTCACTTGTGTCTCATCTCTCTCCATCTTTTCCACCACTACTCATTTGCACTCCTTTAATGACTGTTAAAAATACCAAGACATCTTAGGCAATCTTTAATTAAGACTTGCAGTACTCTCCAAAACCTGAGAAATGAGAGCCGTATTTCCTGACACAGATGGAGAACCGTAGGTATGCATCCATGGGCACTGTCAGCCTTTTACCCTCCTTCAGTGCCACATGATGCTAATACAGTACAGCATATTCTGTGTGCCAGAGGCTTGAGAGGAAACAACCACTGCTTGCTTTTAGATTTCAGCGGTGCAAGACGACAGTGGGAACTGCAGAACAAAGCCAACATCTATTAGAGAGTTTTATCTCCTTATCCAACAAGATAAAGGTCAGCTTTAAAAAAATTCACTTTAAAACATAAAGGTGTTTCGAATCATCCCAAACTAGAGCCATGGCAGGCAGTAAGCTGTACCGTGTCATGTTTTAAGCTATTACACGTCAGCTTGGATTCAAGACTCCCAGGCTTGGACTGATTGCCTAAATTTCTTTCTGAAATCTTCACTGACAGTACTTTCTCTTTTCTTTTTCCTTGTTTTGGTTTGGGTTATATTGGGATGTCTGATCAGCTCTGCTAGAGGGAAGGTTGTGTAAGACCAGAGGCAAACAAGTCCATTTGGCAAGATATGAAGTGAGCAGCTAGTGCAATCCATGAATTGCACTGAGACATTTATGTTCAAACCAGGAAAGGCAGAAATCCAATTTAATAATTACTCAGCCAGAACCACTCCAAGCTAGCAACTACCCAAAAAGAAGAACATCATTGCAGCAGCAATGAAAACTAGAAATCAGAAAAGGTGATCAGATGCATATCTCCTTTCAATAAAACAGCTTAGTTTACATTTCCATTTAAGTATCAGTAGAAAATCTGTCCATAAGAGCTATCAAATTTAAACTCACTAAATGAAAGCAAAAAATAACTTTGCAGGTAGAGCTGTGGAGTTGGATGTCCTTTTCCACCTCCTCACCTGAGCATTAACTTCATTTTATGTCAATTAATTTAGTTATACCTAATATGGGCACAATTACATTTTAGCAGTTCAGAATCCATATCAATTGTCTTTGATGATATAGCTCTTAGATGCACCTCCATCTAGGCTGTATGTAGGCCACTTTGTAGTTTTGGTCACCTCATACCATATACCAGAAAAAAACTTGTTTTCCAATGCCCATATGCTATTTATAGAGAATTCTTACAGTCATTCCTTCAGTTTAAGAAGATTTCAGCCCATGGCTATGTGAAAAATTATTTATTCTAACCAAAGAAGTTAAGCAGACATCAATATAAAGTATAACCCAGCTATTTCAGGATTTAAATTAGAGAAATCTATCAAAGCAATGGAGACTTCAGAAATATGGAAAATTGGTTTTCATGTTTCAAGACAGAGCCATAAATAAAAAGGAAAATACCACTAAAAAGGTTCTGCTAGCTGTTTCAGCACTAATATATTTTAATAGTAGTCCATGTTTCAAACCAGCACTGCAGCTCTATTTCTCTGTCCCCCATACTAGCAGATACATGGAACCCATGTGTGCCCCAGGAAGCTCATGGTGTAGGAGTAAGAGGATATAAATTCATTTTAATTCCATTAACAGAACACAGCTGCTACAGCTCCCAGCAGTAACTGGCTTTTCCAGAGGCTTTTTATAATCAGTTCTGGCTGGTGAGGTAGCAGTGGTCAGACTGGCCAACACTTAAATTTGGGGATTTTTGCCTTTATGCTCTAGCAGCTCAGCTGGTGGGACAGGGCCCCTGCATTCCCCTGTGAGATGTCATCAAGAAATGTGAACTGAGTTAATGCCTCTGCTCTGCTGTCTCAGCTCTGGCTCCCAGAGTTTGGCAATTCATTTTCTTGGGTACTGGGGAGAGGGAGCTGCACTTCATAAACTTCAAGATGTTGGCTGTCAGAAGCCAGGAGGCATATAGCTCTGCAGAAATCATGTTCACAGCTCTGCTCGCTGCAGTTTTCTGGGTAATCCCCCCACATATGCACAAGCTGAGCACTAAATTCACACATCCCAAACAAGGGGGCTGGCTTGAAATATGATTCAAGCACATTAAAATCTCTTATCCATATTTGGAAATATTACTTTCAAAGCTCTCACGCTATCCCAAAAAATGCCAAGTGAGCCAGTTTTAAGAAATACGTCACAAGAAACACCTAACTATTTTAAGAATATTTACAACCCCAAATATATTCATTTCAGTCTCTTACCTACCTCTATCTCTTGCCTTCGGTATTTCTTTTATTTTTAATCACAGATATCTGGTAAGCAGTACCACAGGTAAAGTTATTCTATGATTTACACTTAAACAAAAAAAAATCTTTTTTTACAGAAATGCTCAATTTCCCTATCCACTTTCAGCTCAGCAATTCTTCACTGTAAGTGGACAAATCTTCTATTTAAGTATTTACTAGCTTTTGCAACGTGGTGATTAAAAAGAAGTTTCCTTTTCAAATTCAACTCCGTGTGAATATATGAGTTTAAACGTTTAGATTCTTTTATGTTGCTTGCCAATGACTTCAAACTCTGCTTGTCACCAACTTCTCCTCACAGAATCTGATAAGAGCCACTTCATTCCAAAACAGAAATCAGATACAGAAGGATTTATTCTCCTTACTCACGGTAACTTAGATAAATAATGCAAAACTACAACCACCCCATCACATTTTCCCTAAAATCACAACGTGCTCATTTACAGCAGGAGGCATCTGATTCTCAGAAGGTGAAATAGCCATCGTAGAACATGAGACAATATTCTTTGGTTTAAGCCTATGGGACCTGTCATAGTACAAAAGTGTACCATGGTAAAAATGACAGATGAGATCTTCCCTTTCAAAGCAGGCATATACCACTGCACTAAAACTGTAACATATCACAAAGTCATAAGATTACCTCTCCCTCCTTCTATTTTCAGGGATCCACAGCAGCCTGGGGTCAGAGGAGGCAAGAACCCAAAACCTACTCAATTTTTCCCAGTTGCTTTTGCATGGAAGGCCATCGAATTTGCAGCCCAACTTCCCCATTTGCAAAATGGGATAATATCCATTTCCATCCTCAGAAAAGCCTGCTGCCAATAGGTGCTGTAAGGGCTCAGAGATATTTCTCCTTGTTTTAAAAAGCAAGCCCATCCCATATGACTCCTTCACCCCAATTCTCTGTTAGAGAACGCTGTTTTTCTGAAAATTGGCACTGTACTGAATTGCTCTCTTTGAAGCTTCCCACTGTATACCACATATGAGAACAGCATAACAAGCAAGTCACTCACGGTGATTTTACAGTACCATGTCAATTCTGCAGTTGTAAAGCATCTCTGACCAATTTCAGGTATTGTTGAAAAATCCTTCTGGAACCAAGCTACTTCACATTCATGCCTCTAGGCTGAGAACATCTGTACGTGGGCATTTTGATTTATAGTTCCAAATATGCACATTTCGCTCAGTTACGGCTGACTTGCTGAGAAGGATTTTTTCTCAAGCTAAGAAAGCTCAGGTGTACCCAGCTGGATGAAGATGTAGCTACTGCTTGGCAGCCATCTTAGTGCTTTATTGAAGACAGATGTAAGAAAACAAAGCCATTTTTTCTTAAACAGAAAATTTTGAATCTTTGAAAAACAACCATAAGCCCTTTTAATCTGCTTTCATTATGTTTCTGGGCATTAGACACATTCTGGTCACTGCTATATTTATTTTATATTTTATCAAGTAGATCCATGTCTCTGTTAAAATGACATCCCTTTTCTGAGTGATTATTCAAATTTGAACAGATACAAGAGGAAGTTCAAAATTGGTTCACTAACTTTCCAAGACCTTTTTTAAGATTACACAAGTTTGAAAATTCTGAGTTATATTTGTCACATTCTGCAGAAGCTTCCTCTCCTACCCACAGATCTGAGCTGTAGCAATTACGTTATTATAGTCATAGAAAGTAATGAAAATCGGAAGTGTCTTCCTTTAATGTGTGAATAAGCATCAAATAGACACAGCAACACAACACTGCTGGAGATGATTATCTGAAAGAAATGGCAGAAATTAGGGATTTGAAGGGTGGCAAATTTAGGTACATTCCCCTCTATCACAGTACTCAAACTAGTTTATATTCTGGAATTTCAGAAGTTTTGGTAAATAAATCAAGATCAGCGGTACAAATTTGACCTGGTCAGTGTCAAGGGAATGAAGAACAGCCCCAGAGCTTTCAGTTCTTAGCACCTGCACCAAGGGACAAAGAGATACAAAGGACTGCAGGCTGGGCTCAGAGTCACAGTCTGAATTTGTAAACTGCTATCTTTGTACATTTTGATTTGGTTTTTTCCATTACGAGTAGATTATGTGGCACCGAGGGACGTGGCTTAGTACTGAACTTTGCAGTGCTGGGTTAAGGGTTGGACTCAATGATCTTAGAGGTCTTTTCCAGCCTAAATGTTTCTATGTTTCTACAGGTTATGTCAGAACATTTACATTACACAACCACGAGTCTTTTGAAAACACATTTCCATGTAAAAAGTTTAAAAGTTACAAAGGAAGAAAGAAAAATTTAGAAGCCTTTTTTTTTTTCCTTTAAAACTAAAAGAAAACTACTTTCATTATAATATTTTTCAGAGACCAGTCAGGAAAATATTCATGTGTGCCAACAAACATTAGAGATTCTAGCCTGAGAAATAAGAGAGCTTAAAGTAAATAAATAATATGGGATCCTAAGCAAATGACACTCAGCTTCAAATTTGCTCCGTTTCTATTAACTCTTGTATATGTAAGTTGACAGCTCATAATTTTATCATAAACTCAAAGCATCTGGATTTTTATTAAGGCATCAGCTCTAGTACTGATTACAAAAATAATCTAGATTTCACTTCTAATCTTGGATTAAGCAAGAAAAGTCTTGAAAAACTCCTAAACCATAAGGCAATTTTTGTCTCATGATTTCTTACAACATCATTCATTTTAAATGTTTATGCCTGGGAATACTGCATGCTTGCAGGAAAGGAATGTGAAACATTCATTTTAAAAATGGATGTTAATTTATTTCAATCATTCATACTTGTTACGCTGGTATTCAGATAAGTTCAAGAAACATAAGAGTCCTTTAAATTTAGTTTTAAATTTGTGTGAGTGTTCTTAGCATGCTTTGTTCTGGCAAGTTTACTGTACATACTCAGAAGCCAAGATATGCAGCACCATTTGAAATAAATCTAATAACCAAAATTACAGGGCTATAGAGAAGACAGAAGAATTGTAAATGGAAAGTAGAGAAGTGAGTCCACAGTAACTAGTATGCCAGGACTACAGAGATGGGAGTCTGTCAAAGTCTGCACAGGTAGAGAAAGAAGATATATCAGGCATTTTGCCATTTCAAACCTACACATAAAATGCAAAATTGCCCTAAAAATATTAAATTAACCTTATAAAATAGAGACAATTTTGTCATCTACAAGCTAGATGTAGTGAATCGCTGTAAGACAATCTATGCCATTAACTCTCCAGCTACTGAGCATTCTGATATAAATTTCTTTGCTCATTTGCACATTACTGATATTTTTATTTTTGGTGCTCTTGAGTGATTTTCCAGCTGGAACACTATAACAATCATTGGATTTTATTTATTTTATTTATAGAATTCAATTAATCCACAAACGAAAACATGAGAATTTTGCCTGGCTTCCTATTAGGCCATTTCAATTGTTTTTCCTGGATATTTTTGAACATCTCTTTTTGTATCTCATCCTTATTTTTAGCAACTGGCAAATAACTATTTTCTCTTAGAAAAGATTAAAAGAACAGTTCTAAAACTCGTTCAGAGTAATGTGGTAATTCAGATATAAATCACTGTGCAATTTCAGTATTGCAGAAGAGATGGGGGCTTCCTCACACTTTTTAAGTTCCAGATTTTATTTGCCTGAGTTACATTTTCAAAATTCAGTTGAGGGGTCTTGAGAGTTTTCTTATGATCTTTTTCTCAAGGACAACTATTAATACTGCAAAGCAAGAACTCAGTCTTTACAAAATGACATCATCATTAACAATAATTTTACAGTTTGACCCAACTACAAAAATAATGCTTAGAAATGCTAAACAAAAGTGATCTGCAGTGTATGTCTGTAATTCACTACTCAAATGAGTATTAAAAAACTAGTTTTATATTAAGGAAGGTGGAATTTAACTGGGATCTTTAATCATATCTCCAGCATTTACCAGTATAACTCCCTTTCAGTAAAAAAAAACAATAAGAAAGACTCTTTGCTTGTTCTATGAATGAAGTTAGAAACTGGAGCAAAGAATACTTAACCAGAGGCTCCGAAGCCAGTTGGCTTTGTTGAACCTAAAATTCAGCAATTTTTTTTTTTTTAAATCAAGTGTTCCATATGCAGCCCAACTGTATGACAACTACAGTTACTCAAATGCAGGGCTCAGTTGCCAGAAATATGCTCATACGAGCAAGCAGCAGCTGGAAAACATTAGTCTCAGTGGCAAACCTGGGTGAATATCAGAATCTGCAAGCTAATAGCCAGAGAAAAGGAATATTGCAGCTACACATGACCACCTGCCTATACAGATTGAAAGCAATTAAGTCTCTTCTCAGCTGAGCAGTCCCTCTCCTCAGACCACTGTAATGACTTTCCAGCAGTGTTTAGGAAGTTAGTGGAAGCAAATTTTTTTACATTTGCAAGATACATCACCATTTCTCCACTGTAAATATCTGAGATTTTCAGCCTCCCCTTGACTAGCACCTCAGCACGATGTCAAGTAGCAGAATGCACCACAGAGCCCATGAAAGCTCAGCACATGGAATTAAGCACGTGGAACAAAAGACTCAGTGCTCAGCTGCAAAAACATTCAACAATTAATTAAATATTTAACTACAGAAGGATGAAATTAAAAGCCTGAGTTTCCATTAGCCGTCTGTAACTCTACCTTGGACTTATGTCTAAGAAAATATAAAGGTCTGACATCCCTCATGTGATTTGATCAACCACTTTACAGCTCTGTTAATAAGTAGACAGGAGAAGACAGCAACAGGAGAACAACTTTGTGCACGATCCCATTTTTTGTATTAAAAAAGAGAGACATTAGAGCACGATTGCAATTAAAGTTGCCAGGAAACAAAGTCTGGAGTTTTTAAAGAGGTAATAATATCTGAGAAAAGAGTGGTTTTTTTCCCCTTCCCTTGGTACTAGAAAGGAAGTAGAGGAAAAAAAAAAGAACAAAAGAGTAAATGTTAAATGTTACCACCCTCCATTCCCATTCAGATGTGGGGACTTCATTGAGCCTGTCACTCTGCATTTATTTTGAATAAATGGTTGCTCACAGAAAAGAGGAATGCATCACTGAAATGTTTATTTTCCCTCTAACACCTCATATGGAAATCTTGCAGCTCTGAAAGGGTATATACTCCACTGCTGATCTTCCTAAGGTTTGAGAGACCACCAGCACTCCAGGGCTCTGTGCAGATTTATAAGCACTATGGGATGAATAAACAATCACAGCCTGAAACAATGATGTCTACATGAAGACACTTCCATAGAATTATTGTATGAACACCTCCAAGCCATACTTTTTGTTCTTGGGGTATGATATTGTTGGAGGTTTCTGTAGCACTAAGGAGACACATCTCTTTCAGATATTAGCATAAATTTGGTAGTACAGGTTCATGGAGGTTAATTTTCCTGTTCACCTAAATCCTCATAAATTTTCAACTCTACTTAAAATGCAAAAAGAAAATAAAATATACACTATCCTACCACACAGGACTTTGCATCTCATCTAGATTTGGTATCATGAGGTCACACTGCATAGGAGACCTAGAAGCCTGAACAACATATACTTAGCTAATGCATTCCATGGAGAGGGGATAGAGTATTTGTTAAGTAGTTCTTTCATTCCAGGCTATGTTTTAACTCTTTTCTACAGCAGTGTTTTAGATCTCAAAATTATTAAGGCATTAGGGCATTAATCTGGACATTACAAGCATGGTTACCAAGGAAAGCTCTTATGTAGAATCTGCAAGTTAAAGGTACAGAGGAAAGTTAAACCACAGATTTAAACTAAGACTACTAGCCAGAACATAAGGTACTGAAGCATGAGTTATGATTGTAATTCAGAAAACTAAGTTAGCCAATGATATTGTCTATACTGAACATGGTCTAATAGGAAATGTTAAGCAAACAATGCCAGAAGAAGGTTACTAAACTGGTCCCTATGCTTTTCTGATAATTCAAATGTTGTGTAAGTATTTGACAAATGGCAGACATCTCTGCAGCCCCCAGGATTAACAGTCATTTTAGGATGCCACTGATTATTTTTGAGGTCAATCTCTAAATGTTAAAGAGTGAAACTGCTTTTACATCCAACAGTTTGCAAAAGAAGGAGAAAGGACAAAAGGGTGTCCTTTTCCCCTCAGAACATTTCTAAGGGATGTGTTTTAGCTTTTAAGTGGATATTGGAAAATGGCAAGTCGCCTCCTTCTCACTGTCTTTCCTCTGTTTTTCTACCATGTTCCTCACTGCAGAAATATCCAGAAAATTATTTTAGCATGCAAGGTAGTATGGAGCACCACACAGAGAAGGCAAGATGTCTTCTTTTCAAAAACCCAAACCAGCTTGTACACAGGGTCAGTATGGTTCATATCACTCTCTATTGCCATGACAGAGCATCTCAGCTTCAGGCTCTCTTGTGCATGTTCAGCACAGAATGTGCCCCATTTTCCTTTTCCTGATGCCATTTATCATCTTGCTGCTTCCTCTGCATTGGCATGTAGCAAAAGGTCCCATGAAAACCTGGAATTGCCAGAAGTAAATGCACACTTTTACTCTGGGAGAGAGGGGAGGAGAGGGACAAAAGAGAGACTAAAATGCTGGACAAAAGGATATATAAGAAATCTATCCTTCACATGTTCAAAAAGAGCAAGAATATGCTAACACAAGATGAGCTTTCATCCGTTTTTCCATGGGATCTTTGCAAACAAAAAGTTCTCCCCACCCAGAAGTGGAAGTTAGATACACTAGCTGCTGTACACAGGTGTAAGATGATGCCCTGGACTAGATGAGAAAGGTACAGCATTAGCTACACACCAAAACAAAACAGCAAACCAGCAAAGAACAAAAGCTCCCTCAGAGCAGTAGTAGCAACTCTGGCAATGGAGCTTGGCATCTCTCTGGGCACAGGGCTGGCTTGCCCAAGTGCCTGGTGTCACTGGGGAAGTGGCACAGCTCGAATGCACAAGGCCAAGCCCAGCAAGGCATCAAGTGAAACCTAAGCAAAGTGTACAGAGAAAAGTGCTCTACCTGACCCATTCTTGGTAAATGGCTGTTCAGTGCACGGGGGTTGGGATGTGGGGCTGACCCAGGAACCTGAGCACTCTACATTTGCCATAACATTCAGTAGAAAAGGGGCATGACATTGTTAAATGGTTTGATAAAATCCTCACTTCCAGTTTAATCTAGAGCAGATAGAAAATAGTAGTTACTTAGCAACGTATTTTTAATTTTTTAAGAGATAGATGAAATTAGAGGCAATAATCTACATCTCTAAAACTACTTTTATAATTATTCATATTGCTTTAGTTGCATAAACTTCATTTATATGCTAGAAATTATTTCTGTGCATGTTTTCTGTGACAAGCAGGGATAATAAGCAACAGTCTTCTCTTCTTCACTATCACCTTGTGCTGTATATCACATTTTGGTCTGTACAGTACCTTCCATAATTTACCCTCCCCTTTTACCTACAGTGCCCCTTCACTTTTATAAAACACAGCTGTCAAGATCTTCAGTAACAAAGAAATTCCCAAACTCTCTCACTCTCAAGCATCTTCCTGTCTACTACACTGCTTACAGAGTGGTATTCTATGGAACAAGGCTGCCTTAAGAATATAGCTGCCACTATCTATTGACACAGGACACTTTAAAATGAGAATGTAGTAAGAGACAGAGTTCAAGAATTATGCACCCAGTCCAGCTGGAGAACATACAAACATCTTACAACTGTCTCATTAAATGAGTTCAGGGAAAGGGCATTGCTAAAAATGAAGAACAAATGTCTTGATTTACAGATCTACAGAGCATTTGCTGTAGTACATTAAACAGCAACAGAAGTTGTTTTTAATTCAGCCTCTTTCTCTGAGAAGCACATAATGACACCACATCACTGCTGCTAAGGAAGAGCCCAGAAACCACATGTACACTGTAAGTCATCCATGCTACCTTTTATTTAAAGCCATACCAGTAGAAGGTGATGATGGCAAAATGGCTACATACAAATATTGCTGCAGTTACTAAAATTAGGACCTTTGATCCTTGCCCTCCCTTCCTGACCACTGCTTGTCCAGCAGCCAGGCGACGCTCTCAATGACCACCAAGTTGCTCAATGCACTGTATGTCACCAAGTTTAAGGGACTCAAATTGATGCATATAAGCAGTAGGATAGAAGATCAGAGATTGCACATTCATATTTTCACATAGGGACATACAAATCAGAATACTGATTCACCAATTACCAGCAATAACCAGCTGGTCCACAGCAATCATACTGGTTGTTGAATAAAGGCACTTTGTTGTCTGCAGTGTGCACATACCTCTGTGAAAGAGCTCTGTGTCAGGGCAATTGCTTCTGAACTGCTACTCCACTCTTCCCAAAGATGCCTAAGCAACTTCCCACACATGTTTTATTTCTCTGTTACTGCAAAAGGCCATGCAGCACAGGGCACACAGCCCAGATCCCACTTGGATGGATGTGAAGCATTGTCAAATGCATCTGCCATGGTGAAACCAAGTCAATATGTTTGTGGCTAATTTAAAAGTGAGCTGCTTGGATTTGGGATTTTGGGAGAGGGGCAGCAGCTCATTTCTTTTAGGCACAGCATTAGTTAAATTTCTGCAGCTAAGCAGACAATCAGAAAAAGACTCACAGGATTATAAGGATCATGTATCCATGGTGATTTTAATAAGAAATCTTACTTGCAGTAGAATAGATAGAAGCAAGAAACAGAATCAGGCTTCACGGATGATTTATTTTAGTTCATCTCCTAGGAAGTAGAATGTTCCTGGTTTAATTTGAAGCCAAAAATTTTAAGCCTGGATCAAGTTCCTGAGGTTCAAACTCAACTATATTCCGCTCTCAAAAACCAGGACACTGTGGCTGTCTTTATCTTGAATATACCAGTTCTCTTTGATAAATTGCTTATAATATACTAAGCCAAGTTTTGACAGAGTCATGCTGTGAACATTAATTTCATCAACATAAGTATCTTACTTTAACTGTCCTGTTTCTTTTCTGGTAGCTTTCTGACAGAGCAATATTTATGGTTCCTTCTGTTCCTTCCCAAGGCCACCAACATTTAAGAGCACTCAGGTAAAGTAGGCTAATATTGATATACCTAATATTGTTAATTCTTCAGCCAGGAAAGAGCAAGAGTTTTGCTGGATATGTCAGGATGCTGTGTAGGGAAAATAAAGCACTAAACAGTTACAACTTTCATTTGTATTTATATTTAAATTACAGTATTGTAACTCCTTGCGGCTGATTGCAACATTTTCTGAAACAAGTTCACTGTTACTGGTTATTTTGACAAGCTTTTCTATCAAGCATTTTTAAAATGCTCACTACCACCATATTTCTCAAGATCCAGCAGTACCAGAACATTTGGACTTGCAATACCCATGGGATTCTGTGACTGAACTGTCCAACTGCAGGTGTGTCCTGAGCAGTGAAGCTATTTGTGATGCCATTCTATGCCTTTTTTGGTTTCCCCTGTTGTCTACAGCTATATTTTACTCAGTGTCCTTGCTCAGTCAAAAAAGTAAAATTTGATAGAAAGACTTGTAAGAATACAGAGAAAAGAGACCTGTTTGCATTGAGACTGACTCTGTAGGGGGGAGATGCCATGGTTAGAATTTTAGGCTTGAATGAGCTAAGACTGGAATAGAAATTATTTTAAGACTTCTGAGAAAGGACTCTGACAAATGGCAAACCAGCAATGAAATGTTTGCATTCCTTTTACAAGGTGCAATAGTTCTGTCCCCATAGCTACTGTATGTTGAGATGGATGATGTAGCTAAAGCAACAGAGCCAACATCCATGTTCAGTGTAAAATTCCAAAGTCATTACTTAATCCTTCTTTTACCTCCCTGCAAACTTCTAAAAGAGGAAAAAAATGGGATTATCTTGTTCTTTGAATGAATTAAAACTTCACCAAAAATATTAGAATTAAAAGATCCACTGCAGACAGCTAGTGCTAGAACATGCCTCCCTGACACAAATTGCCTCATCCCATGATTTCCCCCTCCACACTGACTGAAGTCCATTGCTTTTTTGCTAAAAGAGAGCTGTCTCTGCCTTCCTCAGTGGGTGATGTTTGGCAGTCTGCAGCTCCTCCAGGTACCACAATATTCAAGTGCAGCACACAGTCACTTAAGCCAATCCTTCCACTGGGTATATTTGGTAGTTTCTTATCTCCCACCACCCACTAGGACTTTGAAGATAAACTTCCACTCAGAAATTCTGCACTTTTTCACAGAAATTATTTGCTTCCACTTAACAGTGCTAGTTCCCAACATAAAAAGGGAAATATTACATCAAGTACAGAAGGTGTTGTTTAAAGCACAGACTTAATTTTCAGCATGTTGTTTGCCATGTGATTGCCAACTGGATAACGTTTGGCAAACCAAGGGCATATTTTGTTATATGTATGTACAACTAAACAGAAAATAGTTTAAATTTTAACCCAGTATAATGATTTCTGCTTTAATACTCCAATTCGAGCCTCACCAAAAACAAGGAGTCTCTTCTAGGGGGATTTACATTGGGTCCTTAAGAGGAATAGGCAGCACAAGCCTTGATTTCCTAAGGATCCCATACAAAAATATGCCTTAGCATTGCAAAATGCCAATGTGAAAATACCAGCAAAAGCCAGCACCGTGAGCTCTACCTAATTTTGCTTCAATGTTCTATTTAAAACTGGGGTTTTCTCTAAGCTACATAATCTTAGTCAAGTGGTCAGTCTTTGCTAGAACTCTAAAAGGATTAAGCAACACTTAAGCCCTGATTTAGCATAAATTAATCTGTAACTGTTGATTAGAAGAGCACTAAAGCAGTTTTATGTTAGTCAACCTTAGAATATTCTCAATTAGAAAAAAAAATCTTCACTGTTTAGAAATAATCTCACAAGAGTCCATAAGGCAGCAGATTCTCAGTGTAAATATTTAAACTTTTAATAACAAGATGTTTACGCAAGCTCATAAATCCATGTGTGGCATAACTACCCAACATCAACACTGACGTTGCTAATTTTGGTTCGTGTGGACAGAAGGAAAGCTCAAGTAAATACTGCAGAGCATTTTTTTCCCTACCCTGTCTTTCTGTCAGGTCAGAATTGCCAAGCCTTTCAGAGACATACAGTTAATGTCAGGAAAAGTTTTTCTGTCTCAAAAGGTACAGCACAGGTAGCATGTAGGCAAAGTTATTCCTTCACCAAGTGTTTTTAGTCAACAGTTTTCTATAAAAAAAATAAGTGAAAAAAATAATACAAACACAGCCCAAATTTCAGCATTTTCAGGAGAGAAGATGACCACACAGGTTTTGAGAAATGACCATTTTGTAGATGAGGCTGGTGTGCTTTCTCCCTCCTCCCCAGCATTACAACATATCTTTCCCACAGCCCGGGGCACAGCTTCTGAAAGAGGAAAGTTTCACAACAGGCGCCGGCATACCACACACCAGCCTGGGATGGCAGAAATGCTGCAGGAAGTGAAACTACCCTAAGTTCACAAGTTTTCTAATATACAGCTGAATATAGATACCATCTAGCTGGAAGGAAAGAAAAAAAAAGTAGAGTTGATTGAGTTCATGCAATGCAGTGAGAGACAGAAAAACTCATAGCAAAGAGTTTATGGGGTTTTCAATCACTTCACAGGTAGCCAAACTGTTTGATATTTCATGTGTATTATATTTTGTAAAGAGAATTTACAAATAATATCTCCCTTTTTTGTTTTGTTGACAAACTGTATGAGCTTTGGGCAATCTAACAAAATGAAAACCTTGTATTCACCAGGTCATCGCTAACCCTGGTCTTGTAATACCTTTGAAGTACTGCAGCAAAACTCATTTAAACATCTAAGGCCAGCTATCAGGTTGCCCTAGCAGAGTTCTCAATATCTACAAATTTAGGATGATTGTAGGCTCTGAACTAATTAAGAGCAGAACTGGGGATAGCCTGCTCCACACAAGACCTGTATGCAAGCAGGCACTCAGGCATGACTGGAATTTCAATCAGAACCAGGAAAGGCTTCCTAAAGCACAGCAGTATTTGCCACCACCCTGAAAGTAACAGTTCTGAGGCCAAAAGGAAGGAGTAGGAGCTCATCAACATTTTCTTTCAACACTTAAGATTCTACCTGCATACCACAGTAGTATGAAACATGTCTGGTACAAGCCTAAGCAAAGAGAAAAGAGGATTCAGAGGGCATTCTGTTGCTTCCAGACCTAAATACAAACAGGTTTTCACCTCAATTTTAACATCAGATTCTCAAAGAATCAATTATCTGGATGAGCAGGACTTCTTACAGCTGTGTCTATTCTATGAAACCAACACAATTTAAGTTTAAGGAACTGGGTCTACCACATCTGGATTTGGCTTGCTTCATTGCCTTAAAAAGAATTTGATGCAAAGAATCCCCATATGACAGAAAGCAAGCCACAGTTCCAGAGAAAGCTAAGGTTCCTTGCTGCACACCAGCCACTGCAAGAGGATAGACAGGAACTCCAAATGAACATAACTTTTTCAATATGGTGACAAACCTTGTAAAAGTGAAGAGCAAAGCTGCAAAATATTGTACTGTGGGATTGCCCTGAACATGATAAAAGACAGGACTATCACTTCTTTCCGAAGGAAAGATGGAAATAACTGCAATAAATTGGATTTCAATGGCAGAATATCAGTATGGAGACTAACAATAAGGAATAAATTTAAAACTCTCAGTATCTTCAAAACTCAACACTACCAAGATACTAGTTTTGTGCAATATAAAATAAATTTAGCAAAAGAAATCCTCCAAATTCAAGAGAACTCAAAGTGGCACTCTCTCAGAGAGCCACCAGTCCTATTATTAAAAGCAGTTGTGGTACTTATTCCACTGTACACAATAAAAATGCCAGATCAAGGACAACATTTCTTCTGTTATTCATGAAATTTATTCCTTAAATTTTACACACTGATTCCTGGCATGGTTTGAAGGTGTCCTGCCCTATCTGAATTACACATCCTGGTGTGTCCTGCATTAAGCAGGACTTTCTCACAGGAGTGCAGTGAACTTCTATTGCAGAAACAGACTCAGCACAATGATCTGAATGAAAAAGAAAGTAACACCTCACAAACACAGTCAACCCTACGACTTCCATCCTGAATTTATTTTAAGAAATGCAGTAACTTGCTCTAATCCACCTGTGGTAGGAGAAAGGTGCTTTACACACAAAAACATCAGAGCCAAAGCATTATTTGATAAATATTTTCACAGCTTCTCAAGCAAACAACTGTCATCCTCTGATCAGTGTGTCAAAAATGAAGCTTACATAAGTGGAAATGAAAATTCAAGTATAAACAGTAGGTGCTCTGCACCCATCCAGTAAAACTAGCAAGAGAACAAATCAGTATTCTGGTAAGGAATCTGTGAGTGAGAGAAGCAGTATGGAGGATCATCCCAGAGGCCATCCCAGTAGTTGTGACATAGTTCTAAAAAAGTTTGCAATTTTAATTGATTCAGCCTTCTTGTGTCTTCAATAAAGAAAAGTGAAATTTTAAAAGTACAACAGTGATGCAGGCAATATTTAATCATTATTATTTTAAAGGAATCAGCCATGTTGTCAGTACAAAAAAAGAACCTTATTCAGACATCTCCATTTTATATATTCTTCTTTTTGTGTGCTCCAACAGATTAGAACAGAAAATCTTTAAAGAGTCAAATGGATGCAAATGAAGGTGTTTACAGTGAGTTGTCTGAGGTGGATGCAGGAAAACTCATTATTACTCCATATTGACAGTGGTAGCCATGAGGTGTTCCAGGAATGGAAAGGAAAAGAGTTGCTGATATGGATGAAGTCATTCATGTATAAGAATATATTCCAAAAGGCAAGATGCAAAAGTGATAGCTGAAATTGTTCATTAAACATCCTAAGAAATGACATTGGGAAAAGATCAAAACTGATCTAGAAGCTATCAGGAGATGGCTGGTCTGATTCACTTTCTATGTTTAATCAGCATTTGCAAGGTAAAAACTAGAGAACTTCATGCAGCAGAGGAGGGCTGAGCAAATTCAGGTCTCCCCACAGGTCTGTGAAACTGTATTATGTAAGTTCTTTCCATTCTACATACCTTAATTATTCACTACTTCCAACATACCAAGCACACAAGATATTTTCTCTGTATCCAAATGACTGTAGTTGCCAGCTAAAAGTAATTATTTTCTCCAGCAAAGGAAGTAATCCAGATATAGAGACTTCTGCTTTGAGGTACTCATTTGCACCTCCCACTTGTTGGGGGAGGTTGTGGGGGTGTAAAGTATCACAAAGAATTTCTTAACCCATGAGAGGATTTCAGCTCAGTGCAGCTGAAGACGTGGCTGATGGTCAAGGAGCAGAAGGAGCTCCTTGCTCATGGATGTGCTGCATCTGTGCACTCAGTGTGTGCCTCCTGGGCTCCACCCATTCCTATAGCCCACAATGGAAAAGCTGATCCCATAACATTTAAGACTCATAAGAGAGGATTTAAAATAAACCAAAAGGAAGGACCGGTATTTTTTGAGATGCTGCAAATACACAAAAGAATCACTGCCAGCTGGCAGCCTGGTGCCCATGCAGCCTGCCAGAATAAACTATCCTGTGCCCTGGCCCAAGGTTTTGGCAAGCTTTGCAATGTCTATTGGAAGTATATTTCCCGTGAGCCTTGGCAGCACCAGGCAGTCTCTCACCTAATCTGCATCCAGGCAGGAGTGAACACAGGGAGAGGGGATGAAGAACAGATGAGCACAAAGGGAAGCCCATAGTCAGTCAGGGGCCTGAGACTACCTTGCAACATGTGGGAGGAAAAGAAGCAAAACTTAGATGGGAACTGACTGCAAGAAAAGCCCTAAGATCCAAAGACATGCAGGATTTGGGAGAAGGCTGAGGAAACGGCACAAGAGGGATTCTTAATGGCAGAGATGCCTGTGCCAATAGTTCACTACAGAGGGATCAGCACAATAAAAGAATGCATTTGAAAGAAGCTGTTGCTGTGATAAGGAATAGGACAACTGTGATAAATTGTAAGGGCAATGTCCACAAAGCAGAAACACAGAAGCCCCAGACAGGGGAAAATCACCCTGTTAAGGGACAAGAAGAGATGAAGTTCTAGCTGAGAGCCCCTGAGTGAGTAGTTTTACCTACTTTGTTTTGGTTTGGAAAATGGGAGGTGGAGGGTCTCAAGGGGAAAGAAGATAAAAGAGGAAGCAAACTGTTCAAGGTATCAAGGCAACCCTTGATTCATACAAACAAATTTTGATCCATGTTCCAAACTCCATAGAGAACAAGAATAAGTGCTTTGCCTTCTTGCTGCCTTGCAAGGATTCATGAGGTCCGGAAACAGCTAGATTGGATCTGGTACTGAACAGGAGTTAAAACCATGGAGTTTTGTACCATCTTCTCTCTACCAAGCCTTTCTCATCTGTGTTTTTTTCTTTTCCATTATCCGAGCTAGTGAGAATTGTCCATTATACTGGTCCAGTCCCAAAGCAGTTGCCCAGGAGAAACAGAGGTGAAACAATCTCCAGTACTGCAAAAAACCAAACATATTGGCAGACAGCAATGGATTAAATACAAGCACAGGGTTCATATGTTTTTGCATTCACTCTAGTATTTAATACTATTAAGGTTATTTTAAATAAAGAGCTCTCACTCACTCTTTTAGGGGGATATTTTTTGAAGTAATTCCAGGATATTTTCACTGTGCTGCTTTTTTTATTTTTTTTCACTCTGATGGGAAATCCTCACACATGCACGCACACACACACACACATGCGCGCGTGTGTGCCTCAATTTTAAGAAAATATGTCAATTATTTTATGTCCTCAAGGACCTGGCAAACAGGAAGATTTTTCAAGCAGAGGATTGGCCAGGCAGCAGCTTTTAGGTTTATGGACACAAAGGCCAGTGACATAAGGCACATACACTCTGTACCACAACTGCCTGCTGCTGAATTTTCACAGTAGTTCAGTGACTTGATTACATAAATAGTGGAAATAGAGATCAAACAATTCCCAAACAATGATCTATTAATAAAATAAAGTCTTGTTGTGTATGAAAATCAGGAATTGGCAAAAGATTATCTGGGAAGGTTCTGGGCTTAAAAGACAGCCCAAAGCCAAATTTAAAGTTATTGGCTCCAGTAAAGTTGGCTTAAATTAATTTTCATGTAAAACTCTTTGAAATATGCTCAGCTTCTGACCACCTGGTATTTAGGATTCTGGCTATACAAAGAAGAGAGGCAGTAACTTAGAGAACTTGTTCTAACTCACACTTCTCATTTTTACTTTGCTTCGAAGAAATCTTCAGATAACTTTTATTGCTGTCATATCTGAGTTATGATAATAAACATGTTCAAAATGGTCAGCTAATTATCTTCAGTGTGTAATTAGGAGTAATGATGAACATGACTTTCTCCACCAAGGTTTCTCATTTAGGCATTTGAGTTTGCTTCTTAAGATACTTGGCAAGAACTGCAACACCATATTTGCAATTTTTCTAGAACCTACAGAACAGAGCAAAATCTTTTATGTAACAATGATGTGTTTCAGAGCACTAGGCCTTTGGTGCAAGATGATAAATCGATGCATCAAAATACCATCAGACCCAGGCATGTCACTGTAACTGAATTTAAATACCTGCTAACCATCCTAAGTTACAATCCCCAATTCACAATGAAGGGATAAAAAGAAGCAACAAAAAGGTAGGAGTTAAAGCATGTTCTTTAACAGTTACTTGAATATCTTAACCAGATGGTCTATAATAATTTGTTGCTTAGCCAAGGCAGTTCAACAAAAAAGTCGGGGTTTCATTTGTGATCTAGGAAATGAAATTTCAGGTGTCAATATGTAGCAATCTTCAGATATAATAACATGATACGCTTTTCCTAGAAGCATGGTAAGGGAATTGTAAATTCCCACCACATTTTGTCAGAGTGAATCCTTAAATAGCACCTGCAAGATACCCTGTGCAGTCTTGAAGTGCTCCACAATTGTTGAGGTAGCAGCCAGTTGAAAAACAAAGCATACTCTCATCTTTGCTTTATTCTTGATGTCCATGATATCCTTCTTTAGGCTACTTTATGTGCTGTTCTGTGCAAAAAATTGGGCTCTTTATCTGAAATAGGAATTCTTTATAGAGTGAAAAAAGGTTTTAATTTTTAACTTTCTTTTAAGATGATGTAAGAAACTTCTGAAGCAGTACAAGTTACATGTACAGTTGAAATGGAAAGTAGAAACATTGTTCCAAGAGAAAGAGGAAACGGCCTCGGAATACTAAATGAATTTTCCATGCATTGCTTCATCTGACCAGTTGCATTACCCACACCATACAACATGCACTTGCACCCTCTCACTTCCCAAACTGCACATATTTTAGACAAAAAGAAAACTAAACCCATATAAAGTTAAGACATTGCAAGCCCCTGAAAACAGGTGATTAACCAGTCTCATCAACCACACTCATAGCAGGGCTAAATTTGGAGAAGATCTTGCTCTTAGCTTAAACAGATACTAGTGAGGGATTTGTTTCTGACCTTCAGCATTATTTTTTTTTATTTCTCTGCTAGAGTACTTCATGGGAGAAATATCTGTACAAAAATTGTACTTGTTAGCTAGGACAACACACACAAGCCAGTTGTTGAGGCCAACAATACCCCTGAAGCAATGCTTCAGCGCTAGACTGCGGAAATAGCAGAGCGACCCAAATGAACCCAGAATTTCAAGGGAGAGCTCTTTATATCCCTCTAATTGGGTGGACACATCAATCCTTGTTAGAGCACCTCAGTGATTCATTTGTTGTTTACTGAAGCATGTGCTGGAAGAGTCCACTGGCATGCCTTTAAGGGTCACAGAGAAGCCTCTTCCATTGAAATTAAAAATCTAGTTGTCTTTAGCAACTTTTTAATAAACAGGATTTCCATTTGACCCACATTAAGAGCTTGCTTTGTTGAGATTTAGAAAGAAAGGTTTGTCCTCACAAAAGAGCAGAGGGAGCTGGTAATATTCCGATTAGATTTTTTGCAGTGATTATGTATTAGCACTAGCACTTGAGTTTCAGATCAAAATTCATATAGCTTCTATCTCAAGAAGTTCTACTCAAAAAGTCACCTTTCCTCCTCTCAGAGGCAGCAGCTTTTATACCTACTGGAGTCTCTTTAGCAAACAGCTTTTCAATCAGACATGCTAATGCAGGCGAGGAGCTGGAGTGCTCCAAGGCCTCATCAGGCACAGGTTCGCACAAGACCGCCTGCAGCGCCGAGGCACGCTGCCTGGCTTCAACACCAGCTACACCAGGTGCTGCTGGCCATGTGGCTAACCCAAAGCAAAGCCTGGGCTAACTTTTTGTGTGTTTGCAGGGCTGCTTGCATGGTTTCTGCAGATTGCTGAGCTCTGTGCTGCCATGAAGCTCTAGCATGTACCTTGAAAGAACTCAAAACCACTGGTGCATCACAGAGCCGTCCCAACAGCACCAGCAGGGTAGATGAGCAAAAAATTTCACAGGCAGGAGAAGGAAGCAGGTTTTGATGCAGCAGCACAGTTGTGCAGTTTCCCCAGCAGGACCATTGGGTAAGCTCTCAGGCACTGCTCCTCACACCCCAGTGCTGGGAAGCTTCCCCACCAAGAAGCCACGTGGCATTGCCCAGGGGTGGTCAGGTCAGGAAGTTTTGTGAAAACACAACTTCAAGTCAAAAACTGCTTTTTTCAGTCTCTTCCCCTTGACTGCTTTTAGTATTTATATCAGGGATGATATGCTAGCCATACAGTTGTTATCTGAGTGTCCATCACAGTTTATAGAAGGTTCATTCTTTCACTCAGTGCGAGTTTGCTTTACAGAAGCGAATCTACTAGATAACAGGGGTCAGTGTCCTGCTCCCTTTAACAGAGGGAACACTGCTGTGCTTTAATCTGCATTTATACTGACTATCTGTGCTGAAGGAATGATACTGGACCCATTAACACTTGTAGGATGGATCCACTCTCTGTAGGGCCATACATATGTAGAAGTGTGCAATGCATAAGTGCAGAATGTAAGGCAGTGGAATCTCCATCATTACTGTCATCCCTCATGTTGCCATTTGGTGATTACTCGTTTTTTAAGACTGAAGAGAGTCTGTTAGATTTTACAAGCATTTCTGAAAAGCTGTGTGTGTGCAAAAAAAAAGTTTTATAATGAAAGATAAAGCTGGTATGATCACCACTGATTTTTTTATATGTTGCTTTTATTCAATTCAATTTAGTTCAATTTCAAAGAATGGAACAAGAACACTTACTCCAGACAAAGCAATACTGAAACTGGTACTGAAGCATGCAGCTGGAAGGCAGAACTATGGGGCACAGAGAAGTATAACATACTGGTGTCCAGGTCACTGGAAGCAGTAGGGCAAAATGCCTGTGAAATTCTATAGGAGGTGGTTAAAATTCTCAGAAGGATAAAATTAGTTCCCACAGAGCTTCCTCATGAATGTGGGCTTATGGTGCTGCTGTGAACAGAGCCAACTCCTGCATTTCTAAAGCTACCAAATGCATGATGGACAGACTCCCACTTTTATGGCTGCAATATAAACAAGCAGAAAGCTGTAGAACTGGTGGATGAGGCTGGTCCAACTATTCTCCACTTCCAGATAAAATCAGAAAATGCATTTACTTGCAGTTTGTTTCTCAAAAATCCCATCAATAGCCCTTTCTTTTTACTGCCTTGCCTCAGGACATGGTAGAAAAGACTTCTCCCGGAGTTTTGGTAGGCAGGAAGTGTCCAATGAGTTACTGCATGAAAAGACAATATGATTGCTGGGCTCACCTCATAAAACACAGCTTTACACAAGAATAGCACAGTTACCTTGCTGTCCTGACAAACTGTCTCATTTTTTGCTAACAGGAATAACTTCCCCTCCCTTGAGCAAGTGGTACCGTTTTCCTGCAGCCAAATGGCTGACACAGTAGACATAAATACAAAACCCCTGTGCAAAATGAAGTGCAGATTTACAGCTGTTTCATAAATACACTAAGTGAGAAATCATAAATTATGCTGAGCAGCTTTCCACAGGATAAGACATTTCAGAAAAAGTGCTAAGTTCCTGTTTACGATAAAAAGGATTTCTTAAACCAGCACTGATGTAGCAATTTGTTATATGCAACATGTTTTGATGGCTGCTGTACTGAGCTAGTTCTATCAAGGAGTACAGCCTGTAGTCTGAACGACCTGTTTTGTAGTGGGAATCAAGAATTACAGATGAAACTGTCAAGCTAAAATAACCGCTATCTTTTGAAGCAAACTATAAGTGACTCTTGTATTAAACAAAAAACTGAAACAAAAACCCCACAACTTCTTTGAAGAGATCATAAATATGTATTAGTAATTAAAATATAGGCTCCTTGATTAAAACTGATGGAAATCCCCCCAAACTCCCTCCAACCAGCATTAAGCAAACACTACCAACTTGAAAGTCTGAACCCAAGTTTCCAGTTCAACATAAGAGTTTTATAATAACAACCCACTCGCTATTTTAATTATTCAAATCAAAAGACAACATAAAATAAGAATTTAGTGAGCCTTCGATTAGAGCAACTCTATTGCAATGCCAAGATCACAATATCCCTTGAACAATCTGGCTGCTGGCCAAGACACCAAAGTGTGGAATGGTCAGAGGCATCCCTTTACTCACCATACCAGTTTAGTCACACCTGAGATTTACACGTCAATCTTCACTCAGATGTAAACAAAAGGATTGCATGATAAACCATAAGGGTTATTGCTTGCTTTAACAGGAAATTACTTTAAAAGACCAAAAAGAGAAAAAAAAAAAAAAAGGAAAGGAAAAAAAAAGCAAGCTTAATATTTGAGTCAGTCACAAAATAATAGATGTAAGAGATGCAGACAGACATTAAAGGTCACAGTCTGAGTTAATTCAGTTCTGATTTCCCAAACTGGAACTCCCTTGCAAGACATACAGTGGTCTTTGGGCACATTTAGCCCTTTGTGACTGAAGTAATTCAATAACTATATTTAAAAAAAAAAAAGGCATTTTATTGGAAGACTTCTCAATTGGGTTAAAAGTACAATTATTTTTTAAATTTCATAATGTGGTGTTTCCATGTTCTAGTCATAAGGTGAATCATCTTACAAATGTGGGTTTAGATGAAAAGCATGCTTAGATTAATAACATTAAAAATCTTTACAATATTGGAATGAAGGTGTATTTAGGTGATACAGCTAAGCCAAATGAAATAGTTTGCTGTCAAGTGGGACAGCCACTGCCAGCTCCTGTTCCCTTGTAGCTGGTCTGGCTCTCTTAGCTGAGCCTTGTGTGAGGTGATTCAGTTCACTGAGCTGTGAGGAAAGAAGCCCAGCCAGAAGAAAAACAAAACAAACACGGGAGAGCATGAAGCCAGCCCACCCCGTGGAGCTGCTGGTTCAGGGCAGCCGTCGTACCTGCACCCTTGGGGTGGAAGTATCTACCACACATTAGTACCTATTTAATATCTAGATGGGACTAGTTCTCAAATAAGAAAAAAATCACAGACATTGTAATGTAAATTTTAAATGTTCACATTATGTTTGTGTCTTTAATGTAAACTAATGGCACCAGCTCTGTGGGTAAGATTCATACCAGGCACTTAATTGGCAGTTGGGGACTTGAACATCTTCCCAGTAACTCCTACAAACAAAATACTGCAAAACAGCATAAGGAGTACATATTTAATCATGAATTCAAACAAAGACATTTTCTTTATACTAGAACTACATGGTAAAAGTCTGTTACAGTCTCCCAAAAGACTGGAATTTGCGGCATTTTTACATAAGCTGTCAGTCGAACAGACAAAAATTTAGCTGTCCCTTGCTTAAAGAGGGTCACTTTTTCTATAAAAGAGCATGTTTTGATTCTCCCCTGCCAATTTTAGGCTTGAACCTGAGGTTTCAACACCTTGGTGAGGGCTCAGACCAGAGACATTCTCTTGCCAGTTGGTACTTTGTATAGCACAGAGCAGACAGCTCTATCAGTAGAGGCTGAGCCTGACCCAAGCAAAACAAGATAATATTCTGCTGAATATGTTTTATAGGAGACAAAACTAATTCCCCAGCAGAAGTCAGCAAGAGCAAGGATTTGCATCCTGACTGTCCATGTTATATATGTCTTACATTAATTAACAATAATTAGTCCATAGACTTTGTGTCATATTGCGTGGTTTAAGTCTTAAACCTAGAAACTCTTATGAACTATACTCTTTATTAAGTGGCTAGTTACATACAATGGAAAACAGAAATGTCATTACAATCACTGAATGGTTTGAGTCAGAAGAGACCTTAAAGATGATCTGGTTCCAAATCCCCTGCCGTGGGCAAGGACACCTTCTACTAGACCAAGGGCTGGGACATGCACAGCTTCTCTGGGCAACCTGTTCCAGTGCCTCACCTCCCTCACAGCAAAGAATTTCTTCCTAATATCTAATCTAAATCTACCCTTTTAGTTTAAAGCCATTGCCCCTTGTCCTATCCCTACATTTCCTTGTAAAAGTCCCCTCTCCTGCTTTCTTATAGGCCACTTCAGGTACAGAAAGGCTGCTCTAAGCTCTCCCTGTATCTTCCTCTTCTCCAGCCTGAACAATCCCAACTTTCTCAGCTTGTCCTCATAGCAGAGGATGTTGCAGATAGTAGTCTCAAAAACATACATTAGTCCTGAAATACAAATCTGAGTGCTGATTTTAAAATTCATGGGTTTTTTTTCCTTGGCCTATCTGTTCAGTAGAAAAGGTTTCTGTAAAAGTGTCTGTAAAGTGTGTCAATCATTTTTGACTGATATCTGTGACATATTTCTCTATGACAAATCAGACCAACTCTGAATTTAAGCATCAGCATGCACATAATACTAAAATACTAAAACTGCTTTCTAGGATTTATCAGCCTATGAAGCTCCAACATGTCATTTTTAGCCCTTCATCTTGCTTACCTGATGCTTGCCTGGCAGAGCTCCATAAGTCAGCTGATGAAACAGGCTTGGTTGGATTACTTGTGAACAGTTTTAACAAAACCAGATTAACCATCAAAACACAGCTGAAGGCAGCTCTGATTCAGGGTGCTGACTAAACCCAGGACAAGCAGTGAAATCCCCACAACCACCCTAACCCACAACCCTCATTCAATAGCTCCCACACAGACATCTCCCACAGAGAAGAGGGCACTGCCTGTGTCTACACTACTACACACTCCCTACCTAGTGTAGTACATGCTACTGCATTGTAGCACACACTTTCAGAACCCAGTTTATCTAGGGCACACTCCTTTTCCTCACTGCCATAATTACTAGGTGTGCTCTTTCTCATGTACAGGCCCATGAACTGGAAAAAAACCCATTCCATTTTGCAGTATTTTGTGTCAGTTTATATGAGCTTATTAATATTAATAAGACCTAATGCCAGGGATTTTGTTTCTAACAAAAAGAATTCTAACCTAAGGCATATTGTTTTCTGACCTATCTTCTCAACATGAAAACTTCACTGCTGCATACACTTACCTTGCACAGATTGAAAAGATAATGCTCCTTCCTCTTCAGGCAGTAGAAAACTCCCCTTCAACATCGATACTATTCAAATTAACCAACTACTGGTTTCTCAAAGGAAGCAAGGAAGGAGAAAGACAGGCAGAAAAGCAGACAGGTGACAGAACACTGGGATTTAATATTCTGGTAAATGCTTTTGTATTATGATTGCAAACACAAGTATTTTATATTTTATATATATAAACATCTATCCCAATCAGTGCTGCCCACTCAACCATCCAAATTACAGTGAAATTCTAATGGCTCACAGCTCTGACTTTATTAGTGCAACTCAATTAGATTCAAATCTGATACTCACTGATCAACATGAATAAAACCAGAATCAAGCCCACCACTCTAGTTCTGCTCATAAACATGCCTCCCTCTTGGAGAGGTTCACTTTAAAAAGTGCCAACACACTGCTGTGCACAACTTGACATCCATACATTGCTGAATAATCTAACAATTGGCAGCTAAACGAAGGTGAGCATTCCCTTATCTCTAATAATACCAAGACATGGGCAGCTAGCCAAGAATCTGGTACATTAAACAGAAAAACACAGGTAAAATCTGCAAGTGCTTCTTGAGAGCACACTATTTCCAGTAAGCACATCTTAGGCTGCCTTCAGGTAGGAAAAGATTGATTGATTGATTGATTGATTGATTGATTGATTGATTTCAAACACATAGTCCAAAGTAGCATGGATATAGCCCCTGGTATTGAGCCAGGAACTTCAACAGCAGGTGCCCACCTGCATGCAAAAGATGAGCTGCACAAAGATATTTTTTCAGCTAAATATTATGTTTATTCAAAAGCATTTATGAATACACCAAGGATTTCTTTAGAAATTATATCACTTTCCAAGCTACAGTTATTATACCATTAAGTTTCAGTCACCATGTGTTGAAAACATGTGAATAGCCTTCTCTACTCATCTGTGGAACAACCCAGCAAAGGTTTCTGCAGCCTATAGACTAAGCAACAAAAGATATCCTAGTATCATATCAATCAGAAGTACACAACTGTCCTCAGATGCAGTCACAAAATTTCATTCTGGGCTTGAAGAGTAAAATTTTCAAACACAGACATATGATTACTTATCACTGTCTTTAAGTAAAACTTATGACCTGAAAAGCCTCAATCATTTTTGTAAGCTTTACTCCCCTTCTTGCACATCAGCCTCATTTTGAAGAATAGCCTCAAAATTACAGTCCATTTAAAGAATTCTGTCAAGAGCACTATGAGAAATCTCCATTTAACAACCTATGCTTTTCATCATCAATAAACTAAATAGCCTCTTGCCAGCTCTAGAAAAGCCTTATTTGTGTATTTATTTCAGCATATACCATGTCCGTAAAGCGTCCCAGCAGAGGGTTCATCTTTGGATCTCAATATTAACAGAGCTCAGACACACTGCCCATAAATCAGTACACTTGAGAAGGATTTTGTTTCAACTGAACTAATTTCTCTGCACTCAAGAACTAGCTCATTCCAAAGACTCCTCATGTCCCTGATCACACAAACCACAAGACACAAAGATACCTCAAGAGAAGTCAAGATATTTCCTCTCCTTGCCCCAAGGCAGAATGAGTCATATTTAAGTAATCTCGCAATGGTTATTTCTTACCTAGTCTTAAAATAATCATTTGCTTCTTTACACTGCACAAAACCAAAGTGTTCATTTCTCCCCTTTATAGGTCCTGTTTGATCACACTGTTTACATGTGCATCCACTTGAACAGTAGCTCTCTTTTATGAGGCATATGACCCATGCAAGTAATATCTTTAAATGTTCAAAGCACTATATAAAAAGGGAAATTCTTCGATGTCCATGTTAGGATAGTTAAAAGGCAATTTATTCTATTCTGGTTCTAAACACTTAACACAACTAAGGAATGGACCTCTGTTATCCTTGTTTTCCCTTTCTCATCAACAAAATCTTCTTTATGGCAATTCTGACCATATATTCTCAACAACTACCACATACTGTCTTTATTAGAAGTTATTCCACAGACAAGGTTTTATCCATTAAAACTTATTTAAATAATTTTAACTCAGCTTACCGATCATCTGTCATTTGTTAAAGAGCAAAGAGCAACTATTTTCTTCATGCAGTCCAAAGTTATCTACATGAACAGTGGAAATCTCATTTCTTGTGTTCAACTCAGTTACCTGCTAGTCCTTAGTGACAGAAGACAGAAAGATGACTCCTTGTTTCCATGAAAGGCTTTAATGTGATTGTAAGCTGTGAGGTGCATTGCTAAGATAAAAAAAATATTCTACTGTGTTAGTTAAGACAGACTCTCTGTATTTTTTATTTCATATGAAGGTATTCCTGGCTGTGACTCTGAAACTTTGAAATACAGTCTCTTAGGAACCGTGAGCAGATTTAACCACAAATAGCTAAATGCGCCTAGATACATGAAGTTATATTTAACTATCTCCCTAACTAACTAGATCAGGGGACCAGAATCATATGGCTAGATAAAAGATAAGGATAAAACAGGCATTTGTAATAATTAAGTCACCTCTTTGGTCTTCTTTCCAGAGCAGGGAGTCAACGAACATCACTAGTGAGCAGCCGATGACTGGCACTTCCAACCACGGATGCAGTCCCACCAAAGCCACTCTTTGCAAGACAGCCCAGAGGGCTCCCTTGGACAGTCTGATTTTATTTGTTTGCTTGAAGAAGACCAGAGGACCTCCTTCCCAGGAGGAATCCCTAAGGCTGCTCAAAGGTGAGGTTTCCAGAGACAGAGATTCAAGCCAGGAACTTGAGGCTCAGAAAAAAAAAAACCTTAAAATGCTGAGGACCAGGTAGTGGAAGCCCAGTCAATTCCAAGGGTGTTAAAAAGGAAGTTTGGGACTAGGGAGGACTCCAGATTTTTGTTCCAATGCACAAAACTTCTGCATACTTGAAACAAGTACTAGTATTCAAGACTTGAAAGGGCTTGTGGGCCGAGATCAGGCTGTTGATAAGCCTTATATTTATCTATTATTTCAGCTCTATCAACACTGTAAGTTTTTTCTCTGTGTATGGAGTCAATTAACTGAGATGACTAGCTGTAATTCTAATGCAAAGAATGTCCTCTGAGAGGGTTTTTTGGGAGCACAGTCTATAGCAGATGATCTAAATCAATACCCTTCAATTCCCTGGCCCCCTACTTGGGGACCCTCCAGAGAGACCAAAGGCTATTTTGTGTCTTCACCCTGTAGCTACAAACTTGTCCTTCAGAATAAAAGACATATATATCTGTCATCATGAATTCACTTGGCCTAAACATGGTCCTCACCTTGATGGAATCATACTCAATGTCCACAGCAATCACGTTGTCATCTCCATCATTTATAGATGTTGTGTTTTATTTAGACACAATTAAAATCTAGAGCAATTAGAAGTGGATCCAAATAATGGTTCTCTATAAAACAAGCCCGGGCCAGTATGACTGTGACAGCTACTGGCCTTTATGCAATATGCAACCCAGCACAGCCACAGCTTGACAGACAAGCTTTGTCTTTTATAATGGCAAATCTTTCCCCTAAAACTGTGTTCTGGACAGTTTTTCAACTCACTAATGCAGTCTAATTATGAGCTTGCAGCAATTTAATTGTCTACAGGATCAAACAAATCTAGTTCTTCTTGAAAATAAGACACAATTCAAGCTATCACAGAAGGGTTGGGTTTGCTGGTGGAATTTTTTTTTCATTTAGTCAAGAGCCACTTTTGTTTAAAACTAAAACAATGTGTAAAAAGGAAAAATTCTCTCCCTTTTCACTCAGCAGAGGAAATCACATTAATCTTTCTTCAGCTGGTAAGAAGTTTAAAACTTTGAATGCTTTCAGCTGGCAGAGCTCCAAGTTTTCCACATTGTTACAGGATTTGCATGAAACTGTTTAAGACCAAGTTCTCATGTTGATATGATCTCACTTTAGTGAACATCTAGATTTGGGAGCCATATGCATGCAAACCATTGGGGTCTAGTTGCATGAGTTACAGAGATTAAAATTAAAGTTTTACAAGAAGTGGTTCTGGACTCTCATTACATATGAATGCCAGCACAAAATTAAGCTGATGACACAGATCTTCCTGTGTTCTGCCTGTCTGCTTATGCACACACTGCCTCTCACTGTGTGATTATCAAGGTGTTCCCTGAAATAGGCTAAGTTAGTTCATGGCTGAAAATATGGACTTCTAGAAAGGATAAACAAGGGAAATGGCTACATAGCCACAATGATAATACCTTTAAATACAGATAAATGAGCTATAGTAACATGGCAAGGAAGGGCACAGAGCAGAAGCTACATGAAAAATTAGTATGAAGACAACAAAATTTCTTTTAATGGGATACGCTTACAAATATGGACAGAGAAAATATGGTATATCCCAACAGGTTAGAATGCAATTTCTAACAGGAAACATTTAAAATAGCTTCTTCAGTCAGGAGAAAATGTCCCAAATGACTTGTTTTTTTAAGTAGAAACGAAATAAAAGCTGCTGAGATAAATATTTCTATCCTCAATCTGTAAATTTACTGTCATTCTTCCACAGAAAACTCGTGGAGAGATATTTTTTTTCTGAACCACAAATCTGTCAGTGAAAATTTTTCCTTCATTCTCTATCACCTCTGTGTTTCAGATGGTGAGGCACTCGGATGTTCCTCACAGGGTCAATGGCTGTGGGAGAGCATGCAATGCCAGCTCATTTCCCTCAACGCCATACTCCATATATCAACTCCAACCCAGAACACACATGGCGAGTATTTAAAGACACAATATTTATCCTGCTTCCAGCATTTGTCATCTGTTAGCTGATATGTTTGCTCTTCTCCATAATGTCTTGGTAACAGTGACGTTCCAAGAGGTGTTTGCAAAGACACCTGTAGGTGATTTGCAGTCCAGTTTGAACCCTTGGTAACAGAAGGTACCTCGGCACTGAAGGCCACTTTCATGCACTGTGGCCCCAGTGGATTGTCAGTACAGTGTGCTGTTCAGTCGGGAATGAGACACCATAAGGAGTGCCACATTCCTATTGCTAGCAGCACCAATAATTTCTTCATGAATCTGTCAGTCACTGACTCATCCACAGAAGAGGATGACAGCTGAACTTCCAGTGACCTAATAATCATTCTAGTGCTTACAAAAATATACTGTAATATTAGTTTTCTTGAGCTCTGTTGAGGCTTCTACTCACTATTACATGAAGAGGAAAAGAGTGCACCCCAGTGAGCTATCATATTTCAGTGCACATGGCAGCTCTTACTTAGCTTGGCTCTAAAACTGTTATTCATTAAGGCAATGTCATCCGTTCAAGGCAACTGGATGGAAAGGATGGGCCACTATGCAGAAAGCTGAATGTTCCCCTAGATATCACTAAGGAAACTAGCACTGAATAAATCATTAAAATGCACAATACTGGTGGAACATCAGATAGCTACAAGCAGCTAAAAAGGTTCCTGCTGGTACCTCTTCACCAGAGGATCTTTTTTTTCCAGATGAAGATCTCCAAGGGTAGGAAATGAGAAAAGGGAACAGCATACAGAAGCAGAGAATGGATAAATTCCTCTTACTAAAATTCTCTCCTGTGAGTAATACCAGATCCTTCAGAGAAAGGATATCTTCAAGGACAACTTGTCACTCTCCTTGAACTCTCACATCCTACATGCAGCATTCTAGGGCTATCAGAAAGCTCTCAGCTATGATTGCTGGAGTTACATAGAGTATGTGTGGACTGCAAACAAGGAAAGGGTTTCTGCATTCTCCACATTTGCTTTGTTCTGCTAATTTAAGCATTTGAATTACAGGCTCGGGGGCTATCCTGAGCACTCAGATCCCCTACAGAAGCCTCACAAGCTCCTAGTGAAAGCTCCAAGTGAAATAAAGTTGCAAACCAACAGTACTCTCCTACATCTCAAGCAAAGTGTGGAATGGAAGAGCCTGGAAAATCTGGCCTGATTTTCAATTTTATCCTCTGGAGAACATCTGTCTCCCTTGCTTTGCAAGGCCTGTAGATCTGAAAAGAAAAGCAAGGTCCAACACACATCTTCTCTCACCCTCTCTTCAGTGACACCAGCTATTTGCAGGGCAGAATATACATTCACTGGTGCAGGGTGAGCTGAGTGATGCTGCTGGAGGAAAATGAGCCCCACTCTCTCAGCACATCTAGTTAGAAACGTTGGTTAGAGCAGCTAGCACATCTTCCCCGTTTGCTGAAGTTTTTCTGATGACAGCAAGAAACCCATAAGGACTGTTTTCACCACCTCAGATCTCACTGAATTTGCCTCCTCCCACCAGATCTGCACAGTTAGCAGCAAAAGTCAATCATGCACTTACCAGCACTGGCCAAAATACAGCAACTTTGCGTTACTGGAAATTTTGTATATGAAAGGAAAATGTAGAAATAATCTGAACACCTCATCCAGTGGTGACAGGTTTCACCCTGTCCTTTCCAGACTCTTAATTTTATACCACCTCTACCCTGTTTTTGTTTTTGTTTTCGTTCTCCGCTAATGACGCGCTTCACTGCCTTGAGGAAGGATGATTACAGGAAGCTGATGTAGCAATTCTCTGGCTCCAGACTATCTCAGACAAGCACATACCAAAGCATTTCTCATGGTGTAACTCTTCCATGTTGACTATGTTTGTAATTGGGTTTTCACTGTTTTATAAATCTTGATTTGTGCATGTTTGGCATGTGTTTTTCTAAGGTAGGAAGATGAGAGAAACTTGCATCAATTCTACCATTGTTGATCCATTCTTTGTTTTGTCTTTGCTTCATTTCTTCTCCATAGTTCAGCAATCATCTTAAATTTGTGTAGAAGATGCACATCTACAGGATCCCACTATGTGACCATCTACTTCATCCTAAAACAGTTAATCACATCAAGATGTAATTTTGAATATGAGCCACTCCATCACCAACCAATCACACAAGGGAAACAGTAATAGCAGAAAATAAGTTCAAAAACTATAACCAGGCTCTGTCCCTCTGCAGGGGTTATGTTCTGTATCCCATTGAGTATTTAAAGACTACTGAAACAGGAGATAGCCAGCAGCCCCCTGATTTTACTACACTTACAGAACTAGCTTCCATTTGTCACACAACATCATGATGGCATAGATTTCTATAATTAAAATTAATTCTTGGGAAACTGTCATTATAGCTACTAGGCTTTTGCCTGAAGGAAAAGATTATGCTTCAACAGTGCATTCATATTCTCTTCATGCCAAGGCATCAGTAGTATTACAATCACCATCGTGACATCATCCATCAAGGTTGGTAGCTAAGGCCCAGTGTTATCATACATTCAGTGTTGTATCCTCTGTAAGGACAGTAAGTCTCTATTCAAAATGAAGATCCTGCCATCAGTCCTATAGTTTACATGAAGTGCCAGGTCATGCTGCTCTGAACAACTGCTAAGCCAGTGTACACAAAATAAAATCTTTTGAAAAGACATTCAAAATCCTAAAAGGTAAAAAAAAAAATCCCTGGATCAGCAGATCATAATCATATGTGGCACCACTTACCAGGCTAAAATCTAAACTATGCAACATGTGACTAAAAAGCATGTGGCTTTCCCAACACTATTGCACTGGTGGGGTACTTGGCAGTATACACACAACAAGTCAGGCAACTATACAGACTGCTTCGTTCCTATGCTGCAGAAGACAATACCAAACACATCAAAAGAGATCAGACTATTATTTATATCCTAAGACACAAGGTTTTTATTAATAAAACTGTTTCCTCAGAGTTAAATTCCATTAACTGTACTTAAGACAGAATTACTACACATCTTTCTCCCAGGCAAAACCTGACCATTCCACATGTGTTACAAATCAGTGTCTCTTTACATTTATTGGTGTGCAGACGAAAGCCAAAGATTTCTTTTCAGATTCTGGCAAGTCAGGAATCTTTCATGTTTGAGGAATCACATTGCTATCAATTTATTTGTATTTTAAACTTATGAAGTTTCATACCAAAAAACCAGTAGATACATTTTTATATTAATCACATTTCTCCATCTTGAAGTAAAAAGCTTAGGTGGCATCACTTTTAGGGAAGAGAACTGTGAGATACAAGATATTGCAAGGAAGACTTTAAAGTCCTTTCCATTCTGCATAAGGTTTCCCCCCTTCTTCCCCCTGCATATTTTTTTAATCTTGAAAGCATTTCCTACTAATGCATGAAACCCCCATTATGCTGCATATGGTTTCTATTATCAAGTCTATAATGCTTTCAGGAATTTCTTTGATTTTTCTGGTTGTTACCTCATTCTTTTCATTCCTGATTGACACAGAAGCAGCAACCCAAGTCATTCCTAAGTATCTTTCTTTAGTTATAAATCAGTCTCCATACTTCTGTAGCATACCTCAAAATGGCTTGCCTTACAACCCTTGTATGAGTAAAGGAAAGGCCTTGAATATTGGTTATTGTACTCTTCATTATGTATTTGAAGATCATCCAGTTTTCTTATTTGAAGAGCTAGATTTTACCCATTAAATTTACATTGCACCCATGGACACTACGCTTGCACCTACGCACCTAAATCAAGACCTGGGATTTGTGCACAAACGTGTACAAAAAACTGAAGAATACTCTTCATAGAGATGGGACCAAAAAAAAAGAAAAAAAAAAACAAACAAAAGCCCTCCAAAATTTTTGCTTTCAAAATTTCAAAATTAGTAAATTAGTGCAAGATCAGCTTTCTATGGCAGATTTCCAAATAATTACTAACTCAATGGTAGCTGAGTGTCTAAAAATGTAACCACACAGAACTCACCCAAGATTTCATGGGAAGGCCTGTTTCTACCCTGCAACCAGCTTTTTTTTCCCTACCCTGCTCAGTGTGTGCCATTGGGCCGTGGGTGGGTGCTGGCACAAGGGAAGAATTCACCATTGTTCAGACGGAAGCTGTCGGGTACGCAGGAGGTTCTGCTGAAGGACTTCATGGTTCAATGCATGGGCCAAGCTACCAGTGGAACACAGCACAAACAGAAGCAGCTTCACTTGGAAAATACAATTTATTCCACAGACTTGATTTTGAAAGATCAAAACACAAGTACTTGAGGACCGGAGACAGCTCTAGATATGGCTCAGAAATTATGGAGGTTGCACACTCTATAGTCTTAGAGTAAGGATATGCACCAAAGGTGAAATATTCCTGCTGAAATAAATCAACCTTATATCACCACGTTGCTTTAGAGAGTGCTGCATCTCAAATGCAATGATGTATGGAAGAGGGCGGGGGGTTAAGAAAAAAAATTCACCATTATCATTGCTTCAGGCAATAACTTGAACAGTGATTTTACCATTTTCACCCTTTTAATGTTGATTTTAACTGGATATGATACATTCAGAGGTTGAAATGAACAGAAAAAAACTGCTGCATGATTGCATTTTGGCAGCTATGTACAATTTCCCTGTATTTCACAATCAGCTATTCCATACATGAAGCATACAAGAATAGACAGAGCCACCACGAATTTCCCAACATTTTGTGTTTATTCTGTCCACAGATCAGAGTTGGTGCTCCCTGGCTAAACTGAAACAGCTGGACAAAAAGAAAATCTCCACTGCATACAGTCCACTAGCAAGAGAGATCACAAAACAAAGCTTCTCCCCCAAATGAAGTTGTGGGAGAAAATGAGTAGACAGCAAGTGCAAAAACCTTCGGCCATGTTCTTGCTTCTTCTCTTTCTTCACCCCTAAATGTTGCCCAGAATTCTCAGAAACACCCTGAATACAAAAGGATTGTGTGAGACAAGGTATCTCCCCTGGAGAGAGCAGTAGCAGCAGATGCTGCATCTTCCTTCAGTATGGCACTGCCACTCCAGACTCTCCCTGGCTTAATGGGGAACATCTACACAGGAAAAAAACCTCAGTGTTTGAAGCCTGGCCACCAGTTTAGGTGGTGCCTGGCAAGCATCTGGCAAGCAGAGAGGAGACATTTAGACATTTTTTAGGGCTCTGATGGCTTCTTCAGAAGAGATCTTAATTGGAAACACTGGAAATATCAAGTAATTGCTATGCAAGGGGCCTTGGGGTGTATGTTTTCTAGTGAATGTTCATCACCCTCGAGGGGAAGCAATAAAATCCACTGCCATCGCCTGTTTAGCAGCCCACTGGCAATATTCTTTTGTCAGCTTTAACTCCAGCCTAACACACCAGTTGTCTTCTGCTCAGAAACTGCCATTAGCTTACAAAATCATACATTTCAAACAGGTTTAAGCATGCTCACTCTAGAAAGAGATATATATCCGAATTTTAGACAAGAGCTGGGAAAGAAGAGTGGTGAAGAAGGAGCAGGCACCGATGACGAGACGCAACAATTCGAACAAAAGAGATCTCAAGATGTCGCACTAACACGCACGCACACAATCTTCCTCTTGATAGATTGCTTCCCCTCGGCAGAGGGAGATGAGATGCTCCAGGAGAGCGCCCGCCCGGGCACGCAGAGCACGCGTGTGTCTCCCAGACGGACGGAGCCGGGCAGGGAGCGCGTCCCTGCGGCGGGGCTGCTCCGCGCGGCTGCCGCCTCTGCGGCACGTACGCGCCGCCCGCCTCGCCCGCTCTGCTCAAAGCGACCCCCGAGCGACCCCAGGCCGCTGCAGAGGGACCCCTGCCCCGTCTCCTGCCCCCCAAGGCCGCTGAGAGCAGCGGGGGCGGTGTTGGAGCCCGCCCCGGGGAAGCTCTGGGGGTGCTCGCACCCGCGGGCGCTCGCCTGCCGCCCACCGAACCCGAGGGGGGGGGGGGGCAGCGGGCCGGCCTTTTCCCCTTCCTAAATGCCGAATTTTGTGTGGGTGAGGTGAGGGGGGACACGGCTCTGCTCCGCCACCGCGCACAGCAACAGACGCCAAGCTCAGCCCGGCTCAGCCCGGCGCAGCGCGGGGAAGGAAGGGTGCGGGGTACCGCTGGGTCACCCCGATGAGCCCCGGGGCTGGCAAGGGCGGCCGGGGCAGCGCCCGGGGGTCGGGGAGCGGCGCGGAGCCGCCTTTGTTCCGCCGCCGGCCCCGGCCGCGCCGCCGCCTCCGCGCATGCGCCGGGCGCAGACAAAGGCGCGGGCAGGGCGGCGGGGGCTTCCCGCATCCCTCCTCCATCCGCATCCCTCCTCCATCCGCATCCCTCCTCCATCCGCATCCCCCCGCCGCCCCGCATCCCCCCTCCACTCCTCCCTGCATCCCCGCTCCACTCCGCACCTCCCCGTAGCCCCGCATCCCCCCCGCATCCCCCCGCGCGGCGCCCACCCGGCGTGGCAGGAGGGCGGGGGTGTCCCGGGGGTGTCCCGGGGGTGTGCGTGTGTCCGCCTCCCTTTCCCCGCGTGTGCCGCCACGCCCAGCTGAGGCGCGGGGAGAGCGCCCTGCGGGAGCCGCGTTCCAAAGACACGCGTGTGCGTGGGGAAGAGGCGACACGGCGGGTCGGGAGGGGAAGGGAAAAAAAAAAGGTCGAGGGGAGTTGCAGCTTTCTTTGGTGGGGGGAACGCCAGAGGGTTGATGGGGACCTGTGGGGAGCGGGGGGCGGCAGTCGGTGAATATTCATAGACCAGGCGCATCGGGGCGTAGCGCGGGGGGCAGCAGCAGCGGCGGTCCCTGTCGCGTTTGACGGCGGGTCCTTGGCCCCTGCTCGGGCAGCCGAGCCCCGGCGTGTGCCGCCCAGCCGGGAGCAGCGCTTCAAACCCGCCGGCGCGCCCACGCGCACGCGTGACCGCGGAGGCAGCGCCGCTTCCGCGCCACAATGGGCAAGCGACAATCGCCTTGTCGCCGGCCACAATGGGCAAGCGCCGCTCCCCGCTCCCCGCCCGCCCCGATGCCCCCCGCACCCCGCGGAGCGCCCCACCAGCCTCCCGGAGCCCGCAATCCCCCTGCAGCACCGCCGCCCCCCGCCCAGCCGCCCTGCCATCTTCCTGGCGCCGTGCGTGCTCTTCTCCCAGCGCTTCCTTTCATGGAGAGCTTGGGGCATCTTCCTTCTTTCCTTTTTTTTTTTCTTTTTTTTTTCTTTTTATTTTAAATTATTGTTATGAATTAAGGAGACTCCCTTTGGAAACAGGCTAAAAGCACCCAAAAGAAATTGGGCATAAACCACTATTATTCCCACCACACCCACCGCTACCCCCACCCTTCCCCAGGAGAGCCTTCCCGGGCATTTAAATCTCACGGAATCGCCTTCGGTCCGTTGTGTGCCTCGATCCCGCTCCCAGGTGGTCCCCTCTCGAGGAATCGAGCTCCTCGCAGCGGTATTCCTAAAATGTGCCCGGGTAGGCGCCTCCCGGGCTGCTCCGCTCTCTCTGCTCTTACCGATTCACACGCACATCTCCCCTCCCCACAAATCGAGACACAACGGAAGGGGGGAAAATGATAAAAATGGCAAAGCTCTCGCGGGCTGCTGTGTAAATGGCATAAGTGAGACAACCGCGTCTTACCTTTTTGTGTTTTTCCTCTGTCCCTGTCGGTGTGTTTGTGTGCTGGGGTGTCACAAAGAGAGTCCCGGGCAGCCCAGAGCCCCCTCGCCTCGCTCGGAGCGCTGTGGCTCTCGCCCGCTCGCTCGCTGGGACTGGAGTGCCTAGTGCCTGCTGGAGCACTGCCGCCGCTACCGCGGCTGCTGCCTCTGCATTTCTCACTCTCTCCCCCTCCCTCTTTCCCTCCCTCCCCCCTTCCCTGTGACAGTCTGTGGGCAGTTCAAAAGCCACACGCTTTATTTATTTATTTCCCGCGCTGGCGGGCGGGGGATGCGCTGCGCGGCGCTGGCGCTTAGGGGGCGCACGGACCCCAGGTTTAAATATCACCCGTGCGGGCTGCGGGGGGGGGGCTGGACCGCGGCTCCGCGAACGCACCTTGCAGCATTACACCCCCACACCCCTCAAAAAAAAAAAAGGGAAGGGAGCGGCCAACCTCCCTTCCCCGAGGAGAGCGGGCGCGGCGCGGCGAGGTGCGGGGCGCTCCGCGACCCTCCGCACCCGAACCGCACCGTGGGGCGGACGGGCCGTGCCCGGCGGAGCTGGGGATGCTGCGCGGCGGAGGGAGCAGGCGAGCCGGGCCGCCTGCCTACACCTGCAGCCCTCTCGGGGAGCGGGAAAGCCGCTTGCACGGCGGAGAGGGGCGGCACGGGCGGAGGAGACTAAAAATTCCCGGGCCTGGATGGTCTTGACACGCTTAAGGAGAGAGTCTGCCGGTTAAACACAAAAGGCAGCAAAATAGAGGAAAGCAACACTTTTCTCAGGAGAATGGATCTCTCCCGGGCGCGCCTGCAGCTGAAGAGCTGGCCTGAACGTCGCTGGGGCTTCAGGACTGGTATCCCTCCAGATCTCCCCCTGTTCCAAAGCATCCCTGAGGCCGCCACAGCACAACCGAGGGTGCTGCCCGCACTTTCCCACCGCCCTCTTTTTACAGCCTGGCTGTGGCGGGGGCCGGGTGCGCCCCGCTCGTTGCTCCGCGCCCGCTCCGCGCTGCGGGAGCCCGGCGGCGGCGGCGGCAGCGATGCGCGGGGCTGGGGCGCCCTCTGCTCCCCGAGCGGCGGCCGGGCCGGGCTGCGCTGGGCTGGGCTGGGCTGGGCTGGGCTGGGCTGGGCCGGGCCGGGCCGGGCGCTGGCTCCGCCGGGTGACCGGCCCCGGGACCCGCAGCCCGGGAAGGAGCGGAGCCGGTGGGAACGGACCGCGGAGGCGGCACGTCTTGGGAAACCTCTGGCTCAAGGGGCGCGGTCCGGCTGCGCCGGGGCTTCAAAGCCGGCAGCACCATCTTTCAGCGAGAACAATGGAAGCTGTTTCCCATTTATCTGGGGACAAGGACCGAGTGAGAGACGCGTAGTAGGCTCGTGATAAGGTTAAGTCCGGTTTGCATTTTCGATGGATATGGATCGAGAGGGGAGCAGGCATATGGAGAGGGAGGGCGCGGCCGCCAGAGTGTTCTTCTGAGGGCGTGTGGTGTGCGGTGTGATGTGCGGTGTCACGCTTCCCGGACATTCCCACGAGGGAAAACTATCGGACAATAAAAATGCATCTGAGTTTGTGTTTCACACACCGCACCCTGCAACCTGTAGCTGTGCCGAGCATCCACCCAGTTGCTGCCGAGGCGGGGAGCCGGTCCGAAACGCCAGAGGAGAGGCTCAGGGATGACCTGGCAGCGCGGCGGGAGCCCCCGTTGTCCCCCCGCGGTCACACAAAAGCCCTGGGCGTGAAGGGAGGACAGGAGGAAAGGAGAAGCATGGACACGGCGGGTTCACCGGCAGGGACAATTCCTTATATTTAAGTGAAAGCGTTCGCAAGCCAGTCTTTTCCTTACACTTTTATTTTATTAGGGTTTTTATTTTCCTAGTTTTGCTACGTTTCTCCGCGTTTTCCTGGTGGTTTAACCCTCGCTCTGCAGCCGCCGGCGCGCAGAGCTCTCCACGCCACACCTGCCCCGATGCAGCATCCCACCTTCCCGAGGCGCGGTGCGGACTGGTTGCGCCCTGCCGCAGCTGGGGGAGGGAGGGAGGGAGGGCAGGCGGGACCCTTCCCCCCGGTCGCGATATCTCTGCACTCACGATAAGGGGCTCGGGGGGGCCGCTGCGCCGCACGGGTGAGGCATGCAGCAGCCAGCGTTAAATTGGGTAATCGAGGAAAGAGAAGAAAGGGTGGGGGACACGCCCTGACACGTCGGAGAAGGAGGTAGCTGCTCCCCAGGGAGGAGAGGCGCGTCCCGCCCCCGCGCTGCCGCTGCGTATCCCGCGGGGGCCGGGGTCCGCCCGCCCGCTTTCCTTCCCGGGAGCATCCCTGTAGAGGCAGGCGCCTGCCCGGCGGTGGCGTGCTGCAAGGTCAAGGGAGAAAATCCCTCTCCTCGGTTTTATTTCTGAGCCAGGAGTATTTGTGAGGCAGCGTTGGCGAGAAGTGAGAGGCAAGATGGGTCCAAAATCGAGCCATGGAGTAAAGCAGAGGCGTGCAGAACGCAGCAGCACGACTGTAGAGCGGCTCAGTGAGGCGCTGGGGGCCTGGGCTGGGCTGAAATCAGTCCTGGACCGTGGGTAGGGCACAGAGGGAGCCCCAGGTTATGCTGGGCAGGACGATCAAGCCTAACCGTGCCCTTTAGGCCATGACATTCCGACCGTCTAGATTGTCTTGTAAAATTGCCCAAGCACCACGCAATTAGTGTGAAGCAATATTAGAGGGAAAGAAAGAGGCTGTTATTTTAGCTTGTGTTTAAACATGGGCTTAGGCAAGGAATGCTCACCTGCATGAAATCGAGCACTATTAGACTGTAGCTGAATTACAAGTTACACAGGGTTCGCAATATATCTCAGAAATAAAAGTGTGTTCTGAGTCATTTGCTTGGAAAAGCCTGTACAACTGAAAATGGCACAGAAATAGTCATTGCTACTATCAGTTTGTGAGAGGTTATGATCATTTTGTTGTTTTCAGCAACTGGAGGGCTGAGATTGGTAACCATAGTTTACCAGCTAGTATTCTTTTAAATACACCTACATGCTAAATTGTGTATCTCAGGGCAGCCAAATTCAAAATTTGTCAAAAGCTCATTTCAGTTACTCAGCTGCATCCAGGTAAGATACATATCTGAAGGTCTTGTTTAATAAAAGTGATACTTTTAGGCAAATGGGTATTCTAAACAGCTTTTGTCTTAACTAAGGGTGTGTAAGATATCCTCTCTTTTTTCTTCTGAAATGAAAACCGTATCTGGAGGAAGAAAAAGCGCAGAACAGAGACACCTGCAAAAAAGATGAATAACCAGATCTGTTGTGGAAAGGCAAGTCTAGGCCCTTTTGTGTAATTAACAGGTGCTTTTTTGAAATCCACACTGTTACTCTGCTTTGACAAATACCCAAGCTACCTCTCTTTTCTTAGCCAGCTCTTCCTGTCACTTCTTGCCACTACTGTACCTCAGTGCTCTTCCCTCCAGCTTCAACATTTCAGGCCCAGCCTTGTCTCTCTTATGGGTGTCACCTGCTGTCATATTTCCATCTTTTCCAGAAGGAAACAAATTCAATCCTAAATACTCTTTCCTCATCCTTAATTTTTATTGTTTGTTCTTCTGATTAATAATCAAGTCTTTGTTCTGTGATTATATTAGGTCTGACAAGAGCCACAAGCCACGCCTCTTAGCCCAGCATGTCCACAACACAGGTCCAAAATGCTCACAAGCCCACCTCCCATCTCCTTCCACCTCTTTGCCTGTATCCTTGTCACCCGCAATTCCATTTTTGTCTGAGCACTCTGGGCTTTTTCCTCAGAAGACACTAGGATCAGTAAGGAGTACCTATGCTAGCGTAGCAGGGGAGCTTTCCATTTTATTCCATAGGAAGGGAGAGATGACCAGCAAACAAGGGAAAAAAACCAAACCAAAAACAAGTAAAAACCCTCACCTATGCCCCTCTTTCAGGCTTGCAAATGAAACACTGCCTTCCTCGCACTTACAATCACAACAAAACAGGAGCAAATCCAGGCTTCTCGCAGCTCAGAGGGCTTCCCAAACCTGCCAGCTCCGGCTGCAGCTGAAGGAACAGCCGCCCCACCGCCCCAGCCTCCAGCTGCTGCCCTGCGCTCTCCTATTCCCGAGTTTACACCACAAGAGGGAGCATTTTGTTCAGTTTATTGGCAGATCCTGGTTTTTCCCGGTATCCAGGCAAAGAGAAAAACCGCAGTTTCCCGTATGTAGTGATTCTCCCAAGCCCGTTTACCCCATAAGCATTTTCGTAATAATGGGGTTTTTTTCTTTCACCATGCTATGCAAATTTTAAGTGTTTCTTAAGATTATTATTCATGTAAAGTAAATTTTATTATTAATATCTAAACTGTAATTACAGTTTAATTCCCTGTTGATTCTCTTGGTTATGGAGTCATTTATTCTGGGGCAAATGCAAGATGCTGGTGTAAGACATATCTAACATTTTCTATTTGCAGTGGATATCATCTCCTCTGCTATATAACTACTAGCTACATAAATTTCAAAAATTGACTGCAATGGCATAGTCAGACACAAGGTATTATTTCAGAAATTTGCAGGCAAAGCACATAAAATAAAGAGCTTTGATCAAACCCCAAAATAACAGCTTTGATAAATCACTACTGGAACACCTCAATTCAAATTTAAGTCCTGACATAAAGACAGATGCAAACTTCTGATAACAATTTTAATCTGGACAACCCAAAATCCTATGGTCGTAGGTGCATCTGAGTCTAGTTTTACTAGACTGGTTCTGTTTATACCATAAGTGGCATTTTGTGCCTAGAGCCAGGTAGGGATATGTGGGTTGTGAACCCTGCTTTACCCCAGCATTTCTGGCTTCAGCTCAGTCTATAACATAAAGCATATGTGCCTCCCAGGAGGTCCTGCACTAGCCATCGATTTTAAAAGGCTTCTCTGCTCCACTGAAGTCTGCGTGCAAGTTTTTCCAAAGATGGATATATTTGCTGTTCTGACAGTACAATTATCTGGGTTATTTCTCTTACCCCACTTACCCTAAAGAGTTAGAGTTACTTATGTGCAAAAGAAGCAAATGTGTTCAACTACCATGAGCTTCCCTTATGATTTATTCATGCCAGGCTTCTCCATGACCATCTATAGGTTAGATCTCAGACTCTTTTCTCCATTTTCACTGGCAAGTTTCAACGAAGAAATAGCTGAATAAGGTATTCACTGTTTGGCTTCAATCGCCACAAAAATGTCTTTCAGTTAACAGCTGGAGTGACCATATCAATATCTTGATAGTGATCAGAATTGGCTTCTCTTGTAGTATTTTATTCTGTTTTCTTTCAGCTACAAGAATGCCAGTAATGCAGGAGCAAATGCACACCTGACTGGATGATCAAACTGATGTGACAGCTACCTATAATGTACCTCCTAAAAGGCAGGAGAAGTGAGTGCACAGAAAAGAGTGTCCCTCGGAGTGTCTTCCCTCAGAGAAGAAAAACAATTCTTTGCTCCAGTACTTGGTGTTCTGATCTCTACAATGAAGGGTGCTTACGTACCTTACTTATTGAACTAAAACATTATTCTGTCTGAAACACAAATTTTTGGATTCCTACCTTGAGAGAGAACTTCTGGTTGTGAACCCTAGCACCATGGCCCCAAAGTCACTGTTAGCCCTGACTGCCCCTGCCAAGCCTCCCCTGGGACTTCCTCCACCCCTGCCCATGACTCAGTACCCCATTCCAGCTCAGCCCAAGCCATCAGTCCCAGTCCCAGCTACACCACTCTTGTCCTTGATCCCATCCCTGTCTCTGACCCAACCTTCTACTTCTTCTGACTGAAATTTCTGGATGGACCCTGGGTCTTGTTTATCTCCTTAACTTGCCCCTCTCTCAGCTCCTGGCTCTTCCTCCCTTGTGGATTAGCCCTGTGCTTGCTGCTCTGCAATATCCAGTTTGTAACAGGTGCCTGCTGGCACCTCAATTAGCTGTGTAAAGACAGCACAGCATGCAGTTCCTTGAGGTAACTCCAGCTTAAGCCATTTGGTTTACCTGGCATGCTGCTCCTTGGTGAAGGCACTTGTGACAATGGTACCACAGCTCAGCTTTTGGATTCAAGCTGAGTCACATGAGGATCACCTACATCTGTACTTTTGCAAATACAGTCTTATAATTAAAACTCTCCTAACAGTGCCAGTGTTACCCCAGAGTCAAAGCAGAGAAAGAAAGGAAAAGATGGAAAAATTTTTCAGACACGGAAAAATTTTTCTGATGGGGCAAATGTTCCTGGGAGCCAGCTGTTGTGGCCCCTGTTGACATCTGTTGATACCACTCCCATCCTGCAAGCTGACTATGGAAGCCCTGGGTACTCATTGTAGGAGATGAATTTATAGGATCTTTTGGTTTTCTTTCAACTGTCTTCCTACTGCTTATAAATTTATTTTGTGTACCTTGCCTGTCCTTTCCCACCCTCTCACAATGAAGGGTATCTCTAGATCAGGAACTGACGGAAATGAGGTGTTCTGGGAATCTAAGCTGCCTGAAGTGGGCATGGAAAAGAGTTTAAACCTTCATAAATGACAGCAGCTCTAGTCATATACCGAATACAGCCACCTTTCTCAGTCCCCTTCATTCCTTCAATCTGGAGGCACTAGATTTAAAGCTGTTTCTTTATTGTGCTATTTGTGCCAAGAGCAAGCTGCAAATGGCTTGTGAAGAGTCAAACAACGACAGTTGAGGAGGCTAAAGCTAAAAATATTTGTAAATGCTGAGATTGAAGTGGCTCCTCCAGAAAAAGAGTCAGATTGTACTTGTGCCTCTAACCCCTTATTCCTCGACTAACAACATGTCCATAGAGTTGTTGAGAATACTCCTGTGTGCAAAACCACTCCTCTTCTTCCAGTCAAGAGCCAGCTGTGGGGATTTATCTGAAGTCAAAATGTTAGCAGTAGATGGTCACACAAAGGATTCAGTGCTCCAGACTACCAAAAGCAAGTGTGAGCAGGTACGTGGTAAGTTATGCACCCCACACCTAGAGGACTGGGTTTTTTATACCACAGACAAGTACATTCTCAGAGCATGGGCTGTACATTCAGCCACAGGATTCTCCATGTTGGAGCAAGACAGGCTGTCTGCTTCCTGAATGCTTCTTTGAAATGTTACACTACACTGATATTTTTATTTTCACATTTTTACGTGCCAAGTTTAGCTATAAGAGAGGATGGGTGAAAGTACTTGAGCTTTAAATAAGCCTTGTAATGTGCACTACCAGCTGTTTGTAGCTGAATGACAGAGGGTCTGTAGCCAGGCTGTACCTTTTGCCTTTATTGAGTGAACCTTGTGGATGCTACAAATGAAAGAGCATATGGGGATTCCTGACATACGGCAGGATCAAGGTTGTCACAGTACATAAATCCAACACTTACTTACACACACAAAATAGTTCAAGTTTTACTGAAAAACTTCTGAAGGAAAAAGATGAAGACCAGTGGGATCTGTGGAGATGCAAAAGCTGATAACTGACTGTACCCCAGGACAGAAGTATCAGACATTGCCTTCTTTATCAGCTGCAGTTCGTAGACCAGTGTAACTGGAAAACTTCATGTAGCAGAAGCAAATGCTGCTTTTGCTTGCCCAGCAGCTCCTATTTGTTTAGGGGTTGTTTGTTTGCTTGCCCAGCAGCTCCTGTTTGTTTAGGTGGCATCCTTGGTGACATGCACGGCTGCTGTTGCCCCCACACTGCCACTCTGTCCTTCACTGAAGATCAGTTCATTTCAGTAACAACCACTCAGGCCATGCAAACAGCACCTCCAGCTACTATTTAGTGAGTTAGAAAGCTGATAACTTTCCAATGGGACAAGGAAGGCGTCATCTTTTCTCATCAAATTCACTAGAAGAGGCCTCACTGCTGGTAGGTCTGACACAAAACTCAGAAGACAAGCCACCTGTTGGAATGGGAAGTTTTAACTTTCTGCAAGTATTTTCCAAATGTTCTTCCTGGAGCACCATCATTTCCGAGATGGCAAAACTCCCAAACACCTTCCAGAAGAGCCGTGACCAGCAGAGTGGTGCATGGCGTGACCTTACAGTCTAGACTCCTCAACATGGGATTTTTGTGAAGAGGAGTATGGTTTTACTTCTGGTTAGTCAAGTCCACAGATTTCTGCTTGTGTTGAGCCCATCTGCTCTTTGGTCTTAAGCAAACTTGTGTGTTTTAATTCATCAGTCAGAATAACAGGGCTAATACCACACCTGGAGGTAAATGCCAGTTGAGTAAATGTGTTTTGGGTTCCGTGAGCTCCATAATCTTGAGGCTGAGCTGTTAACAAGCAGAGGTTACTACTCAAATCATTAAAGAGTTTTTGCTCCACATATGGTAGCCACTGCATTAGCAGGAGGGCTTCCAGGCTCAGCTTCCCTCACTTTGTTTGAATTGAGAAAGTGAACTGGGAAATGACAGCATAAAACAGTGGCCAGTGAACAATGAATTATTACAGTTTAAGAGATGTTTTAGCTCTTCTTTACACTCTTCCTCTCCACTTTCTCCCCTTCCCACCCTTACAAACCAGCACTTTGGCTCCTTGGCAGAGGTAGGGGTTTATACCATTTTTGACCAATACAAAGGAAATGTAAGGGATCTACAGGAATTCATAATGTAAGTAAAATTGAGTCCAAAATGACTGAGAATCAAGTCACAGCCATCTTGCTGTTCAGTCTTCCACCCGTGCAGTCTGTCCTACTGTGGTGTGGGGCCACTTTTCCCGCTCATGCACACCCATGTGCTGTAGGTCCTAACCAGGGCGAGCAGAGCAGCAAGGCTGTGCTGCTTGCTAGGCTGCTCTTGGTGTGAGGATCACAAACAGCATAAGCATGGGTGATACCCCTGTAGTGGGAGTGAAAGAGCCTCAGAGGCAGCAAGGCTGGATTTAGTGGGGGCGGCATCCCTCAAGTGTATTGGTAGCTAATGGCTCTGATGTTGGCTCAGTCACCTCTGAAACTATGCACCAGGGAGGAAGTACTGCTGCCAGAACTGCACCTAGGGCAGATGATTTTTGCCTCACAGAAGACAAGAAGGGTATTGGAGGGGTTATCAGATCGGTTAAAGATGCTAACCTACACACAATTTTTGGCAGGGAAGCTGCCAATACTAAGAATAAAAATCCTTACGGTTGCACACAGAAAGAAAAGCTGACCCATGGCATTTTGGACCAGTCATATTCTGAGAGAATATTGGTTTTCCAGGACAGATGTAACAGGCTTACTTTTGAGGATTTCATTTTTGGTGAATTTGCAGTGATGGGTAATGAATGCATAGACACATGCATATTCTGAAGCTCCAATCTTGTTCAGTCTACAATCTACATCTGGTTTTCTTGTTCTGCCACTTCTACTCAATGTCTGTTTACCTTGTGTGCCAAAGTTGGTCACATAACCAAGTAAATCCTCTTGCCTTCTTTCTTTGCATATTATTTTTTAAAAGCCTGTTTTTATGAAAAAGTATATCATGGCCTAACTAATAATTCCTCTGAGCACAGATGAAATTCAATAGAGAGGGACAAAATATAAGCTTTCCCATGTCGCTTTCTCAACTGCTTTCTTCTGTATATAGAAGCAAATACTTGCTTGCCTTTTCTAAAGCATTTTGGAAATTTTGAAATCATTTGCAAAAATTACCAGTCACAGAGTAAGCCTTTCTCATGGAGGAACAAGCCTGTAGCCAGCAATTTATTTTACAGCCATGAGCAATTTTGTCACAAAAAGCACAAGACACCCCAACCAGACAAAGAAATTGGAAGCTTGAAGGAAGGCTGACTTCTCCTCCTGTTCCCTGTACCCACTGACATTTCTAAAGCTGCTTTCAGCACAAAATGCAAAGGCACTTGAAGCTGGTACAGCTCATTCCCAATACCATGTGATGAGTGACAGATGCTGAAGGTTTGCCTTTACTTCCAGCCTTCTGCTGAAGATAAAACAAGATTTACCTCAGTAAATAGCAGGAATGTTGAGTTCACTACAAGGTCATTGGCCTGTAAGGAATCATGGGAAGAATATACTACAAGCTCCTGCACTGTTATGGTACAAAGGCTGAAGCAGACCATTTTATCGCGGTAGACTAAAGTTGATACTGTAAACAAAAATTACATGTCAGCAGTTTGACTACAGGTTGCTTTCCATTTGATTGCTTAATTATCACTTTCTGGATTTATGTGCAATCCAATTTTATTGATTACAGAGACCTTTCAAAAAGTGCTTGAATATACTATTTCCTCTTCTCTCACCAAACAAGCAACTCTAAAAAATATCTGCTTTGAGATAAAGGGGGAGAAAAAGGCCATAAACTGAAATTACTTCCTTACCAAGAAGTATTCCCAGATAATCTGAATTTTATATCCTTCCTTGATACACAGCCCAGTAGTAAAATAAACTCCTCGAAATGCCAGATTTCAAGACTAGAGGCACATCACAGCATGTTGCAAGAGCTGTTTTGAAGAGTTATATAGTTCTGTTTTCTGCTTAAATCAGGGCAACCATTAATGCTATATTAGGCCTGTCATGGCTTTATCTGGAGAAGTCCTGAAAATCTCTTAAGTTTGAGACTCTACAGCATGTTTCATAGCATCTTCCAGTGCTGCATTACCATCTTGGTGAATAATGTTTTCCTAGTGTCTTATTTAAACCTCCCAAGCGACACAATGTGTCCCTTACTCTTGTCTGCTTTGTGCTTGCTACTGTAAAAAGAAATCTGTCTTAGTCATATTCATACCTTTGCTTTGTGTAGTTATAGGCTGTTCAATGACCCTGTTGTCTCTTCCTTAAAAAACTAAACAAGCCCAGCTCCCTAAATTTTATTTCACAGCTTACGTGTTCTGCATCCCTTGCCACCTTGGTAACCTTCTGCAAGACCACCTCCCTCATGAAGTGCGTTCCAGAGCCAGACATGTTAGTCCAGCTGTGGTCTCCCAAGCAGCAGATTAAAGGAAGGAGTAACCTCCCTTGATCTGCCAGCTGTGCACCCCTAAGAAAACCCTTAACCCCTTCCTTTATTCATGATGGGAGCACACAGTTGTCCCATGTTCAGCCTGGCATCCACTGTCACATGCCTGTAATCCCAGATCTTTATCACTGAGGCTGCTGTTCTTCCAGGCAGTTCCCTGCTAGTACTGATACACTGGGTTATTCTGCCCCAGGTGTACTTGCTCTTACTGAGTCCTATTTTCTCAGGTCACTGTGAACCTGTGAAGAACTGTGAAGTTGTGCCACTTGAGGTGTCAGTAGCCACCCCCTAATTTCGCATCATCCACTAATTTGTGGAAGGTGTGTGCATCATCAAGACTGTGGATGAAACCCTGGATAATATGGATTGTAGTGTTACCCTCTGAAGGACTGGATTAGTGAGCAGTCAGACCTCAAGCCATTGATTTCTAGTCTTTGAGCCCAAATTTCTCTTCTAGTCAAGTCCAAACTTCCTGAGCTGCTAGGTGAGATTTGGGTTACAGTAGGAGCTGATGTTAAATTCTTTCCTAAAGTCAGATATATTATCCCCATCAATCTGCCCTTGCCTTCATAGTCAGTCATTTTGTTGGAGAAGGTAATTGGCTAGTAAAGTAGGATTAACCCTTTGGAACTGTTGACTAGTCTTCATTGCCTGCTTGTCCATGAGTTTGGAAATGTCCAGAGGACACAGTCCTCAGCTACCTCTCCTGATTGTTATTATTTTCTATGGACAGTGGCACCACAATCACATCAGACATCTCCATCAGCATCCACCTCTTCCCATGAACTGAATGTTCCCTCTAATGTGTTGTGCCCCCTACTCACCACCTCTTTCCAAATATATGCTAGTACACAGAGGGCTCTGGGAACAGGTTTTGTCCATGAAACAAAAAGATTTATTACTGCAGTATTTTAGTCATTTCCATATTTATCACTAGACCATATCCTCATTCATCTACTGGCCTACCTTTTCTCTGAGCTTCCTTTTCCAGCTGATGTTCCTGCAACATCTCACATTGCCCTTTCTGACTGTGGCCAGTTTTAGCTCCAGACCCACCTTCTGTTTTGGCCATCCTGTTTTTTTCTCTATAACATTTGTCCTAATGCATTGCTCAGCAATATTGTTGCACGCTTATTTCATTATCTTTCTTTGTTCCCACTTCTTGTGCACTCCTTTTTTTGTGTGTGTGTTTTACTTCATTGAGAAACTCCTGACTTAGACAAACAGGCCTTCTGCCAGAATTCCCAGTCTTCCTGTCCAACAGGATGGTTTGTTCCTGAGCTCTCAAGAAGTTTTCTTTAAAAATTAGCCAGCTTTCCTGGGCATTTTTCCCCTTCATGGCTGCTTCCCAGGGCACTCTGCCTAGCAATTCCCTAAAAATAAGCCAAAGTCTGCTCTCCTGAAATACAAAATCCTAACCCTGCTGCTTTCCTTCCCAGCCCTCCTTCAGATCCTGAGCTCAATCATCCTGTGGCTACTGCAGCCCAAGCTGCTAACCATGACTGCATTTTCCACCAGCTCTTCACAGTTTGTGAGCAGTAGTTCTGGTATAGCTCAACCTGTGGTTGAGCCTCTAATGTTTTTATTGTGAAATTATCACCAACCCCGTTTAGGGGTTTCCTGGAATGTTGCCATGTTGTTGATATCTAGAGGCTTGAAAAGCACAAGGATGAGAGTGTATAACCAAGAAACCTTTACTAATTGTCTTAGAAAGCCTCATCTTCTATGTGTTCTTGGTCAGGTGGTTCTTACAGACTCAGTGCACCCTCCTCCTGGGCTCTTGACACAGGGACAGGCTCAGTGAGTGTGTCCTCCTGCTTTATGCTGAAACACTGGACAGCCTGACTCTTAATAAGCCTCTCTTCTCCCTCACTTGTGTCTCTTTTCCCCTGCTCATCCTTCCTACAAGACATGCCTTTACTCCTGTCTGATCATGGCCTTTCAGTTACTGTTCAGCAGGGATTTATGCTGTACAAGGAAGGAATACAGTACCTGCTACCTTGAAGCCTGTTTCTAGCTAGCTACCTGTTCGCTTTCACAAGTCATGTGAAACCTGCTGTGTTAAATGCTTCATATTTGGGGGTGAATAGAATTCTAGGACATGTCCCTCTTACCCTTCTGCACTCAGGGGTAGATATAGTTGTTATCTGAAAGGGGACAACACAGTTCTTCCCTGTGACATGTCTCACAAGCACAGACAAGGTGTGAAATTAGTCACCAGACAAACCCCAGCACTCAGATTCAGTTTTCTACCCACACCTTCATTTGCACCCTTGAAAATGCAAGAATGGTTAAAATAACAATGACTTTGCCTACACTGTGATAATACAGTTGTGCTGCACATAAGAACATTCTGGCTGAGGAAGAGAAGAAAGAGAATTTGCTCTCAACTTCAAAGTAGTCAGCACATTCCTTTAACACAGGAAACTCTATAAAAATGTAAATATATCCTATTTCCTATTGTATTCAGTAGTGCCTATATACGTATAGCGATACAGTTCACAGCAATCTTTTATAGTGCTCCAGCCAAGCTAAATGCTTTTGAAATGCTAATGAACACAATGAAGCAATTCTTCATAACCCAAAACACTACCATGCACTCAATAAAAGGAAAGCATCCTTAGGAAAGGCTGTCTGTCCCCCTTCACATGGGAAACACTGTACAGGTTTAGTCTGTAGACCTTCTGTGTGAGAATTCAGAGCCACCTTGAAGTACTCATGTGGATTTCATTATATGCCTGATTATTTATAAAGCAGCTATTTTAAAATGTGTTTCAGCTACAAATAAGGAAAATTATACTCACAGTCCATGTAATAAGCTGTAAGAAAGACTGTATGTGGCTTGTGTATGCCTCTTGAATTTCTGATGCCAAAAAAATTTCCTTACCAATGGACTTAGGAACAGAAAATATATAATGGAAATATATGTGTGAATAAGCAGATACCCCCTGAAGTATCAAGAATCACTAATGTCAATAAAAAGGCATTTTAGATTACTTTGGATTTGTTGTCTCAATCTTAGGAGAATTCATGTTTTCTGCATTTGCTATTTGCTGACAATACAAAGAGTTTCCTGGACTCCAGGTTACAGGACAGTGTTGACAGTGCCACTGTTGATGTTCTATATGAAGGAAGGTGTAGAAAATAAAATGTTTGCAATCAGAAATGCAAAATCTAAACTTATTTCCCCCATCCCTTCACGACTTTGAACCTATTGGGCAGTTTTATCCAACAGTGACAATAGAAATCTCACATGAAAAGCTAGCATGTGTTCATTTCTGGAGGGACTCCAGTTTTGCTCCACTTTAGGGAAAATTTTTAATGTCAACTTTCACCCCAAGAACATCAGAAAGTATTGATATGAGCATCCTGAATGCCTTGGGTTTAGGAAAATGTTTGGGCACATCTTTAGACAGACAATTGAGTCAGAAGGCAAAAAAGTTATTAAAGGCACATTAAAAACGTTTCTCTTAAAGCACATGTACATAGCAAGTCAGCATCTCATCGTCATAAACGAGACCAGATGTGCTGTGCAGATGTTGGATGCTCTGATTTTACTGCACACGTGCTTTGCAGTTGCTGGGTGCACATGCAGCACAACATGTGTGTGTGGGGTAGACACTGGACATCAGCCACAGGGATCTGGAAAACAAACTTCCACTTGTTACAGTAACTTCAATTGCTCACAGAGTTCCTTGTCTCCTTGCACAAAGCTGTTTCTCTTGATACTTTAAATCTTGCAAGGCCAGCAGGAGGATCACTTCCTTCAAACGCTGTGAAACTCGGTAGTGCATAATTCTCATGGCTTCCCAATCGGCTCCTGCCTTTTAGAAGGGATCCCAGAGCACCACAAACTTGTGTGCTGCAAATGTCACCCACCGCTGTCAAAGGAGTTCAAGGCAATGTAGTTTTAAGTCCAGGATGGTGGGTGGTCTTCCTAGACTCTTGGCTTTCTGCAGTAATGTCTCCAGTAGTGTCTTAAATAAAATAAATTATTTCTCATGGGTCTGGTCCCTGCTTTGAAAAATCAGGCATAGCTTTCAGACTGCCACCCTGGGAATAAGCCTAGCAGCACTGTTTGCTACACTTGTGTGTCCTGCTCCATTAGAAACTGGGTATCTACCCAGCTGATTTAATGCTGGTGACAAATACCCTTGGAGACAGTAGATCAGCACCGTTCTGTGCAGCAGACATTGCCAGAAATGGCATTATCAGAAAGCTTCATGTTTCTGCACATTTGCCAATCCTAAAATCAAGCAGGATTCCTTTAGGGCTGGTTTTGATCAGAGGGGAAAGACTTATTTCAACTATTTACAATTTGAATGAACTTTTGAAGGAATAGAATATTTCATTTATCCTTTAGTTCTACAGAAATAGCAGATTTAACAAGAATCAGACTCTCACAGCATGAAAAGGGCCATTTTTTAACAATTAAAATTATTTAGTCTTTCCTAAAATGATTGCTGGCATTGCTATTGGAAGTACATTTTATGCTACAGGAACATGGTGTTTATAGTCAGCCCCTCAACATCTTTATAATTTCAAGTCAGCTAACAACCACCAGAACTAAACAATGTCTGAGCAAGGTCATAATAGTACTTTCATTAATAGTACACAGGTCTATTTGAGAAGTGTAATATATATCTGGGATTTCTCAATTGAGTTTAAAAATTGGAACATAGAGTGTTATTTTTGTTGACATTTGTTGGGCTTCCAGTGAACAAATAGGCTAGAAGGATACTAACAGGAAATTCTGTTCACAAGATAAGCAGCTGCTAGCCCCCAAAGCTTCAAAAGTTCATAAGGGCCAAAAAATTTTCTTTCTGTGCCTGATTTAATGAATAGTCAGCATTCCACACCAGCCAAAGGAAATGCTTTGGGGACAGTTTTTACAGAGGCAATCAAATCTTGTGTTTGTGTGAAGAAGGACAGAGCTTGCCATTTGTTTGTGAAATAACAGTTTCAAAGGTTATGCTTTCACCACAAAAATCTTGAACTGTTGTCATTCCAAAATGCTTGAGAACTGGCCTATTTTGTAACTTACTGTTTAGTTTCTGGAAAGAGTCTTAGTCCAGAACATGTCATTGTTTTCGCTTTGGAAACCCTCATGATTTTAAAGCAGTTTTCTTCAAAAGTGTTCTGGTCTGGCTTATGATCATTCACAAGGAGCTAACAGATAACTGCTCCAGTCTTTTGGGCTTTTGTTTGGGGCCCACAGATGCTACAGCTTTCAAGTGAATCCAAAAAGGAAAGAATAAAAAAGCATATCAGTAGTAGACTCCATGATCCATCAGTGAGTTCTTAAAATGGGTATGCTTTCAGCAAATTTCTCAGGGCTGTGTAGTAGGACAGCTTCAGCTGATGTAGATGACATAACCTCATTTATTACTTCTCTGCTTATTTACATCAGTCAAAGCTTCAGACCTCATGAGTCACTGTTAACTCTGGGAAAATTCTGTTTCTTTGGAAATATTTGCTCTTGGAAAAGTGGTGTTGGATTTTATATGTAAAACATGTCCAAGTACTGTCCTTGACAGCAAAGAAGTGATAAACTTAATTTTAGACAGTATCATTTCATATGAAATTGTGAAATAAAGATGAAATGCAACAAGTTAATGCAGGTCCTGCATGATCTATTTGTAGATGGCTAGTGACATTTTAGAGCCCTGAATTCCTTCCAATGGAAAAAACATGCTGTAAGGAGCTTGGCATTCATGAAATCTTAATCCAAAAGGTAATAAGCCATGCTCATTGCAGGGAGATTGACATAATAGCTTCAAACCTTTCACAAACCCAATGACAAAATACATGGTAGGCCTTCAGTCAAATTGCTCTTCAGTTCTTGTCAACATATAAGAAGAGAAATTATAAAATTCATGTTCTGCTAAAGTTTGGTAAATCTGACAATGGGATCTGACAGCCTAGACAATAAAAAATATGTACATTATGCAGCATTAATTGCTTTCAAAAATGCTATCATTAATACTAGCATTAATAAACTGAGAATTTTCTCAAGGCCTATGGAATGAGGGAACAGAGGCCCACTCAGCTGCTCTGACCATGTTGCATTCAAGCTGCTTCTGGGCCATGGCCATTCCCAATTGACAGGCACTCAAGTATTCAGCCGGCTTGGACCAGAATGGATCCAGTAGGTCCAACCATTTTCTCTGATCTCTCATCAGTAATGCAGCCTCAGAAGGTGCAGGTGTAACTCCTTTTGGAAATGACACCGTGAAAAGGGAATAAAAAAATTTTCAGGAACACCTTGGCTTCAACATGGGAAATTATACCTTTTTTGTCCTCTGTATGTAGCACATTGTTTTCTTAATGATGCCCAAAGTGCACAGAAGTAGAAATGAGTTGTGGCATTCATATACATTGATTCCTGTCTGCACATTTGAAAATATATTTTCTCTGGAGAAAGTTGAATAGTTTTATTTTCTTCTCTGTTGCTTTTTTCCCTTTTTTAAAATATAAAATGTTCATTTCAAAACAGAAATAGATGTTTCAGTTTTGTTTGAGCTTGAAAGTTTGAATTTTATTGGAAGAGAGGATGTTATTTGAATTTTGTTGTGTTACGTGCATGTGCATTTCATTATTGTGTATTTGTATAGAAAAGCTTGTATAAAACTTCACTAATTAAAATTCACTGCATTGCTTTATAAATATATTTAAATGTCTAGTCTACAGGAAGCTTGAATTTCACCTGGATCACATTTAAAATTAGCCATCTATATTTTTGAATAAGCACACTTAAAGATTGAACCACTGCATTAGATCGTACCTCACTGAGCTTAGACAGAATTTACACCTTTTACTTCATGCCTTTTTTTCTGACCTGGGCTTTTGTGTTGCTTTCACTGCTTTCTTCAGAGTCACTACTTGGGTAAACTGATGTTCCTGCCTTCCCATTGCTGAAAGCAGCCCTCTGGGTTTAGCTGGATGCTGGCACATGGCACCTTCTCACAGTATTCTCACTGGATTAAGAATGTAGGTTCTTGTGCTTTTGTTTATAATATCATGTAATATCATTGGGGCTGTTTAGCCTGGAGAAGAGGAGGCTTAGAGGTGACTTTATTGCTCTCTACAACTTCCTGAAGGGAGGTTGTAGACAGGGGGGGATCAGTCTCTTCCACTGGGCAGCAACGGACAGAACCAGAGGATGCAGTGTCAAGCTACGTCAGGGAAGGTATAGGTTAGATATTAGGAAGATGTTTTTCACCAAAAGAATAATAAAGTACTGGAATGCTCTTCCCAGGGAGGTGGTGGAATCACTATCTCTGGATGTGTTTAAAAAAAGACTGGACATGGCACTTGGTGCTATACTCTAATTGAGGTGTTAGGGCATAGGTCGGACTCGATGATCTTAGAGGTCTCTTCCAACCTCATCATTCTGTGATTCTGTGATTCTGTGATTCCATGATTTTCATTTGTGTCACTACATAAAAAGTGTTGAGGGTTTTTGTCTGTACTAGCAGAAAAGATGAACTTCCCAAAGGCTCCCATGGAAGTGGTAAAACTCCCACTTTGTTCAATGGGAAAATCCAGTCTGGCCTGTGGGACACAAACCCAAACCTGAGCATATCACTCTTAGCTGAGGCACTGTCTGAGGCTGCCTGTCACTGCTGTTCCAGAAAATGCTCAAATTCAGCTTTCCAAGCTGTCCTTCAAATTCTCCCAAACAGCTGCCAAGAAGCTTTTTAAAGCAATGGCAAGTCTGAGATTTGCTGAGACAGAAGGGGAAGGCAGCTGGTTTTACTCATCAGAGATCATTTGAATGTGACCAGGTTTTGCCCGCTAGGTGTAGAGAGACAAACCCCCACAGGAACAGGGAGCAGCAGCTTTTACAGGGACATTGGTCCTGGCTTTACTGTCACTGGGCATGGCTACCTGAGTTCATGCCATCCTTCTTCACACAGGGAATCTAGAATATTTTGAAGTGGCATGCTTCAGACTATGCTGAAATACTCAGAGACAAGTCAGCTGTCCCTCCCATTTAGTTATTCCTTCTCAAAAAAACAATCTGGCATTTTGTGGGGTAAATTTTCACTTCAGTATGGCATCAGCTAACCCATGCCGTGCCACATCCTCAACTCCCATTTTTCAGCTGACCTTGGTAAATCCAGTTATCTAGAGGATGCCACTTGCTCCAGCTCATGAATAAACTTTCTGCATATAAACATTCTGCATGCACTTGTTAAGTCAACCACATCAAACGATTTCTTTTTCCCTTTCTCTACTCTTAAATGATTGGTTACACACAAGCAAACACTGTCTGATGATTTGATGTTTGCAGACTGTTTTCACTTGCAACTTTGAAAATTCCTTCCTATGTTACCCATACAAATATATGGTGTCCATTCACGTGGAAGTAGAATAGGAAAGCAGTTGTAACTGTGAGGCTCTTTGTGATGTAGTTAGAAATCCAGCTGCTCTCCTGCCTCCCTAACCCTTCTCCCATTGGTCATAATTCAAATTCCTTTTGGCTTCAATTTTCCACACTCAACCTCAGCCCATTGGATATTTGAGTAAAATCTGTTGAGCTATTTTTGAATGATTCAAGTGTGAAAAACCTCTGCCAAATGCTCTGACCATATATAGACAGAGGGAAAATTTACTTTTTGTTTTTTTAATAATTTGTTGAGGTCACTAAAGAAAATTTCTCAAGTCTTTTCAGAAGGGTAAGTTTAGAATGGGAAATTTTGTCACCTTGTGTACGCAGCAGCTTTGTAACTCAGCCTCATATCTCCTACTTTTCCCCAGTTCTACAGCCACCCACTGGCATTTTACCCATAAGTGCATACAGGCACACAAGTAAAGGGCTTCATTCCATCTGTGCTGTCTGTGCTAATGGCAGCATAATTTAGGTTTCCTCTCTGCTTGATAGAAGTTTACCATTGTGCTAAAAAGGGAAACCCAAAGCAACACACTGCTTTCTGTTCCAACTGAACTTTGTTCATCCAAACAAAGTGTCTGAAGGGAAGACAGGGCAAGGACACTACCTGGCAAAGCTCTCTCTCAAGGACTATCTAGAGCTGTACCTCTGGAGATCAGGAAGAGATGCTTGATGGCTAAAGACAGGCAAAAACCATATGTATCTTAAAAACAGGAAATGACAAGAGGTCAGCCCAAAGAACTACAGGCTAATCTGTCCCACTTTAATGGTTTCTGAGGGATAATTAAGCATGGATTTTCTAAGTGTGAATTAGGCCTGACCCACCTGATTGCCTGCTGTGATCAGGATCTCCATTTCTGGACAAAGGCATGCATGTCATTTATCTTGACTTCACCAAGGTTTTCAACACAGTCTTGCATAATATTCTTGTATCCAAGTTAAAATGTTATGGTTTGGATGAATGGGCAACTATCCATCTAAAAACTTATTCATGAGGCTCATAAGGGTAGGGGTTAGTGGGTCATACTTTATCTGGAAGCCAGTAACAAATGGAGTACTCTGGATCTTTCCCTACAACCTGTCCTGCTTCACAGCTTTATCAATGGCTGACTGCACTTTCATCCAGCTGGGAAATCACACCGAATTTAGGGGCGATCTTTGATACATTCAGGGTGTAGAATTTAGGGGTGTAATCCATAGGGACCTAGACAGGTTGGAGGAACGGAAGGAAGAACCAGCTGAATTTGTCAAGGACTACTACCATGTGCTGCCCCTGGACAGGAAAGATAACCTGGTGCAAGGACAGGGTGATGCCTGCCTGACTGGGAGCAGCTCTGCAAGAAGGGACCTGGGGCCTTGCTGGCACAAACTGAGTGGACAGCCAGCTGCACCCTGCACTGTGTCAATGACCAGGACATTGAGGGGAGGGTTTATCCTTCTCTTCTCAGCATGCCTTAAAGCACATCTCAAATAGTGCACCCACTTTTGGCTTCCCAGTACAAGAACAACATTAACAAACTGGAGTAAGTTCAGTGGAGGACACCAAGCTGCCCAGGGTCTTGCCTTGTGGGGGAAACTGAGGGTCCAGGGCTTGTTCAGCCTGAAGAAGAGATGGCTTTGAGGGGACCTAGCAGTAGCCCACCTGTACCTGCAATGAGGGAATCAAGTAAATGGATCCAGTCTCTTCAAAGCAGAGTGTGAGAGGACATGTGCAATGAGCATAATATGAAACAAGAAATGTTCAGGATGGAAAATTGAAAAAGGACTGGAAAAATGACCAATTTTTTTTTTTTTTTTTTTTTTTTTTTTTTTTTTTTTTTTACTCTGAAGACAGTCAAGCACTGAAACTGGTTGCCTGCAGAGGATATAATGTCTCTCTCCATCCCTGGAGAATTTCAGGACCACACTGAATAAATTCTTATACAATTTGGTGTGATCTCATAGATGACCCTGCTTGTAACAGAAGATGGAAATACAGATCTCCTGAGATCCTCACAGCCTGAATTATCCTATGATCCTGGATTATATTAAAGAGTAAATGTCATTTGTGGTCTGATGATACAAATCTGTTCTGCAGCCTGAGGGTACCAGTACTGTGGCCAATATTGTATTAGGAGCCAGAGAAGGAAACCATGAGACCACACTGTCTGCAGAGTGATATATGCTCAGCACCTGCCTTTGCCTTAAGTCCCTCCTACAATCCCACATGCAGGATTTGGAGCATTTTTCAATTTTATGCCTGAAAATCATTACAGAAAATTATTTTGTAATCTGCCAACAAGCTCTGTTAATTCCATGTGTAAGCATACGGTTCAGCTAGTTGGAACTTGAGGTATACATATTGGTTTTTGTTTCAAGAAGACTAATTTAAGCCAGACTACTATTATTTCTAAATCATCTTCCCCTCAAGATCAGAAGGCCCAAAGCAGATTCAGTCAAATTCAGTAATACAGTTCTCCTTTTTTTCCCTAAAGTCAGCAGGTAACCATATTAGTCTAAGAATCAAAATGGGACTTCTAGGATATGAAACATTATCATAAAACATGAGGGCCACTATTATTCTTATTTGAATATAAAATTTTTAATATGTGAGCAAATGATTATTTTCCAGACTCATTCAGAAGCTAAGTTAATTTTGTTTTCCCATCCACTGCCATCTGGCACTGAATCAGACTTAATGAGCAGTAGTGGAAGTAAGGCTGGTAGGTCTGAGTCATATTTCAGTCATGACAATAGATCAGTTTGTATTAGAGAAGCAGTGGACAGGGCTGTAAAGAAGGTTAATTCCCAGGCATATAAAGTGGAAATGGATAATTAAAGACTGCAATAATTAAAGGCTGTGAAAGAGTCAAAGGAAACCAAAGTTGCTGGATGAGGGAGTGAATGTCATATCAGAGACAGTTGGATCCTAATGTGGATGAATATCTGGAAACAACAATGTAAGGAAAAGCAGTGGTCAAAACGTAGCAGGACAAGGTCTCTTCCAAAAACTTGAGTCCTACACTGGAAGCTAAAAAAGGATTTAGGTGGCTAACCAGGAAGACTAAGCACTTAAGAATTTAGGAATAGTGTTGGATCAATGGTCTCATCTTCAAAATGAGGTCTGCAAAAAATTATTTTAGCAAGAGGTAAATTTGCATGTATAAGTAACAAAACACACTTAGCAGAAAGCCATATACAGCATGCAGTAAGTTTTGCTAGTCTCATACAGTCCAAAACATTATTGACTCACAGTGGTGATATGTGATATAATGATTATAGGTATTAGTCTTACCTACTTTTCCATAACCTAAGAACATCACAGCACAATTAATAGAGTGATGAAATCTCTGTAACTGTGATAGCAATTTGTTCTCTCTTAGTTCTTTTTGAGTTATTTTGTATTTAAGCATAAGACTTTTTTCAATAAAAACAAGAAAAGTGAAAAAAATAAATTATCTGAATGCACCAGCAAGTGAAATATATGCTTTATATTTGCATCTGACTATTTAAAAGAGGTTTACTTTTAAATGAACTTGCTTTGTCCTATAGGTCCTCCTCATTATCAGTAGAGCCAGAGTGTATTAACAGTGAATACAATGATACTACAAAATACTAAAACTAATAGAACAAAACCCTAACAAGACTATATTGCTTTGGAGTGTGTTCTTGCCAGACCTGTTGAAATACTTCTTCAAATGGAATTTTGACTTGGAAAGTGGGACCTACATGCATGACTTGAAGTCTGAAAACCATGGCAGGAATGAGAAGAGTAGATTCAGTCTGTTTAGTGAATTTAAGTCTACAGAACTTATTCACTGTCATGTGATGTATAAATGAACTCCAGTGTAACAGGACTTGTAAACAAAATTGTGAAAAGAGTAACTGGATATATTTTGCTAAGTGTCAGAATACATACTGATCATTTTCTGATGTTGTTCCTGACCCTGGTTTTGTTATGTTTTCTTCAGATTTATTCTGCACTGGAATGAGGCTGAGATAGAAACAGCTCAACAGAAAATCAGTTTCACCCGAAACCATCAATAAAAGTCACTCAACTTGTCAATACATATGGCTTCAGCAACCCCAAGAGGGAACAAGAAGGGAATGAATCCTGCAGAGCTCCTGTCCTTTACTACTTAGCTTCATTTAACGAATTTACTTATCACTCACGTAAATGTGATATTAAAAGAAAAATGTTTCCTCCTGGGCATAAAGCCTTAAGGTGTATTACTGGCAAGAAAAACTAGAGCTAAGACTTTTGAAAGGAAACTGGCAAGCATTTAAAAAAAAAAAAAGATAAAAAAAGACCTTGTGGACATTACTAGAAGGCAAGAAAATCTATCTAGTTAAGGCTAATAGAGTAGGTATTGATAGACCCAGTGCATAAAAAGTTAAGGCTGATGAACAGAATTCCTTGTACAAATTCTGTGAGAGGGAGGATGACAGTTCATGTCGTCCGGATGGATGCAGCATTCCCCAAAAGCTGAGGTACTCCTCCTTAAATTGCTTATGTCCATTTGCTCTCCCTGCTTTTTTCTACATGGCAAAGTTGGTTTTGTCCCTAATACAGAAGGTTGAACTGCCTTGTTCAGCAGAAAGGAAGAGTAGCTCACAGCTCTGACTGAGATGGGTGGCAGGGAGTACAGTCTGTGCAGAAAGTGGCTGCAGACCAGGATTTTGGCTTTCAGTTGCCCACAGGTTCTTCAGTTAAGTGATCTGCCAGTGAGACCCACAGTGAACCAACTGCATTAGAAAGGGATTGAGCTGATCTTATCCCTGTGCTCCTCACATCCTCTTGCACTGATTTGTTTCCAGATGCAGAGACAGAAACACAGGGATGTTCAGCCAGGTAACTGTGGAGAGGTCTTAATGCTAAAGCCTTTTTAGATGTGATGGAATCCATATCTATGTCCTTATTCACTTGTTGATTTACATGAGCAGTGTCTTTAAGTAAAGATAAAAATAATGTAAGCTTGACACCAAGTAGGTATATAATTTTGAAGGCCGTCAAATGAAAAGATAATTTACATTGAATAAGTGTTTTCCTAGAAAATATGTTTACTTGTCTGGAAGTGTTTTGGGTGCCAAAAACTCAATTTTAAAAGACAAATGACTCTGCAGGAAAGCGGAAGGACTGTGCAGGCCATGCACTTCCCTCAAGCTATTACAATGATTGACTCAAATGACTTCTTAGTTTAAGAGACTTCTAGCAGGAACCGGAGCATGCTGTATGTTGTTTATGTTTCAAGAAAACACAGACTATGTTGATTTACAGCTCTCCAGGTTTCTCCTTTAAACAAAAATACAGACAAAAAATTCCATAGAAGGAAAAGAAAAAAATCCACAAAATAAATGAATCTACACAAAATTCATAATTCCAAAGTTAGAGGACACTATACTCAGGCAAGTAGCAGCATTCAGTTTCCTAGTTTCACCATCTGCTTTTCAACTTCACTCCCTACATGCAAAGCTAAAAGTTTTAGAAGGGCAGAGGGTCACCATTACTTCAAATAATTGGTATTTTAAATATGTCAGAAATACCATGAGTGCTGGCAGGAAGCCATTAGCTACAGACAAGGAAGCAAAATTTGTCTTCTCAGATTTATAATGAAAAGTCCATGCATTATACTAAATCCCTGCAAAGAAGAATCTTTAGAGATCAATTCAATTCCTCAGAGTTTCACATTTTCATCAGACTATTTCTCTGCCTTGGGCATTTTAAATAGCTGCTTGTGCAAGAGAATTCATAACGTAGAGGAAAAGAGCTCACACTGCATGAACTGTCTGGTTTCATGCTTTTGACAACAAACATGAACTTAAATCCCTACTTTCAAATGGCATTTGCACTGGGTTTTCATTTTGTTTTGGTTTTTCATTAAATTCTGTTAATCTTGTCATTCTCCCAGTTAGTAGCACAAATTTTTTCTTTAGGTTCGTGAGCATAAAGGCTTCAATTTTGTCTGATTGTTAAGATACAATCTTAAAACCTTTAGCCATTGTACCACAGAGTGCGACTAAGCCTCTGAAGTCAAATATGCCACACCAAGATACTTTTCCACAAAGAGCTTAGAATTCAAAGGGAAATCAAGCTAAGCCTTTCAAAATGCAGTGCAGCCCAAGTAAGTCCACTTAAGGAGACACGTGCAGAAGCGGCTCAACAGCAGATCTTGGTTAACAAATACATTTCTTCGCATTGGCACATCTGAGTGGCACCTAGTACAGCCTGACTGAAGGAGATTGGAACTCCTGCACCTGTTTAGTCTGGAGTGAAAATTCTGCAAACATGAGTGAGAGTCATACCTTCTCCACAAAGTCACATCTATTTTGCTTTGCTCTGGGGAGAGCCCATCAAGTCCAGTTGAAGAGACAGGGAGAATTTAACAGCAAGAACTTCTTAAAATTCAACATGACTTCTACTAGTCATTTTTAATTTAGTGTTTCTTTTATTAAAATGGTACTTATTAGGTAAAATTTCATTTACCCCATACAATTAATTTGAACTAATAATGCTTAGACAGTTCTTAGAGATGTGATATTAGTGTTGGCAGAGTTTCCTCTATTGTCTGCCATGTTCTCTAAAATTATGCCAAGCCACAAGCTAGGTCGTCACTGCTTATATAGAGTCAAGTAAAGCTAGCTAGCAATAGTATGCTTTTGGCAGTTTTGGAGTTGCTATTTTAAAGCTCCTTTGCCTGGAGCTATCTAGTCTCAAGGGTTACAAAAGGAATCCTTGACTTTCCAATATAGCATCCCAGAAAAGGATGTATCCTGACTTTTCAGTAATTGAGAATAGCCATAGGATTAGACCACCATTTGATACTCTGTTTGGATAAGACCCTCAATTTAGATGTTATTCATATCAGATGTTTATTTTAAAGTGAGGCATATTTAGGGTTTTAGTAGCTCAAGCCAGATTCCATGTCAACTT